>NC_081311.1:81616363-81919393 GCF_026419965.1 Kogia breviceps
TCCTGCTGTCCATATTCCTGTATCCTCTCTCTTGTTTTCCGGTTGTTACTGTCAGATCCTTTCACTGTAGTCCTGCTTTGTTTTCTTAGACACACTAGAGAGATTAAACTTTCATCCAGGCACAGAGTCATAAGGATGGAGGATTATGAGGTTGACTCTAGAAAGACTTTGTTCTCCGAGGCGAGTTCTCTGACTCCCTGGGAAGAGGCCCTGCCCCGCGGTGGGATTCTGTCCCTGTGGCCACAGCCCTGGCTGCCACATGATGGCAGCCAGATCCTGTGCTGGAGGCCCTCACAAGCTCCCAGGCTGGTGTTCCCTTTTTCTCAAATGCACAGACGAATCTTGCTGTCCTATAAAAGAAGAATTGTTTGCAGACTTTAAAACAAGAATCCCTGTTCAAATGCTAAATAACAGGTTATAGTTTCCAAAACAGTGCTGCTTTATTTAAGTATCCCACATATTGAACACATGGCTGGACTTGGATCTCTAGGCTTGCTCCTCTGGGTGGCTTGTTTCCATGGCCCCGGAGTAAGCCTGGAAAACAAGGAAGGACAGGCAGAAAAAGAGAGGCCCTCTTCCTCGGGAGGGTGGATTGTAAGTTTTGAGATCCGGGGAAGATGAAGAATTTCAAGGATTTCTTTCCATATCAACGGGAAAACGCAGCAGCACATGTATTTCAGTTATTTGTTGCTTAGATGAGCGACAGCCTGGGGAGAGCAATATAGCGCAATGGGTCACTGTGACTTTGAGACCCGGCTCTGTCCATAAGAAAGTGCACCATTCTGGCCCCTGGTCCGTCTTTATTTCCTTCTAGTGGCTGCTCTTTTTGTAGTTTCCACCATCAATCACTATTTCTGCGCTTGCTCTGAATTCGATCTCGTTTAAATAAATTTATCTCTGCTCTAGCTCTGAACCAAACTAGTCCAGAGATAAACCAGAGAGCAAGAAAACCAAGGCCAGATGTGCAACTGCTGCTCTGTTGTAGTTCAGAGTGTAATTCCTACAGGGTTGGAATATGTCCATTTCCATCGCTCTTTTAGAGGAAGAAATGTCTCTTGAAACTTAGCACTTTCACATTATATTTATTAATATGGGGGGAAATCTCCAGCCTTAAGTTAGTGAAACAGAGACTATATTGTGAGATTCTTTTTTAAATTGAAGTATAGTTGATTTACAATGTTGTGCTAATTTCAGGTGGACAGCAAAGTGATTCAGTTATACATATATATTCTTTTCCAGATTCTTTTCCCATATAGGTTATCACAAAATATTGAGTAGAGTTCCCTGTGCTATGTGGTAGGTCCTTGTTGCTTATCGATTTTATATATAGTAGTGTGTATCTGTTACTCCCAAACTCCTAATTTATCCCTCCCCCCAACAGAGACTTTTTGGATGATCCTTGAGCTCACAGCCCATAGAAGAGCTACTATTCTCTCAGGAGAATAAGTAACAGATAGTCTGAGAGAGATACAAGAAAAGGAAGATGGGTGGGAATTCTTGGAGGGTTGGTAGAGGAAGAGCTCTGTCCACTGAGATATTTTTGTGACGTCATAGCCTCTTTGGTTCCTGAGTGGACAAGCTGGTGCCTGTAGATTACCACTTCAACATTAGGACCCCAGAAAACTATGCCACACGAAGAAGATAAATCTCTGTATCCTCTGGAAGCAGCATTACTCCTGTCTCCTCCTGGCCAAATAGGAAGCCCATATACACATGACAAGACAGGTTTTCTGGTGAGGACATACCAGTCATAAAGCTCAGAAAAGAATCTTTCTGGGACTTCCCTGGTGGTGCAGTGGTTAAGAATCCACCTGCCAATGCTGGGGACACGGGTTTGATCTCTGGTCCAGGAAGATCCCATGTGCCGCGGAGCAACTAAGCCCGTGCACCACAACTACTGAACCTGCACTCTAGAGCCCGCGAGCTACAACTTTTGAGCTCATGTGCCACAACTACTGAAGTCCACATGCCTAGAGCCCATGCTGCGCACCAAGAGAAGCCACCGCAGTGAGAAGCCCGTGAACCACAACGAAGAGTAGCCCCTGCTCGCCACAACTAGAGAAAGCCTGTGCACAGCAACGAAGACCCAGTGCAGCCAAAAAAAAAAAAAAAAAAAGAATCTTTCTTAATATCATCATGCTTCATGTAAAAAGAGGTTAAGAGGGAGCTTGACATGCTGTTTGCATTTGTCTTTATGTTTATAAAAAAGGATTAGGTATGAGTTGAGAGCAAGACACTCTTACCCCATTCCTGCTAATAGAGACAACTAGAATTAATATGTTATTTGTGTGAAAAGCATAGGGGTCGGTTTACTTTTTTTTTTTTTAAGATGTTGGGGGCTTCCCTGGTGGCGCAGTGGTTGAGAATCCGCCTGCCGATGCAGGGGACACGGGTTCGTGCCCCGGTCCGGGAAGATCCCACATGCCGCGGAGCGGCTGGGCCCGTGAGCCACGGCCGCTAAGCCTGTGCGTCCGGAGCCTGTGCTCCGCAACGGGAGAGGCCACAACAGTGAGAGGCCCGCGTACCACAAAAACCAAAAAAAAAAAAAAAAAAAAAAAAAAAAAAAAGATGTTGGGGGTAGGAGTTTATTAATTAATTAATTTACTTCTGCTGTGTTGGGTGTTCATTTCTTTTTTTTTTTTTTTTTTTTTTTTTTTGTGGTATGCGGGCCTCTCACTGTTGTGGCCTCCTCTCCCTTTGCGGAGCACAGGCTCCGGACGTGCAGGCCCAGCGGCCATGGCTCACGGGCCCAGGTGCTCCGCGGCATGTGGGATCTTCCCGGACCAGGGCACGAACCCGTGTCTCCTGCATCGGCAGGCGGATTCTCAACCACTGCGCCACCAGGGAAGCCCTGGGTGTTCATTTCTGTGCGAGGGCTTTCTCTAGTTGTGGCAAGCCGGGGCCACTCTTCATCACGGTGCGCGGGCCTCTCACTATCGCAGCCTCTTTTGTTGTGGAGCACAGGCTCCAGACCCGCAGGCTCAGTAGTTGTGGCTCACGGGCCTAGTTGCTCCGCGGCATGTGGGATCCTCCTAGACCAGGGCTCGAACCTGTGTCCCCTGCATTGGCAGGCAGTTTCCCAACCACTGCGCCACCAGGGAAGCCTCCAGTTTACTGTTTAACATGAGAATGAGCAAAGTCAGGTCCTATATCAGTAGAAAGAAATAGGAAGATTAGGTATGGTTATTAAGTGTCTGATATATGAGAGGCACCATATCCAGTCTGATTTCATTCTTACAGCAGTCTCTGTGAGGAAGACATCATCCCTATTTTATAGGTGAGGATCTTTTAAAAAATTTATTTTGTTGAAGTGCAATTGATTTACAATGGTGTGTTAGTTTCTGCTATACAGCACAGTGGTTCAGTTATACATATATGTATATTCCTTTTCATATTCTTTTCCATTACGGTTTATCACAGGATATTGAATATAGTTCCATGTGCTCTGCGGTAGCACCTTGCTGTTTATAGGTGAGGATTTGAGGTAAGAAAACATCATTGTTATAGCCACAGATAGTAAATAGTAGAGCAATAATTCAGGCCTAGTTCTGTTTAATTCTAGAACTCATCCAAAAGATTTTGAAAAGAAAACCAAACCCTAGATTTTTACATAGGATTTTTCAATGGCTTGTGCAGGAAAAATAATGTTATCTGTTATAATTTTTATTTTGTCATCAAAAACATGCAAAAAATTGAGCTGTATTGACACTTCCTTTTGGACCATGTTTCCTGCCAGCAGGCCCTGGCAGGAGGAGGGTCGCTCGGAAATAACTTTGTTACACCTTCCAGGGTAGTCCGTTCTTAGTTTATTTCAGTTGGCAGTAGAGGGCGCTCTACACTGTCTAGATTTTCTCACATTTCCATAATGCTTCTGCCTGTTTATAGTCATCACCTACATTACCTACAGTGAAGTCAGGTCAGTCTTTTGGTTTTAGTGAAGTTCTGGCATTTGCTGAGTTTTAGGTTTCTCTGAATTTGTATTAACAAGATGTTTTCAATCCTATTTAGCTATGAAATGACAGAATTACAGTCCTCAGAGGTTTCTGTACAAAGTACAAAAGTTTGAATGAACACTGTCTTTATAAATCTAAATTTTTTTCTCTATTAGTGACACACATTACACCACTAGTATGGACAGGAAGCAAAAGCACTCTTTATGGAACAATCGTACAAATAATGGAAGGATAGATTTTTTTTTTTTTTTGCGGTACGCGGGCCTCTCACTGCCGTGGCCTCTCCTGTTGCGGAGCACAGGCTCCGGACGCGCAGGCTCAGCGGCCGTGGCTCACGAGCCCAGCCGCTCCGCGGCACGTGGGATCTTCCCAGACCCGGGCACGAACCCACGTCCCCTGCATCGGCAGGCGGACTACCAACCACTGCGCCACCAGGGAATCCCGGATAGGATTTTTAAGTTTTCAAAATCCATGTGCTTATCCCACCTGACTCATTTCTCAAACCCCGGTGTTAATGTACGATGTTTCCTAAGTGGTTCTTTACTTAGAAACCATTATTGAATGGTTTTGAAGGAGGCCTTTATTGAATGTATCATCAAATAGTCATAAATCGTGTCTCAAAAATGTAGAGAAATCTGTGTGTTTGTGAGCATGTATGTGAGAATAGTGGACGTATTTTAAACACTGTTCCTGTAGAATAAGCATTTGTATGTTTGTGAATACAGTAGTAGAGAGTTGGGAAAAAGAAAGATCTAAAAACTTGTTAGAAACTTTGTACCGAAACGTGAGATTAGAAATCAGAAGGCATTACTACTCAGCCTTAAAAAAAAGATCAAAATAATGCCATTTGCAGCAACATGGATGGACCTAGAGATGATCATACTAAGTGAAGTAAGTCAAAGACAGAGAAAGACAAATACCATATGATATCACTCATATGTGGAATCCAAGATATGACACAAGTGAACGTATCTATGAAATAGAAATAGACTCACAGACACAGAGAACAGACTTGTGGTTGCCAAGGGGGAGAGTGGGGGGGGATGGAGTGGGAGTTTGTGATTAGCAGATACAAACTACTATATATAAAATAGATAAACAGCAAGGTCCTACTATATAGCACAGGGTTCTGTATTCAAAATCCTGTAATAAACTGTAATGGAAAAGAATATGAAAAAGAATATGTTTATAATGTAAAACTGAATCACTTTGCTGTACCTCAGGAACTAACACAACATTGTGAATCAACTATACAATAAAAAAATAAGTAAGGAAAAAGAAGGTGATGACATTAGTGCAACGTCTGCATTCTTGAGGTGGCTTGGGCAGCAACACAACTAAGGAGCCTGCGTGCTGCAACTAAGACCTGGTGCAACTAACTAACTAAATAAATATTAAAAGAAGAAAGAAAATGCTTGAAACAATAATAAGATGTGTTATTTCAGAAACAGGAAGTCCAAAGGCATGATCATTGCAGGGTTGGTTGGTCATCAAGAAACTAGTTTCCTTCTGTCCTTCAGCGCTGCTGTCCTCGGGCTTGTCCCTCACGATGGCAGTATCGCTGCTGCAGCTCCAAGGGTTTCTGACTCACATAGCATCTAAAGGTCAGGAGAAAGATGGTCTCTTACTTTTGTTACCTTTTAAGAAGTAGAACCCTCCTACACTGTTGGTGGGAATGTAAATTGGTATAGCCATTATGGAAAAACAGTATGGCGGTTCCTTAAAAAACTAAAAATAGAGCTACCATATGATCTAGCAATCCCACTCTTGGGCATATATCCCGAGGAAATCATAATCCGAAAAGGTACACTCACCCCAATAGTCACTGCAGCACTATTTACAATAGCCAAGACATGGAAGCAACCTAAATGTCCATGGACAGATGAATGGATAAAGAAGATGTGGTACATATACACAATGGAATATTACTCAGCTATAGAAAAGAATGAAAGAATGCCATTTGTAGCAACGTGTATGGACCTAGAGATTATCATTCTAAGTGAAGTAAATCAGAAAGAGAAAGACAAATACCATATGATATCACTTATATGTGGAATCTAAAAATGATACAAATGAACTTATTTACAAAACGGAAACAGAATCACAGACTTAGAAAACAAACTTATGTTTACCAAAGGGGAAAGGTAAGAAAAAATTAGGAATTAGGAAAATTAAAAAATTTAAAAAACTAGGAATCTGGGAGTAACATATACGTACTAGTATATATAAAATAGATAATCAGCAAGGGCCTACTGTATAGCACAGGGAACTCTACTTAATATATTGTAGTAACCTATATGGGAAAAGAACCTGAAAAAGAATATATACGTATACATATATATTTATAAATATATCTGAATCACTTTGCTGTACACCTGAAACTAACATAACATCGTAAATCAAGTATACTTGAATAAAACATAAATTAAAAAAATTTTAAAAGGTAAAAACACTGGAAAAAAAAAGAAGAAATAGAAAAACTTGCTCGTGAGCATCCTTATCCACAGCTGCCTTCCCTTTGCTCTGCGGTAGCCTCTTAGAATAACATTGCATTCCTGTGCCGGGACTGGTCGGGGTGATTGGAGTTCCCATGGTGGGTATGGGATGACCAGGATTTACGCCAGAGGCCAGGGAGGGACCTCATCTCTTCTGAAGCACACCGTCTGGATGGTAGAATGAAACTGGAGTTCCATGTTGCATGTGTGCAAGATGATAGCCGTTCTGCCTGAAGGTGGCACGGCACACGCGGTTTTCGACTTTGAACTGCTCATGCAACGTGGCAGAGGCTTACCCGTGACCTGCATTAAGGATCCTGCTGTCCTTGTGTTTGCATGTCATAAGTAAATGACTTCTGGTACGTCCAGGTAACCGAAGCATTTGTTTTGCCCATCCTCAGAGACATACAGAGCAGCTCGTCCAGTACCACAACTTCCGAGAGTCAAGATCCTTCTTCAGGGGACCCTGTGGTCAGTGCCTTGCAACAACAGCTGTTGCTGATGGTGGCTCAGAGGACCCAATCAGAAACCTCACAGGTACGTCCCAGCATTACCGTTTGTGAATGTTCCAGAAGCAGGGATCCTGAAAGCTGTTTCCAGGTGGGATTCCCTAATAGAATTAGTCCAGTCTTGTCCTGAATTTTATGTCAGCTGGGTTGTGGCTATATCACTTTGTGGTAGTCTACTGAACAAATGTGAAAAGAAACCTCTTAGATAACAGGTACCCTTCTGTTCATGCGAACGGGATTATTACTGTCTTAATTGCTCTTCCAAAAGCATTAAAAATTCATTCACATTGATCTTTGGTTGCCAGGATGCACAAATCCCACAAGAGCTCACTTGGTTAGGATGGCATTTTTTCCCCCCATGGTTTGGAAAATATCTGGATTTTTATTAATTTATAGGCTTATATTTTAAGCATGCAGAGATTTTTTTTTTTTTTCGTGGTACGTGGGCCTCTCGCTGTTGTGGCCTCTCCCGTTGTGGAGCACAGGCTCCAGACGCGCAGGCTCAGCAGCCATGGCTCACGGGCCCAGCCGCTCCGCGGCATGTAGGATCTTCCTGGACCGGGGCACAAACCTGCGTCCCCTGCATCGGCAGGCGGACTCTCAACCACTGCGCCACCAGGGAAGCCCCCTTTACATTCCTAAATGTTTTAATTCTACCAAAGGTTATTTCTGAAATGTACTATATACCTCTGTACGTTCTTAAACTGAATGTGCTGATCATTATTTAAGCTGTTCTTGATAATTCAGGTTCACAAAATGGACCTTGGTATTGTGCTGTCAGTACAGATCCATATGGGGGGTGATGAACAAATGCAGTTATCCTGTTTCTTAAAAAGGACTTGTGTTCAGTTTACACCCCGTCCCCCTACTTTTACTAATCTCTTTCTTCTGATCGTAGAATAAAACTTGCAGGCCTGACTTGCAGGCAGCGTGATGTGATTGTTCTTGGGTGAGGCTTAATTAATGAATCAGAGACAGAACCGGCCTCTTGGTTAGTGTGTCTCTGTGTTTACCTGAGTCATAGATATGGAACCCCCCTTAGTCACCATTGTGGGTCCTCACCCCTGCCAGCTCCTTCATTACTGATGCTCTCCAGGAGCTCTGCATTAGACCCCTTTATTCCATGCCCTTTCTGGGGATAACCACCTTATTCGCTTCCGCAGCTCACTTCTCTCTCTCTCTCTCTCTTTCTGGGTATATAGATGCAGATATAGACATGTTTTTACTTGTATGTATGTGTGTGTCACTGTGTTATCCAGGCTGGTTGGCTTGTCTACTCCCCAGGAATTCCTAAACCCCTTTAAGGTAGAAACTCTGTCTTGTTAGCCTTTGAATTTTCAGCTTATATTACATATCATACCTGGCTTATATAATCTGCATAATAAATATTTGTTGGATGAGTGAATAAATGAATGATTAAAACGATGAGAAAAATTTGAATTTGAGAGACTTACCTGGTGGTCCAGTGGTTAAGACTCTGTGCGTCCACTGTAGGGGGTTTGGGTTTGATCCCTGGTCAGGGAACTAAGATCCTGCATGGCACGCAGTGCAGGGGGAAAAGAAAATTTGAATTTGAAATTTATACCAGAAAACAGGCTGTGATATAATTGCCGTGATTCACTGAAACATCGAGCTCTGTGCTTCCTTGCTATTTAAAGCAAAAAATGAAATTCAATGAACCTCATTTTCTGTTAAAGGAAGTTGTTATGGGCTGATTTGGGCTCCCTCAAAATTCATATGCTGCCATCATAACCCCCATGACTTCAGAATGTGACTGTATTTGGATTAGGACCTTTAAAGAGGTAATTAAGTTAAAATGAGGTCATTAGGGTAGAACCTAATCCAGTATGGCTGGTGTCCTTTGAAGAAGCGGAGATCAGGACACAGATATACATAGAGGGAAACCATGTGAAGACACAGGGAGAAGACGACTGTCTGCCAGCCAAGGAGAGAGGCCTCAGAAGAAGCAACTCCTGCCAACACCTTGATCTTGGGCTTTTGGCCTCCAGAATAATAACACCTACGTGGAGGAGTTACTGTGAGGTTTTTAGGATTAAAGATGGCAAAATTATGCCTTTAATAATCAGTGTCAATTATTAATATCATCAAAATTTTTATTAGTTATATGGAACTCCTGAATGTTTCAGGGAGCTTGGGGGATATACAGTTCTCCTGTCTAAGCCACCCCATCTGTGTTACTTTGTTGTAGCAACCCGAGTAAACTAACACAGAAATCAAACCATTTTTTCTTTGCATTAAATTCTGAGATGTTTCTTAAACAAGGATTTTCATTTAAGCAGCAATAAATAGCACAATATGCCAGAATCTTTAATAAGTTTTGCAAAAAACGTAGACTTAGTCTTCATGTGAATTTTTATACTAACCTTCCCTAAAACTACTCTCACTAAAGGAGAGTATTTTTCTTACTATTCAAAAGAATGCTATCACCTTCACTGTTGCTTATCCTCGACCTGTTTACACATCATACCTGAATTCCCACATCACAGAATGGTAAACCATGCTCAGCTTGTACACGTATTTCTTACTTGCTCTGTTTATCCACGGAGCATAAAGGAAAAGGATCTCTTTTGGGGGGAAGGTTTACTCTAAACCACAAATTCATTGTCATTAAAAGAAGATGCTGTTCTTGCTGACATGACAGCAGGCAGTTTCCACGAAGCTCTCTTTTCTGTTGGAGTTGCATTCCAGACACAAACAGCACTTATAATCTCAACTTTCCTGTAATAATACAGCCCAGTCCATCCTGTATATTGCTAACCTGTATATTGCCTTCACGATGGATCAACTTTGAAATGCCTTTTGCGTTTATAGTCTGAATAACTCTGTGCTCTATAGCTGAGTCAGGGAATTAGCATCTGGGAACAGAGAGATGTTAAAGTCAGCCTCCTTGGAGGGTACCACGTGGTCTCCAATGGAGCAGGTGTGCTGCCTGTATGCATGCCAGGCATTTTGACATCAGCGACTTTCACTGAATTAAAGAAAAATTATGTAGTCTGCCCAAGTATAGCCTTCTACTTTGTAAGTCAGAGAGAAGTGTGTGAGACCTTTAAAAGTCTAAAAAAGCATGCTAAGAAAGCATCCCCTCCATGGCTGCTCTTCTGTGCTGTCGTCCTCCCTGCTCTTCTGTGCTGTCGTCTTCCCTTTTCTTATTTTGGTCCTTCTTATCAGTCTCCTGTGTTTTATGTTAGTCAGCCTACAGGAAATTATAGAGCCTACCGAAAATCCTTTTGGGAAAAATAGAGGGCAAAAGCAAACAAATAAAAATACAAACTAGAATAATCCACCAATTCTGCTTTTAGATGTATATCCAGAAGAGCCTAAAGCAGGGGCTTGAACAGATATTTTGCACGTGCATGTTCACAGCAGCATCATTCACGATTGTGAATAGTGAATATTCCACCAAGGGGGTAGGGGAAGCAACCTCAGCGTCCGTCAACAGATGAACGAACAAACAATATGCGGGCCATCCATACAATGGAATTTTATTCAGTCTTAAAAAGGAAGGAAATTCTGAGACCTGCTACATGGATGAATCTTGAGGTCACTATGCTAAATGAAATACGCCAGTCACAAAAGGACAAATAGTGTGTAATTCCACTTATAGGAGGTCCCTAGAGGAATCAGATTCCTGGAGACAGAAAATAGGAGGGTGGTTGTCAGGCGGGGGGAGGGGAGAGTGGGGAGTCCGTGTTCAATGTGGACAGTTTCGGTTTTGCAAGTTCCCGAGATCTCTTGCACAACAATGTGATTATCGTCACTACTGAAATGTATACTTACAAAACGGTCAAGATGGTGAATTTTACATTATGTATTTTTTTAACCACAATTATAAAAAAAACAAAAGACAGATTAGAAATAGAAGATGTACAGGGGGCTGGGGCTCATTAAGTATTTGTTTGACAAATGAATGAAGACTAATTTTTTTTTTAAACCGAGTTCCTCTCCATTGGATTAGAGCCAATCAGAGATGAATTTGGGGTGAAAATGTTGTCAGTCTGAGATTAAATTCCCCCATTTGTTTCTGTTTTATTGGCTTATATTTTTTCTATAAATATTTTACTTTTTCTTATCTTGGGCTTCACCAAGGACCTACATATTGTCAGTGAAAATATTTTTACTTATAGTGAAATTTAAATATTTATCTCAGCATTACATCAAATAACATACCTTTCAAAAATTAAGTCATTTAAGGTCTTTTGCTGAATTCTAATCTTTCATAGGAATTATTTTCATGGCAGTTTCTTGGCCTGACAGCAGTATTTTGATATGTGTAACATAATTTCAATATTACATTATAATGAAATTGAAGTGTGTTGGTAAAAAAGACCTTTTCTCCAACAAGGATCTACTGTGTAGCACAGGGAACTATACTCGATATTCTGTAATAACCTAGAAGGGAAAAGAATCTGAAAAAGAATAGGTATATATAACTGAATCACTTTGCCGGACACCTGAAACTAACGCAACATTGTAAATCAAATGTACTTCAGTACAAAAAAAGGAAAAAGAGCTGAAAAAAAAGACCTTTTCTGTTGATCGTCATCCTTTTCTTAGGGTACCCATTTTTTAATGAACTATGTTGGTTTCCATTTCAGAATTTGAACATCTGCTTTTAGTACTTTTAAATCAGGAGGTTTATTTATGACAATAACATGTCAACGTGAGACCCTCTCTCTGTTTTTTCTTTCGGCATCTAAAAGCATCTGAGTCAGGATCTAGAAGACTCTTCCTGTCCTTCCACACAAGGAACATTTAACCGAGAGCAGTTTTACAAGTTTATCATCTTCCCTGGCAAGTGGATTAAGGTCTGGTATGACCGCCTTACCTTGTTGGCGTTACTTGATCGGTAAGCTGCCGGCCGCGCACGTGTACGGGTGAAAGACACAAGGGGGCTTGTGGCGGCTTGTGCTCACATGCTGATAGTAAGGAATCTGGCTGCAGGCTGAGGTTCTCTGGGGGCATTTTCAAGGTGTCCAGCCTTCGTGCTGCACACCCAGAGTCGAAGCACTGAGATCTTGACAACTGAAGAAATTGTCACTGAGCGATTACAATGGGAGCTAGGAGAACTGGGTAAAATGGTTTAGCCTTAAGGTTAGCTTTGGGGTCCATATTCTGCCTTGGTCTGCTCATCGCCTGCCAATTTTTGTAGGAGGGCCTGCGGCTCCTGTAGGCAGGGCAGGGCTTGGGTGCCTGGGTGCAGTGTGGGGAGGAGAGGAGGGACACCGGGTGGCTGGGGTGGTGATGTCTGGCCCTTTCCTTTCATGACGTGGGTTCTTCTTCTGTCTAGCCTGTAATGTCAGTGCTGATCTTTCCTTTAAACGCTGTTACTCTTCCTCACCACTGCTCCTTAAGATGCAATGCTGTGGGAGCTGAGGGTACCGGGTGGGGTGGTGGAAGCAGAGGCTGGGGCTCAGGTTGGCTAAGGAGTGATGGAGCTGGGGCCAGGTAGGGGACTTATCCCTACCTCAAGATATACAGAGGACCGCACTGTGGTCTTCAAGGGCTGTGGATTTGGAAATGTGTGATGCTGTTACTAACGGTGTCATCAGCAAATGCTGAGTTTCACCGTTAAATTGCCAGCCAGTGCATTCTCTACATCTGCGTCTTTATTCCCGTCCTGCCCCTAGGTTCTTCAAAACCATCTTTTTTTTTTTTTTTTTTTTTTAAGATTCCATATATATGTGTTAGCTTACGGTATTTGTTTTTTCTCTTTCTGACTTACTTCACTCTGTATGACGGACTGTAGGTCCATCCACCCCACTACAAATAACTCGATTTTGTTCCTTTTTATGGCTGAGTAATATTCCATTGCATATATGTGCCACATCTTCTTTATCCATTCGTCTGTTGATGGGCATTTAGGTTGCTTCCATGTCCTGGTTATACTCCAGGACACTTAGGTTGCTTCCTTGTCCTGGCTATACTTTATTTTTTTAATAAAGATGTTAAAAAAAAATGCCAGCCAGCGTGGCGGTGGGAGGGCTGCTTGCCTGGTTTGCTGTAGTTGGTCCCCCAGGGACTACTTGTTATAGTAAATGTCTTAAATGGTATGATCACATACTGAAAAACTATAGTCATGCACAATTACAACAGCAAATTTCAGGACCTACAAGTCAGGGAATGGAGTTATAATGGTTTTTCTAACAACACTGTGTTACCCAAGGGGCACACACTTAAGACGAAGACTTCATACTTAACTAAAATAACTCAGGACAATACTGTCCTGAGTTAGATGAGACAGTTAGATGTTACTGTCTGTTAGATGAGACAGTTTTTTGGAAATACTCATTTAAAAAGAAATTACTGGGCTTCCCTGGTGGCGCAGTGGTTAAGAATCTGCCTGCCAACGCAGGGAATATGGGTTCAAGCCCTGGTCAGGGAAGATCCCACATGCTGCGGAGCACCTAAGCCCGGGCGCCACAACTACTGAGCCTGCACTCTAGAACCCGTGAGCCACAGCTACTGAGCCTGTGAGCCACAACTACTGAAGCCCGCGCACCTAGAGCCCGAGCTCCGCAACAAGAGAAGCCACCGCCATGAGAAGCCTGTGCACCACAGTGAACAGTAGCCCCCGCTCGCCACAACTCGAGAAAGCCTGCGTGCAGCAACGAAGACCCAACACAGCCAAAAATAAATACATACATAAATTAATTAATTAAAAATAAAACGGGGATTCACACGATAGATTTTACATTTTTGACAATGAAAGCTATGTTGTTATTTGAAAAGGCATACATAAATTACATTAGATATTCATCGGGGGTATTTAAAGTCACAGGTGGATGAGAGAAGTTGAATTTGCCAAATGAAAGCTTAGAAAGAAAACGTATGCATAATAAAAAGCAAACTGCGAGGGTTGGCAGGAAGTGGAAGAAATTGGTGAATAACGCACTGAAATCGGACTAATCACTGCTCTGGACTCCCACAGGTTAAGGCTTTCTGCTCGACGTTTCTCAGCTTTCTGCTGAGATTCAGGCCTATCTTCCTTGAATGGGTTTCCTTGTCCTCTGATTGTAGTAGCGTCACGGGTTTCTGTGATTGCAGCCTCTTCTGTTTGCCTTCAGTTTGCCATCCATTCTGTTCAGATATTTTCAGACTTGTCTTTGTTTTCCTTTCTCATTTTCTCTTCTCTTCTCTTCTGCCATTACCCCATCTCGCAAAACACCTAGGTCTCCTTTTCATTTAATTAGCTTATCAGGTTGGCATCTAAAACAAAAAGCTGCCCATCTGAGCATCATTTCATACATTTATTCATTCATTCAACACATTTTAAAAATAAAGCAAAAATTGCAGCACCTACTCCACGCTAGGCTCTATACGGAACCCTGCGTATAGGGCAGTGAAGGAAACAGACACGGTCTCTGCACTAAGGGAACCCGACTGCACTG
The DNA here is from genome assembly GCF_026419965.1 of Kogia breviceps. Classification (NCBI taxonomy): domain Eukaryota; kingdom Metazoa; phylum Chordata; class Mammalia; order Artiodactyla; family Physeteridae; genus Kogia; species Kogia breviceps. The sequence goes on from NC_081311.1 coordinate 81,630,730, forward strand.
GGGGAGATGGGATTTGAGACAGCAAATGGTACTGGGTGCCATGGAAGACACGGAACCTGGGGGAGGAGGGGCACGGATGTCAGGACAGGTGGCTGCAGAAGGCTTATCTGAGGACACACAGATACGAAATGTGGCAGGGAGCTCTCCACGTGACAGGTAGGGGGAAACTCACTATCATCACCGTCATCGCGAGGACGTGCTCTCATATTTCCCATCCTTACAAATCCTCTCGACCACTTTCCCCCCAGCTGCTGTCCAGGCTCCCTTGCAGCAGAGCTCCTGAAGTGGTATCTATGCTTTTTCCAGTTTCTCTTCTCCCATTTTCTCATCAACCCATGGCATTCAGCCTCCTCTGATCCCAGGACTCCATGGAGCCTGCCCTGGTCCAGGTCACTGTTGACCCTGTGGTTCAAGTCACTAGACCCTTCGTCTTGGTTTACTTTCTTCTCTGGGCTCCCAGGGCTCAGCCCTCTCTTGGTTTTCCTTCTGCTTTGTTGGGTCACTCCTTCCTGGTCACCTTTGCAGGTAACCACTTCCTGTTGGTGTCCTTAGGAGCTGCACAGTTCTCGCTCTTTCCAACCTCTTTTCTTCAGTGATTGCATTTAGTCTCATGGCTTTTAAATCCCACCCATCCGCCTGTGACTCTCAGATTTCTGTCTCCAGCTTGGACCTATTGCCCCAATTCTCGACTTGTGTCTCTAACTACGGGATTGACATCTCACGATCGGAGATCGTGTTTCAGAGTCGAAACAGCTCTTCATCTCTGCGTTATCCCAAGTCTGCTCCATCTTCAGTCTCCCCCACCTCAGCTGATGACAGACCTATCCTTCCAGGTTCTCAGGTCAAAAATCTTGGTGTCATCCTTTCACACCCACATTCAACTTCTCATAGGAAATTATGTTTACTGCTCCTTCAAATGTGTCTGCTGCACCTTCCACCTTCAATGTAACCACCCTCGTGTGAGCTGCTTTCATCTCCCATCTGCATTACTGCAAGAGCATCTCCTGCTCAAACCCATTCTCCCTGTACGCTATTCTTTTTAAAAAAATTTTTATTAAAGTATAGTTGATTTACAGTGTTGTGTTAATTTCTGCTGTACTGCAAGTGACTCAGTTATACATATATCTATTTTTTCAGATTCTTTTCCATTATGGTTTATCACAGTGTATTGAATATAGTTCCCTGTGCTCTACAGTAGGTCCTTATTGTTTATCTATTTTGTATATAGTAGTATGTATCTGTTAATCTTATATTCAGTTTATTCCCCCCTTGCTCTTTGGTAGCCGTAAGTTTGTTTTTTTATGTCTGTGAGTTTATTTGTATCATTTTTTTTAGATTCCATATATAAGTGATATCATGTGATATTTATCTTTTTCTGCCTGACTTACTTCACCTATGATCATCTCTAGGTCCATCCACGTTGCTGCACATGGCATTATTTTATTCTTTTTACGGCTGAGTAGTATTCCATCGCATATACGTACCACATCTTCTTTATCCATTCATCTGCCGATGTTCATTTAGGTTGCTTCCACGTCTTGGCTATTGTAACTAGTGCTGCAGTGAACATTTTGGTGCATGTATATTTCTGAATTAGAGTTTTGTCTGGGTAAATGCCCAGGAGAGGGTTTGCTCAATCGTATAGTAACTCTATTTTTAGTTTTTTGAGAAACCTCCATACGGAACTGTTCTCCAAAATGGCTGCACCAATTCACAACATCTCCCTGTACACTCTTCTTAGCACAACAGAGTGAGGCTGGCCTTCCTGTTCTTCACCATGCCAAGCCCTCTTCCAGCCTGAAGACCTTTGCACTGGCTGTTCCCTCCACCTGGAGCGCTCTCCCCTTAGACACCTTCACGACCAACCCCTTGGTCTTTTAAGTGTCTTTTCTCAGTGAGTCTTAGCCAGACCTTCCTGTTTAAAATTCCCGTTTTTCTATTGCATGAATCGTCTTCAGATACTATATCATGTACTCATTTTGTGTGTATAACTTATTTTATGTCACTGCCCACTGGAAAGGAAGCTTCATGATTTTCATTCACTGATGTATTCCCAGCACCCAGAGCAGTGCCAAGCCCTTTTATTACGTGAACGGATGAATCGACTTCCCTTAGTGAAGCAGCTCCCTTTCCCGATTTCTGCTATTACGATCCTCTTCCCCCAGATTGAAATCTTGGAATCATCTTTATTATTTCAACCAATCTTTCACTGTAGATAATCCATTCAATCACAGGGTCCTTTCTGCCTCATTCTGTATTATGTCTGAAAGTCACGTGTCTTTTCCAATTCTCCAGCTGTGTCACTTTCCCAGGCCTTCCTTACTTCTCTCTGGGAGTATTATTTATCCTTTCCTCTTCAGTGCATCTTGTTAACCTCTGCAAGATAAATCTTTCTAAAGTACAACTTTAATCATGACACTCCTTGTCCAGTGAGCAAACTTCTTAACCCAATATTTAATATTGATATACAAGGAAATGTGGGAGGGGAGTCATGGTGGGGAGGCTGAGGGCAGAGGAATGGAGTCCTGGTGGAGGAGAATCTGGGAAAAAGATACTTTTCAGGAACTTTATTCTTTCCCTTTAAATAGGAAAGAAGTTTTTTTTTTTTTTAAAAAAAAAATATTTATTTATTTATTTGGCCACACCAGGATCTTTGTTGCGGCATGCGGGATCTAGTTCTCTGACCAGGGATTGAACCCGGACCCCCTGCATGGCATTGCTGAGTCTTAACCACTGGGCCACCAGTGAAGTCCCAGAGGTTTGGTTTTTCTAATTGAAATTTTTGTTTTGTTTTATTTCCTGAGTCTTTATATTGTTTTAGGTAGACACATCAAAATGTTATGAGCACACTAAAGAATACATAATGTATTTTATGGACCTGAGCTCACAAATATATTTAGCTCTATAAAAAGTGCATAGTAGAAAATTAAAAAAACACATAAATGTCCCTTTTCACCAAATATGTATTGCCCCCCCCGATATTTTTTAAAATATTCAACGTGAGCATCTTAGTGTCTGAGTTCTTCACACTTCTGTACTTCTCAATTCTATACAACTTGATTGTCTAATTAAAAAATGGGCAAAAGATATGAACAGATACCTCACCCAAGAAGACATACAGATGGCAAATAAACATGTGAAAAGATGCTCCACATCATATATCATTAGGGAATTATGAACTAAAACAATAATGAGATGCCACTACATGCCTATTAGAATGGCCAAATCCAAAACACTGACAACACCAAAGGGTGTGGAGCAATAGGGACTCTCGTTTCATTGCTGGTGGGATTGCAAAATGCTTCAGCCACTTTGGAAGACAGCTTGGCAGTTTCTTCCAAGCTAAACATACTAGGACAATTTGACCTAGCAATCACGCTCCTTATGTCCACACAAAAACCTGCACACAAATGTTTATAGATACTTTATTCATAATTTTTTTCATAAGTTTGATATTTATTTATTTATTTATTTTTGGCTGCGTTGGGTCTTTGTTGCCACGTGCGGGCTTTCTCTAGTTGCAGCGAGCGGGGGCTACTCTTCGTTGCAGTGCACGGGCTTCTCATTGCGGTGGCTTCTCTTGTTGCGGAGCACCAGCTCTAGGCACGTGGACTTCAGTAGTTGCGGCACACGAGCTCAGTAGTTGTGGCTCTCGGGCTCTAGAGCGCAGGCTCCGTAGTTGTGGCGCACGGGCTTAGTCGCTCCGAGGCATGTGGGATCTTCCTGGACCAGGGCTCGAACCCGTGTCCCCTGCATTGGAAGGCGGATTCTTAACCACTGCACCACCAGGGAAGTCTGCTTTATTCATAACTGCCAAAACTTGGAAGCAACCGAGATGTCTTTTGACAAGTGAATGGATAAAGAAACTGTGGTATGTCCATACAGTGCAATATTATTCAGCAATAGAAAGAAAGGTGCTATCAAACCATGAAAAGACATGGAGGGACATTCAGTGTGTATTACTAAGTGAAAGAAGCTAATCTGAAAAGACTACATTCTGTACGATTCCACCAGGGAATCTGGAAAGGGCAGAACTATGGAGACAGTAAAAGGATGAGTGGTTACCAGGGCTTAGAGAAGAGGGATGGATGAATAGGCAGAGCACAGAGGATTTTTAGGGCAGTGAAAATACTCTGTAAGGTACTGTAGTGGCAGATACATATCATTATACCATTGTCTAACCCCACAGAATGTCCACCACCAAGAATGAACCATAATGTAGACTATGGGCTTTAGTTGATAATGATTTGTCCATGTCAGTTCCTCAGTTATAACACATGTAGCACCCTAGTCGGGGATGTTGATGGTGGGGGAGAGTGGGTGTGTTTGGGGGGAGGGGCTATGTGGGAACTCCTCATACTTTCCCCTCAATTTTGTTGGAAATCTAAAAATGCTCTAAAAAATAATGTCTATTAATTAAAAATAGAATGTTCAGGAGTGCCTGAACATGCCAGGGATGAAGTAGCCAATTGTCCCTGTCTAAAAATGATCATAATTGAATGGGAAAGACCAATATGGGGCCTTCCCTGGTGGTCAAGTGGTTAGGACTCCATGCTTCCACTGCAGGGGACGTGGGTTCAATCCCTGGTTGGGGACCCAAGATTCCCACATGTGGCACGGCCAGAAAAAACAACAACCCCCAAACAATATGTACATGTGCAAACATTGGTGAGGTAAGAAATGTACTTAGAATTCTCATAAATGACTCATCTAAGCTCTCAACCTTGTGGTCCATGCCATCCTCCCTTAACTTCATTTCAGCTGCTCCTTCCCGTAACTCCGCCCTGCATCTCGTCCTCCCATAGAAGTCTTCCACCTCGGACATCATAATCCCAGCCTCCGTCCAACCTTCACATCCCCTCCACCTCCCTCCAGCGTTCCCACATCCTCTTTTGCACTTTGATGCATCCACTGCTCCCCACTAGCAGCCCTTATTGCCTCCCCGTGATCCAGCTTCAGCCCCTTTGGATCAGCATCTTAAAACTCCCTTTCTTGTCCCTTTGCACATCCACTGATAACACCCCACTGCTGATGAGCTCATCTCTCTACCCTGCACCTCTCAAGTGGAGCCCCCCAAGAGAAAACCACCCCGTGAGGGTGTGGTCATGATATACTTTCAGTCGGACCCTCTTCACATCAGCCCTCCGGCTGGAGCTCTCCTGGCTTCTGAAACTGAGCAGCAAATTCCGGCCACGGAGACTGTATCTGGAAGGGATTGCCATGCACCCCTTCCTCCATTTAGCGGAGTCAGTGAAGCTCCTTCACATTTCACTGTTGTGGATGGAGGAATTAACGGTCTTCTCCCAGTAAACCCAGTTGAGTGGCCAAGGACACCCAATTGGATTATATTTCATTTATTTCAATAACAGAAAGTGGGAGTTAAATATGGATTTTTAAAAATATAAAACACAGGACCAAGGAAAGAAAGAAGGAAACCTTAAAATCTTGTTACCAAATATAAAGGCGTGGATAAGTACTGTCTTGTGGCCAGTCTTTTTAGAAGCGTGCAGGTATTCTCTGTTTAAAAACAGACAGCCTTACCTTTTATTCCCTCCGTTTTTAATTTGTTTATTTTGCCCAGAACTGAGGATGTCAAGGAAAACGTGCTGGAGGTTTTGCTCATCGTCCTGGTTTCCCTGCTTGGATTTCTGACACTGAGCCAAGGCTTTTGCAAAGACATGTGGGTGCTTCTGTTCTGCCTCGTCATGGCCAGCTGCCAGTACTCCCTGTTAAAGGCAAGAGCACATCTCATTCTTACCGTCACTCACGTAGCCTTGAAATCATGAGATGATGACACAGATAATTCTCCTTTGTGTTCTAGAGCGTCCAGCCTGACCCCGCCTCGCCAATCCACGTAAGTGTCCAATCACAGGCGAGTAGCTTGTCCGCTCTGCTTACGTTGAAGAGAGGGGAATGGGCAAAATAGATCGAAAAGGCGACGTGCCTATCAATATCCATGTAAACTGAATATATAAATAGAAATATGAAGGCATGGTGGCCAAGTTCAGGCTAGATGGGAGTGCGTGGTGGGGACGGTGGCAGGGGAGGAACAGGACGGGTACCAAGAGTGGGGGGGAGATGCCCTTTCCTACCCCACTGGACTCACGTCAGGAAAGACGGTGAGCCCAGACTCTGCAGTCAGGCTGCCTGCGTTCGTTTTCTGGTTCCTGTGTCTGGTTGTTGGACCCTCAACGAAATGTGTACTCTCCATGCCTCAGCGTCCCTGTGTGTAAATAAGGATAATAAAAATGCCTATGGGGATTCAATAATCCAAGTAACGGGCTTAAAACAGTGCCTGGCATAGAGAAGTTGCTTAATAGATGGTAGCTCTTATTGGAAACCTCAGCATGTAAGCGTGAATCATTATTCTTTTTACCTGAAGCTGATCTTTTTCTCCTTCACATTTTCAAGTGTATTGTTACCTTTTACCTCATCATTTGGGCCTCATTTATATCTGACACCCTGGGCTCCCCAGTACTGATCTCTTGGTGCCTGGGAGTTCTTCCATGAGCTCGGAAGCACACGTTGCATCCACTGACCCGGCTGCACCTTCCCCTGTGGTGCTGCGGCTCCAGGTCTGGTGCTCTCCCTACCGGGACCCTGGCCACATGCCTTTGCACTGAGACCACTGCCTGGTGGATGTCCCAGCTCCTTGAGAAATCTTCTTTCCTCTGTTATGGTGAGAGCTCCTGTAGGTCCCCGAAAACCACTTCCAATGAAAGAAAACTTGACCTTCCCACTACTGTGCCTTTAAAAAATTCACATCCAGGATTTAGGACTGCATTTAAATCTGTGATAGCTCATGCTTAGCTCATAGTAATTAAGAAGAGCTTGTAATTGGACACTCACCTGGCATATGATACTATCTTGTTAAATTCCTCTGTTCCCCATAATTGGTTTACATATAATACACCTTCTTTCATCCCAGAGTCTGAATGTCAAGATAAGGAGAAGCAGCATAATTAGGCTATCGCGTGATTATCGTCAGGAATCTGGGTTAGGTGGTGAGAGCAGAGATGTGCAGCCCTGGGATGTGTTGTCCCAGCCCCCCCTAGATACGACACTGGCATCCTCCTGCTGTGATAAATAAGCCCCGCTTCCTAGTGACAGCGCTTGGGTCACTGTCTTTCTAGGTGACCTGGGGGAGGGGTGTTGTATGCTCTTAAACATTCATTTCCTGCATGTACATTCAGGAATAATGCTAGGCGAGGAGGATGGCAAGTACAGCTGCATAATCCCTGTAGCTCTGTAATGACTGTTCGCAGGACCCCTGGGTCTTGCTCTAAGTTGGAGCCGTATTGTCTATATTGATCCAGTTCCTGGAGGACTAAATGCAGCTGCTCTACCTTTATCTGAGCAAGCATGTCGTAGTGAGATAGGAAGAAATGACTTCTCTTAACTGTCAACAGAAGCCACAGTCAGACATCAAACTATGTTTATTGCAGTACTTAGTTTGCTTACACAGATTTCTGAGTAGAATGAGCCCCAGATTTGAGCTGGCATTTCTCTACCTGTTCTGATGAGGCAAGAAAGTATGGTAGCTATAAAATAGTTCCTCTTGCAATGTGGCTGAGCCTTGTAGGCGTTTAGAGGCTGATTTAATGTTTAGAGATGAGAAAACCTCAGAAAGGAGATGGTCAAGAGAATGAACCTCGTCTGGTAGAGAGATAGATGGTGCTCAAGCCTGCCACCAGCCCTGGCTAAGGTTCATTCATCAGGGGCTGTCAGATGAACCAAAGTGCTTTTCAAAACTGCATTACTTTGTTCGTTCCCAGGGAGGGCTGTTAATGCAGCCAGTTCTTGCTCTTGGAGTGAGTGAGTGACTTTCTTCTTTGTTTCCTTCCAGGAGCACAGAGGTGGCAAATTTTGAGCAAGCTGTTAAAACCTGAAGATAGCACAATGAAAAAAAAAATTTTTTTTTTTGGCATAACATTCTCTGTGCTTCAGGTAGAGTTGCAGATTAATACTGGCCTGCTAATAGTTATGGTACTATCGACCCTGGGCCTGAAAGAAACGTGTCTGATTGTAAAAGAAAAGAGGCCTAGGAGAGCTTAAAACAATGAGAATGAGGGGTAGCTCCTGGAAGGGATCTGAGGATCAGAGACTGGCAACTTAGTCACGGGCAATGAGGCTATTCCTTGGCTTACACAGATTTATACACTGGTCTAACCAACAGGATCCACTAATGATAACCCAGAAAGCAAAATCCAGTAGAATCACTGGCACAGAGCCAGTGTCGGGGCCTTTCCCCGCACCTACAGGGATTCTGAGTTAGGGCAGCTGGGGCAGCACTTGGGAACCTGCATTTTAAGACTCCCCCACCCGGTGCTGATGGCGGAGGTGAGCCTCGCCATGCACAAACTGTGGCATCTTGGTCAAGTGACTTCTCTGAATCTCAGGTGTTTCCTCTGTAAAAGAGGAAATAATAAAATAAGATTGTAAGGGGATTAACCAAGATAGTGTACATCCAGGGCTCAGCATAGAATCTGGCACCGCAGGAGCACTTGACAAATGCTGGCAAGTTTTGTGTGAGTAAGGTGGGGATAATAATAACAACCTGAGCTGGATTTGGTCATGAGTGAGTTGGATAATTTATATAATGTGCCCAGTGCAGGACCTGGTATTAACCTCTTCCATCAGTATGTTACAGTCGTCACAACTACAGAACTAATATGGATATATTATTATTAACTGAAGTCCATATTTCACTCAGATTTCCTTTGATTTTACGTAATATCCCACCCCCCTTTTTTTTTTGAGGATTCCATCTAGGACATTGCCTGACATTTAGTCATTCTCTCTCCTAAGGCTCCTCCTGGCTGTGACAGTTTCTCAGGGTTTCCTTGGTGTTTGATAACCTGGACAGCTTTGAGGGATATTGATGTGGGGGAGGAAAACCACAGAAGTAAAGTGCCATTTTCCTGACATCATTTCGAGGTTATGTACAATCAACATGACTTAACCACTTTTGATGTTGACCTTGGACACCTGGTTAAGGTGCTGTTTACAGAGAAATGTTTTTTTTTAATTTCACTAAAAATTTTTAGAAATTGAAGTATAGTTGGTTTACAGTGCTGTGTTAGTTTCTGGTGTGCAGCAAAGGGATTGGGTTACACATATACATATCTATTCTTTTTTGGATTCTTTTCCATTATAGCTTATTACAAGATATTAAGTATAGTTCCCTGTGCTACACAGTAGGTCCTTGTTGGTTATCTGTTTTATATAGAGTGGTGTGTATCTTTTAATCCCAAACTCCTAATTTATCCCTTCCCCACCTTTCCTCTTTGGTAACCATAGATTTGTTTTTCTGTCTGTAAGTCTGTTTCTGTTTTGTAAATAAGTTTATTTGTATCATTTTTTAAGATTTCACATATAAGTGATATCATATGATATTTGTCTTTGTCTGACTTACTTCACTCAGTATAATCATCTCTAGGTCCATCCATGTTGCTGCAAATAGCCTTATTTCATTCTTTTCTATGGTTGAGTAATATTCCACTGTATATATATGCCACCAAGTGTGGGTCATAGAATACTTGCTGGCTAGGGTTTTACTGGGGTTCAGCTTCCTTAGGGCAGTGGGCGCCCATCCCCAGATCTCTTTCTTTTGCTCCACACACAAGGGGAACTGAAGTGTATAGTTAAAAATTTTCAGTATACATCCAGAAAAAATGAAAACTTAAATTAGAAAAGATACACACACCCCAGTGTTCATAGCAGTACTATTATAATAACCAAGACATGGAAGCAGCCCAAGTCCCCTTCAGTAGATGATTGGATAAAGAAGAGGTGGTGTATATAAGCAATGGAATATTACTCAGCAAAAAAAAGAAGAATGAAGTATTGCCATTTGCAGCAACTTGGATGGGCCTAGAGAATATTATGCTTAGTGAAATAAGTCAGACAGAGAAAGACAAATACTATATGATATCACTTATGTGTGGAATCTGAAAAATAATACAAATGAATCTATATAAAAATCAGAAACAGACTCACAGACAGAAAGCAAACTTACGGTTACCAAAAGGGAGAGAGGGGGAAGGATAAATTAGGAGTATGGGATTAACAGATACAAACTACTGTACATAAAATAGATAAGCCACAAAGATTTACTGTATAGCCCAGGGAACTATATTGAATATCTTGCAATAACCTATAATGGAATAAAATCTGCGTAAAAAAAAAAAACCCAAACAAATCACTATGCTGTATATCTGAAACTAACACAATATTGTAAATCAACTATACTTCAGTTAAAAAAATGTGACTCTAAATATAAAGAGGTGAATTGCTAAAGCAAACAGCAAATCCTTATTATAGTGAAGAGAGTTCCACGTAGGTAGACATAATGTCTCAGAGGGGCTGGACAGAGCAGCAGGCAGTTATTTTTCTACACCCTCTCCTGGTAGGAGCCCTCTTCCACCTTCCAGGAGAAGCTGTTATGAATGATTCCTCCCCCCCACTCTCTCTTTACTTCACATGAGTAACATTCACATCATGTGTCTAAAGAATGAGGATTGCGAATGAACTTGATCCGAGTGAGGTTGAGTGTCAGGCCTAGAAGGATCCAGTGGCAAATGCAGTTACCGTCTGGGTCAGTTTGGGGCGCCAGTGGGTAGTAGCCAGGCAGCCAGCGGCGGGGTCCAAGTCCTGGCTCGGCCACACTGCAAAGCCTGGGACAAATTTCTTCCTCTTTGTGCCTCAGTTTACTCTTGGCAAAATGAGAGTAATAGTAGGACTTCTTCGAGTGGAATACTTAAATTAGGTAGAAGAGTGCCTGAGGCACAGGAAAGCAGGATAAATGTTAGCCTTTGCTGTTTTACATCAGCTTGTCAAAAACAGCTGACCTCTGAGTGAGGCCAGACAGGAACTTGTGCAGACTCAGCAGGTGTGAGGCAGCTCTTTTCTGCCCTCTGGGCTGAGAAGCAGAGAATTCAGATCTGCACGAAGCCTGGAGCTGGCACGGGTAATGGCAGAGATAGGATGGGGCTGGCATGTCCTGGTTGCTGACAGCCTCGGTTCAGTGCCCTTGGGTTCAGACACCCCATCTTCCTTCTAACAAAGCCCTTTTATCGCTCGATCTCCCTGTCTATCTATCCATCTCTCTCTCTCTCTCTCTCTCTCTCTCTCTCTCTCTCTCTCTCTCTCTCTCTATCTATCTATCTATCTCTCTATCAGCAGCAAGTTTGAAGCATCTGACCAGCCCACTCTCTTGGTAAGAGGACAATTACAATGGCCTGGTCCCCTAGCCACAAGCACCACTGCTCTCCGGGTGGTGGGGACCTGTAGGTTTGGATAGATTCTCTCACCTTACCCTTTCCTTGCCCTGCGACCAGAGCACCGGCTGTGAAATTGAATATGTAGGTGGGGTTAATGGGAGACCCAAATGCATGTGTAGACCAGCTTTTGTAAAACAGCCTGCAAGATGCCCCAGAGCAGAAATCAACAGTGCTTCCCCAGGGCATTTGAAGGTGAGAAAACAGGTGGGAAACACTTGGACAAGTTTTAAAAGATTGTGATCAGACTTCACCTGGAGGAGCGAGCGGAATTTTTCTATTGAAAAAAAAAAAATCAATCCTTGGGAGGGTTTTTTTTTTTTTTTTTTTTTGTGGTATGCAGGCCTCTCACTGTTGTGGCCTCTCCCGTTGCGGAGCACAGGCTCCGGACGCCCAGGCTCAGCGGCCATGGGTCACAGGCCCAGCCGCTCCGCGGCATGTGGGATCTTCCTGGACCGGGGCACGAACCCGTGTCCCCTGCATCAGCAGGCGGATTCTCAACCACTGCGCCACCAGGGAAGCCCCTTGGGAGGTTTTATGATTGAATCCTATGTGAAAGAAGGAACTGGAGAGCAGGGAAATTTTATTAGTGGATGTTCTTAGGAATCAAGACAAATAAAAGTGACTCACATGCCATGTATTAGCGATATGCTTAGAATGGTTTGGGGACCCAAAAGATGGCATGATGGTGAGGGCAGCCTGTTTCTAAGGGAGCCTTAAGGTTTGTCTCAGAAATTACAAATAAAAAGAAAGCATTCCCATGCCCAATAAATAAAGTTTGACTTGGACAATCCAAGATGATATCTTAAATTTGTTCAAAGCCATAGACTTTCAATTCCTGGAAGAAGTATTTTTAACCTTTTAGTAACAGAAAGAATCAGGGCAAGTGGGAAGTAGCTATTTAATTATATTTCTGAAATGGTATCAGTTTGAGGAAAGATCTCATATGCTTGTGTATTTGTATACTAAGTGGCTATCTATACGAAGCAATTTATTTTGCTATTCACTTGATAAGAAATGCATTAAGATTTCATTTATGCTTCAGTTTCAATTTTTTTTTAAATGCAGAGGAAGTATCCCCTTACCCATTAGTCTATGACCTAGTTGGATTCAAAAGTTAATTTCATAAGGGTACAAAATATTCCTTTAAGACTTGAGTCTGGACTCAGGGCCAAACATAGCCAGCCCCCATGGACAGCCTGTGTTTTCCTTCCTATTAAAAGATGGTCTCAGAATAAGACTATTTCTATTCTAGAAGCAGTGGCAATTTAAATTGCATTTCTAAATATGTTCAAGTCAGTGACTTTAAAAATTGATATCCAAACTTGTATCACTTTCTCTTTTGACTTATTTCCTAGTCTTTTTATTTTATTTTATTTTTTTAACATCTGTATTAGAGTATAATTGCTTTACAGTGGTGTGTTAGTTTCTGCTTTATAACAAAGTGAATCAGCTATACATATACATATATCCCCATATCTCCTCCCTCTTGCTTCTCCCTCCCACCCTCCCTATCCCACCCCTCGAGGTGGTCATAAAGCAACGAGCTGATCTCCCTGTGCTATGCGGCTGCTTCCCACTAGCTATCTGTTTTACACTTGGTAGTGTATATATGTCCATGCCTCTCTCTTCGTCCCAGCTTACCCTTCCCATTCCCCGTGTCCTCAAGTCCATTCTCTACGTCTGCTTCTTTATTTCTGTTCTGTCCTTAGGTTCTTCAGAACCCTTTTTTTTTTTTTTAGATTCCATATATATATGTGTGTTAGCATACGGTATTTGTTTTTCTCTTTCTGACATACTTCACTCTGTATGACAGACTGGGTCCATCCACCTCACTACAAATGACTCAATTTCATTTCTTTTTATGGCTGAGTAATATTCTATTGTATATATGTGCCACATCTTCTTTATCCATTCATCTCTTGATGGACACTTACGTTGCTTCCATGTCCTGGCTACTGTAAATAGAGCTGCATTGAACACTGTGGTACATGACTCTTTTCGAATTATGGTTTTCTCAGGGTACATGCCCAGTAGTGGGATTGCTGGGCCGTATGGTAGTTCTATTTGTAGTTTTTTAAGGAACCTCCATACTGTTCTCCATAGTGGCTGTATCAATTTACATTCCCACCAACAGTGCAAGAGGGTTCCCTTTTCTCCACACCCTCTCCAGCATTTATTGTTTGTAGATTTTTTGATGATGGCCATTCTGACTGGTGTGAGGTGATCAAACTTGTATCACTTTCATCTTGACTTTTTATACTCAAAGTAGTTCATGAATTGCAAATAATACTACCCTAATTCATTTTTGTTGGTTTTTTGAACCTTATGAATTGTGCATTGATTTGTGAGATGTAAATTAATTCTTCATTGACTTTTGCCCTGGAAAGTTGATGTTATAGCTTTTCCTTAATTTTTCTATCCATTCCAGAAGAAGAATAAAACAATGTGTCCGCTCACCTCTTAAGAATATTTTGAAGGCTAGGATGAAATCAGTTAAGTTTTTGGTCCTCCTTAGAGGACAATGCATATATAAATAGCAAATGTTTAAAAATTGATTATTTCACTATGCTACACTGAGACATTTTATGCAGTCTCTGCAGGTATGATTTGGCACCTGTATTGTCTTGCTTTCTAAGACATAAGGATATTGAAGCCTACAACTTATAATTCTATTTCTTGTTAATAATGGAGCTCAACTTAGAGCATGCAGAGCAAATAGTGGTTTAAATTAGTTTTGCACTTGAAATGAACAACACAAATGGAAGTTTCACTGTGGGGGAAGCATTGAATTAGATCTAGATTTTATCCAAGGCTGGTAATTACATTTTCAGATAAATCTTGCTGAGTCTGAGAGACGTAACATTCTTTTTGATATTCTTATTCTTCTTTGACAGAGTAAGCATCGGGGTATTTTTTTTTTCCCCTTGGTGTTTTGTGTGTATGAATTATGGTGGGGGAGGGGTGAATTGTTATATGATGTAAGTTGTACAATATGGTATAAATGATTGACTATGAGGCTTTTGTTATTTAATCAAAATTAAAGGTACCATTCAGAAATTGTGTTTGTTTTCTAGGGACACAACCAAATCATAACATATAGCAGACCAATCTATTTTTGTGTGCTGTGTGGCCTTATTTTGCTTCTTGATACTGGGGCCAAAGCCAGGTACCCTCCCACTTACATTGTGTATGGCCTGAAGCTCTTCTCTCCAGGGTCTCTCCAGTCGGCTAGGGACCTCTTAATAGGTGAGTTCATTTGGGGGTGTGGGGAAGAATATAGAGGTGGGAGGGTATTTCTCCCCGTTATTTTTTGAATCCCTCATTGGATAAACTTTCTTACTCTATTATTGCATCAAGAGATGTGCATTTTTCTCTTGGCTTGCACACTTTCAGAAGATGGCCTGGGAGCCAGAGCCCCAAGCATCCAACAGGGGGCTTATTCTAAAGGATGTTGATATCATGAGCAGGGAGCTGCAGCATCATACTATCTGAAGACTGGTGGCTGAGGTGCCTGATGTGTGGCGTCAGCGGGGCTCCCCTGGGTGGAGGCGATTCTGCCATTAGGGTGGCAGCCACAGCCCCACCTGCACGCACAGGTGCTCTGGTAACATGTGAGTGGACACGGTTCTCAGTCCAGCTGGAGTCCTGGATACGCTGTCACCCAGCCTTCTGCTGGTGCACTTTACTTGCCTTAAGGTCTAGGCAGTGTTTGATGTAAGATGCTCCATTTACACAAGTGACCTTCATAATAAATGGTGTAGAGCCCCAGCTTCGGAGCCAGATGGCTGGCTGTTTGAATCCCAGCTCTGCTTCTCTACTAGTTGTGTGACCTTGAACAAAATTCAACTGTGCTATGGGGACAAAAATAGTACACACCACGGAGATTGTTGCAAATTTTAGATGAGTTGGTATATTTAAACACATAGAAACATGCCTTTAACCAGGTACTAGCTATTATCATCTTTATTATGCAAAGAGGCTGCCCCACTGTGGGTCCGCAGCTCAGAAGAGTTGACTAACAAAGCTCTGAGAATTCTTGTGATGACATCCAGAGGTTTCCACACCTGCTAACTTGTGATTATCTGATCCCTTTGACCAGATGAGTTGATAAAGGACAGTTACCAAAGACACCACCCCCTAGATCTGTTACTTGCCAGCCAGAAATTTTACTCAAGAGATTGTCAAAGCCATCATTAGGACCAGGACAAGAGAGAAACAGGAACTGAGTACATGTGAGGTTGTTTATCATCATGTGTCTGAAGATGCTCTTGTGCCTGTCACGCGGAGGAAGTGGTCCTCCTCTGACTGGTGCTGGGGCATGTGGAATCGCGGCTGGAGTTGTGCCTTATGGGTGATAATCTCTGTTCCCCACTGTCACTCTTGGTTTCTGCTCAGGCCACCAACGTACCACAGTGGAGAGAGGCGCCAGAGGAAGAGGAGGGGCAAGGGGGGCAGGAAGATCTGTTGTCTGCTGCCTTATTCTGCTCCCATGGAGGAAGGGGTTGAATGCGAACCAAGGGTAGGAGATGAGTCCAGTGGCCATTGAGCAGGTGGGAAGGATGGAGAAGCTCTTTGTCATTTGTAATCCAAGAAGAGAACATCAGATAACAGGACAATAGAAGGAGGAGAAAGCACAGTGACAAGAGACAAGGAATCTGGGGGATAAAATTGGCACAAGAAGAAAGACAAAGTCAATGGTGGGACTAGTTGCTTTTGTAGGCTGAGGGGTGAATTAAGGAAATAGAGACACTCAGGGTGATATTCTTACATAATTTATTTTCCTTTTATGATCCTTCATATATGTTCAGAATATCACTTCTCTTGCATTATAAGGAAAAAAAATTTTTTTTCTTCCTCCAGGTGGAAGGTGAACGGCCTTCTTAGTCAGTGTTCATTTCCTTTGCTGGTCTCTGGGCTGAAATTTTTATTATTTTCCATTTGGGTAACTTCAGCAAAAGCCTATGAGCGAGACTGGCTCTGTAATCACCCTTTGGATGAGAAAGCCGAGAGGTCTTCAGTTCTTAGAACCGTATTTCAAGAGAAGCAGTAGCAAAGCTAGAGTGTGCCCTGAGGAACGTGGCCACGTGGGCTACACCGGGTCTGCACATGGGGCAAGGGAATGGGAGCGTCCAGCCTAGAGAAGAAATGCTTGAGTCCTAGAGGCACATGTGATGGCTGTAGGTGGTGGAAGGGCTGCCAGGCGGAAGTGGGAGGGATTTTATCCTTTGTTGTTCTCTGTTGGTGTAGCCGTAGTAAGTAGTCCCAGTGGCTGGTGGGTGGATTTCAGCTCACTGGAAGACTGGTGTTATGGTTTGGTGTAGAGCTGTCCAATAGGGCCGCGGGTTGCCTAGTGATGCGAGAAGTTCCCTGACGTGGGAAGAACTCAGGCAAGATGAGACAGCTGTCACTTGTAGAAGGGTTCCATGCACTGGATGGGTTCTTTATCAGATGTGATGGGTCCTTTTTCAGATGTGAGAGTTTGATGTTTTATTTTAGTCTTTAGGACCATAATCCCGCTGCGGGTTGCCTAGTGATGCGAGAAGTTCCCTGACGTGGGAAGAACTCAGGCAAGATGAGACAGCTGTCACTTGTAGAAGGGTTCCATGCACTGGATGGGTTCTTTATCAGATGTGATGGGTCCTTTTTCAGATGTGAGAGTTTGATGTTTTATTTTAGTCTTTAGGACCATAATCCCTTACCTACACTAATGCAGCTTCAAGGATGTAACCCTTGGAGATGGTGGAGGTTTTGTAACCAGCGACTGAGATGAATCCACCCTCATCTGCACTCCGAGACTCACATTTCCATGTGTTGTGTACAGACTTGTCTGTTGGCCCCAGGAATCCATGTCAGCACAGTGTGCTAATACACAGATATGGCATGTAGGAGACACACAACGTATACAGTCATACCAAGTTCATAGTCTTGGTTTTACTTCCATTTTATTTTAATTCTGCTTACCTCCCCCAAGCCCCAACCTGCAAATAAAGTAATGAATATTACTATTCACATAATGGAAGAAAGAAGCAAGTTCCAACGTTTTTATTTACGCATTGTGCTTGGAAAGAAATGGAACTGTACCAGAAGTTTCTGCATTTATGGTAATTATTAGGGAACATGAGGAGTAGGGAAGATGTGAGAGAAAATTACAGGCCCTCTCAGCAGTACGCTGAGAAAAAAAGTCTTTGTTCACAGGGAAAGTTGCCAACAACCACAGGGACTTTTTGATTTTTTACTTATGGAAAAAAGGACAAAATCATTTCGGCAACTTCAAGTGGAATTTTGTAGCTGTCCTCCTGATGCTTCTTCACTCATGTACGCTGCACCCTGACATTCACGTGGCCTCCACCTTCTTCTGGTTCCACCTGCATGGCTCTGACTCTAAAGACGAGAGGTTTCCTCTGTACTTCGTCCTGGGGAAGACCTAGACCCTGGGCTCCCCGTCAAGTGCTGTCCCTCCTGTGCTGTGTCATCTAGCTCCTGCTCTGCAGGCACAGCCAGAGAATCTTCAGTTAGGACTTCCTCATGTCTTGTACCATTTTATTTTCCCCCAGCATCATTCATCGTGTTCCAGTTCTTTGTACTTTGTTTGGGTTTTATTGCCTAATGTATTTCTTATAGAGAATACTTCTTTATGCACATTTTGCTGCAGTTTCCAGTATTTGTCTACCATTATTACATTATTTCACACCCCCCATACTTTTCCCTATAGTTCTTTGTTTTTGGTATAGTTTTCATTGCACGCAACACTTGATAATGTGGCCTAATGTGCATGAAGAATGCAGCATACCATCTAATCTTCATTGCTGGGTTTTGAGTCCCAAACTTAAGAAAAGAACTAGTCAGTTTGCTTAAAATCACATGACTTAAAATGTTGATGTTCAAAACTATATGTCCTGCTATTAAGTGTCTGATTATTTCTTATATCTTTCCTTTCATATAAAAACTGAAAAAAGAAATTATCATATAGTTATGACTAGCAGATCCGTATTTGTGTCTTATTGCTGACTTTGTTGTTTTTTAACCTTTATTGAAGTACAGTTGATCTACAATGTTAATTTCTTCTGTACAGCAAAGTGACTCAGTTAAACATATATATATATCAGTATATTCTTTTTCATATTCTTTTCTAATATGGTTTGTCACAGGATATTGAATATAGTTCCCTGTGCTCTACAGTAGGACCTTGTTGTTTATCCGTCCTCTATGTAATAGTTTGCCTCTGCTAATCCTAAGCTCCCATTCCTTCCCCCAACCCCCCCCCTTGTTATTTCTGTCTTTGATTGAGAAACATGTTACTCGCAGATGCTCTGGGTTTTCACCATATAGTTAAAATCTTGCCACAGACAACATTACAACAAAATCACCATGTGTGTCAAAATATGGCTCCAATCCCAAACAAAGGCCCGTTTATCATAGCCATGTTCATTACATAAAATTTTATTTCCACACATTGTTGGAACAGTTTCTTGGTATTGTTGTAGTTGGTTTTGCCCCATTTTACTGTAGTGAGGTTAACCCACGATTAGCCAGAGAATGGAACACATAAATACTCTCATCCCTACAATTTCACTGTGGAAAGTTTGCATTTCCAGTTTTTCAGAAGTAGCTGAAACGCGGTCCCCGTCCTCCCTACCTGCATTTTTCACTGCAGTTTATACATGGGGTTTGGACATAGTTCCATGTTTAGGCATCTTAGATTTCAAATCAAATTTCCTTAGTTTTATTAGGGTTTACCAGTATCAAACTTCATTGACTTTCCACCCAATAAACTGAGACAGAAAGGTAGGCAAATGTACTGTGGCACCGCTAATGGGAGTTTCTGTGTTTCTCTGAAACCCAACTCAAATAGAATCGAGAAAGAGAGAATGATGGGGAAATTGCTGTAAAATGCAGCTCAACTATGCGTTATTTCCCTGAACAAATGATCTCGGTGAAACATTGAATTATAACGTATGGATGTTTCATCCAGTTGCATTGTTGTGGTTTGGGAAGCTGGCAGTTTTCCTCTCCTTAGGCAGGGTCCCTTTCACCTCCCAGGCGACGTGCGCCACCTGAGAAGCAGGCCGTTCAGTGTCGCGTCGTCATGGCTGTGGGATTTCTTAGTTCATCACCACTCTCCCTTGCTGCTCTGTGGGTCTGAGGTTCTGACTGAAACCTGAGTCTCCACCGGGTATTTAGAACAGAACACACACAGCAGCTCAAGCCCTGGAGGTGACAGAAGCACAAAGCAAGGAGCCTTGCAGGAAGAGACCCTCTAACAGCTGTGCTTAGGTTTTGCATGATCCTGTAATTTTCCTGGTCCTCTTTTCCCATCTCATTTCCCCTAAGTCCAAGTCTGTCATTGCAAGCTGAAGGCCGATCTACTCTCTACCCACCATCCCCATATGTCTGCTCAGTCCCAGGCCCACCTTTTCCTCAAAAGCAGCACCTTTATTATTTCCACGGGCCTGTTAGGCTCAACCTCCAGCCTCCTCCAGTGGGTAGGGGAGAGGAGGCCGTGTTGCCTCCAGGACCTGGGCGGGGTGGGCTGGGCTGAAAGGGGGGAGGGAGGTGAGACTGCAGCGGGAACCTCGGCCACCTTTCCCGCACGCTTACCATCAATTTTGTCTGTTCACTTCCAGTATTTCTGTATTGCTTCCCTGCAATCTCCCTCCTTGGGCTCTTCCCGCAGATCAACACTTTCTGCATCTATCTTTTGGAGCAAATTGACATGCTGTTTTTTGGAGGTTCTGGTAAGTCTTGTTCATTCTGTTGGTCCTGTAAAAAAGTCTGAAGTTCAGATAAGGGCTAAATAGCCTCAGGCATGGAATGAGATGTGGACAGTTATGTGTTCTTTGCTCTGAGCCTTTAAAGGACTTCAGCTCTGGTCGGTCAGTTTGATGGTGGGCCCTTCTAGATTCATTCATCCAAATTGGAAGTGGTCCACCCAGCTTGGCACAAGCGGAAAACAAGGAAGTGTGGAATTCCATGAGCTCTGCACTAGGTTTAAGGCTCTTCTAACTATTCTTTGGAAAAGCCGTATGTGTGACTGTTTGTGAATGTGAGTGAGTGGAGGTGAGTGTGTACGCCGTGTGTATTTGAGCATGTACATGTCTGAGTTAGTCTGGGAGCGTGTGTGTGTGACATTGTGGGTGTGTGTGGTGTGCGGGCCTGTACAGACAGGTGACCCGTGTCCTTTCATTTGGTGTGCACTTTAGATTCCAACCAAGGTGGATAAAGCTTCATCTAATGCTTACTTGGAGACTTTACCCAGATTGCTTACCTTTAAAGTTTACTCTTCTCTAAATGGAGACTAACATGCTGATCTCATAGGGTTGCTGTAAGGATTCCATGAAATCTGTACATAAAGCACAAGAGCGTAGAGGGCAGTTAATTACTGCTGCCACCTCCTTGCACACACACAGACAGACACACACACAGGAGTGGTTTCTTGTTCTTTTTATCTATCTATCTATCTATCATCCATCTCCCTCGGTCCTTATCTCCGTCTCTGTCTCCATCCCCATCTCCATCTCCATCTCCATCTCTCTCCTTTCTTCTGTTGAAATCACCATCCCTGAGCTTTCCTGGGCCAGCAGCTTCCAACTGTAAGCAACAAGGTCTCTCCACCTCCACACTGACTGGTTCACACAGTCTTCCAAGAATGTTATCAAAAGTTCTTTCTATCTGTGGTCCTCCTGAGTTGTTAGTTAACAGTCAGTGTCTTTCTTGTACTAAGAGTCACCCAGGGCTTTTTGACTGCCCTGTAGATTGATTTTTTGCCCCTTTCACGGGCATTTTGCATTTGAAAGCTACAAACTTCATTTCTTCTTCTTTTTAAAAAAATTTTTTTGGAGTATAGTTGATTTACATACAAACTTCATGTCTTACATTTACTGACCGTGAGACTTGCCAGTCTAGAAGGGAACTCTTGATGTTTGTGTTCCAGCTGTTTCAGGGATGCTGTCGGCCGTTTACAGCGTGGCCCGGAGTGCTTCCGCCGCAGTTGTGCTGCACGTGTTCTGCTTCAACGCCGTGAAGGTAGGTATTAGGCCCAGGGCCTTCTTCTCACATCCACTGAATTAACTGTATTTTAAGTAAACAAATGTCTCCTCCAATTTCAAGAGAAATGGGATCTGAGCACATTAGGAATAACAGGGTCTGGCGGATGAAGCCTCAGTGGTTGAGAAGATGCATTAAGATACCCGATTTGCCACGGAGCACAAAGCCCACCTGGTCTGACCCCCTGCCCCCTCCAGGTGCCTGCCTGGCTTGGTCAGTTACTGATACTGGGCAGGGCTTCTGCTTAACATGGTAAAGGGATACAGTTGCATCAAGCTTTATGGACAGAGAACAGGAATGGCTGACAGTAAAAAATTTTAGAATCCAGAAAACAGATGGACCATAGATTTATCCAGATGGAGAAAGTTAAAACCCAGGCTGGCAGCAAGGGAAACCTATGATGATGAAAAAACAAGATAAGCATTAACTTTAGGAAAATAGCAAGAGGTATCAGAAAAGCAAATGGTACATGCGTAGCTCAGCTGTGAATAATATTTTGTATCTATGGCAATCTGAATAAGAGTTATAACTGTAATGGCAGAATAGGGGAGGTGAATGTGTGTGTGTGTGTGTGTTTGTGTTTGTGTGCATGCATGTGCCCCTCTTCTTGGGGAGGGCACAAGATGTTTTTTTTAACATCTTTATTGGAGTATAATTGCTTTACAATGGTGTGTTAGTTTCTGCTGTATAACAAAGTGAATCAGCTATACATATGCACATATCCCCATATCCCCTCCCTCCTGCGTCTCCCTCCCACCCCCCCATCCCACCCCTCTAGGTGGTCACAAAGCACCAGCTGATCTCCCTGTGCTATGTGGCTGCTTCCCACTAGCTATGTTACATTTGGTAGCATATATATGTCCATGCCACTCTCTCACTTTGTCCCAGCTTACCCTTCCCCCTCCCCGTGTCCTCAAGTCCATTTTCTATGTCTGTCTTTATTCCTGTTCTGCCTCTTGGGGAGGTCTTTTTTTATTTTTTAAGGGTTTGTTTTGTTTTTTGTGTTTTTTTTTTTTTTTTTTTTTTTTTTTTGCGGTTCGTGGGCCTCTCATTGTTGTGGCCTCTCCCGTTGCGGAGCACAGGCTCCGGACGCGCAGGCTCAGCGGCCATGGCTCACGGGCCCAGCCGCTCCGTGGCGTGTGGGATCTTCCCAGACCGGGGCACGAACCCACGTCCCCTGCATCGGCAGGCGGACTCTCAACCACTGCGCCACCAGGGAAGCCCTATGCTTATAACTTTTAAAAATCAACTTTATACAATAAAATGCACTAGTTTTAAATGTACAATTAGATGAGTGTTGATGAATGTGTCACCATCACAGTCATGATGTAGAACAATTCTACCACCACCAAATTTTTCTTCATTCCCCTCCCCAGGAGCAGGTTCCTGCAGCCACTGATCTGCTGTCTGTCATTGTAGTTCGCTTTTTCTAGAACTTCACATAAATGGAATTATGCAATATGTAGCTTTTGGAGTACTTCTTTCAATTAGTGCAATGCTTCTGAGATCCAACAACGTGTCAGTAGTTTGTTTCTTTTTTATTGCTGAGTAGCATTTCTGTGGTTATTTCCAGTTATTGAAAATTATGAATAATATATATATATGCATATAACTTTATAATAAACTGCCAAACTGTTGTCTGAAGTGTCAGTACTGGTTTCCATTCCCCCCTATAATCTTTGAGATTTCCAAGTGTTCCACATTCTTTCTAGCACTTAATGTCAGTTTTTAAAAGTAGTAGCCATTCCAGCGTGTGCTAGTATCTAACTGTGGTTTTAATTTGTATTTCTCTAAT
This sequence comes from Kogia breviceps, assembly GCF_026419965.1. Classification (NCBI taxonomy): domain Eukaryota; kingdom Metazoa; phylum Chordata; class Mammalia; order Artiodactyla; family Physeteridae; genus Kogia; species Kogia breviceps. The sequence continues at coordinate 81,653,851 of NC_081311.1, forward strand.
AACAATTATTGTCGAGTATGTTTTCATATGCTTGCTTGCCATTTGTGAAAGATCATTGATGAAAAATCTGTTAAAATCTTTTACTCATTTTAAAATTGCATCGTATGCTCTTATTATTAAGATAGGAGTTTTTTACATATTCTGGATATAAGTTCTCGATCAAATATGTATTGCTCATATATTTTTTTCCAGTTCGTGGCTTGTATTTCCATTTCAATAACATTATTTTTCAAAGAACAGAAGTTTTAAATTATAGTGAAGTTAAATTTATTTATGGTTTGTACTTTTTATGTTCTATCTAAAAATATTTACCTAACGCAAGGTTACAAATAGTTTTTTCCTAAAAGTTTTGTAGTTGTAGCTCTTACATTTAGATCTATGATCCATTTTGAGTTGATTCGTGTGTATGAGATGAGGTAAAGATTGAGATTCACTAGCACAGTTGTTGAAAAGACTAACTTTTCCCCATTGATAACCTTGGAAACATTGTAAAAGATCAGTTACTGGCTACTGGTTTATGGTCCAGCATGTAAGGAGTTTGGAAGTTATTACACAATCCTAAGAGTAAGTAAAAAGCTGAACAAACTGAAAAAAAACAGAAAGCTCTTCTTAGATCCATCAGAGAAGGGAGGCAGCAGGGCAAATTCCTGCTTCCAAAACTGGAGAGACAGACATGTAAATACAGAGCAACAGGAACCCAGGAGCAGAAATCTCTGTGGGGACCAGTACCAGGGGTAGGAAGACCTGAACTGTGATTGACAAGTTGCTGGAGGCTCAGTGTAGACAAGTCTGAGGGTTGGTAACTCCAGGTGAACCCAGTCATCAGAGAGCCCCACACTTCGGTGAGTTTCACCCCCACTAGATCAACCAGGTTATCAACAGTGAATATTGGAGAAAACCCCCTTCCTGCCTTCTGCAAGTAGAGGGGAGAGTTACCATTTGGAAATACACCAGAGCATTCTGTTCTTCTTAACTAAGCCTGCCTCGAGATTTTACTGGGGACTAAACTATTGGGATTTTTTTCAGAGCCTAACTTACCTGGAGGAGGGGAAATACCAAACTCCAGTTTGGCTCCAGCCTTCCATGTGAGGGAAGGGAAATACCCAACTCCAGCCTAGTCCTTTCAAGCCATTCTGTTCTACCTAAGGTGGGGATGGGACTCAGAAGCACTTGTGAAGTTCACAGTCCAGAGACACAGGGTCACCAAAAGACAGAGGACTACTCCCAGGACTGTAGAATACCTCTTCCCTCACACGTTAATACTGCATCACTAAAGGTCTGTTTACCATAGTTCCTTTTACCTGTTAACGTCATGTCTGGCTACCAAGGAAAAAATTACAAGGCATACTAAAAATCAAAAAACACAGTTTGAAGAGAAATAACAAGCATCAGAACCAGACATAGATATGGCAGGATGTTGGAATTATCAGACTGGGAATTCAAAACAGCTATGATTAGCATGCTAAGGGCTCTAATGGATAAAGTGCACAGTAGGCAAGAGAAGATGTGCAATGCAAGCAGAGAGGTGGAAATTCCAAGAAAGAATCAAGAAGAAATGCTGGAGATCACAAACACTCTAACAGAAATGAGGAATGCCCTCAAAGGGCTTATAAGTAGGCTGTACATGGCTGAGGAAAGAATTTCTGAGCTTAAGGATAGGTCGATAGAAACTTCCAAAATGAAAAATCAGAGAGAAAAAAGACTGAAAACCCCCCCAGAATATCCAAGAACTGTGGGATAACTATAAAAGGTATAACATGTGTAATGGGAATACCAGAGGAGAAGAAAGAATGGTACAGAATATGACTGAGAATTTCCCCAAATTAATATCAGACACCAAATCACATATCCAGAGAATCTCAGAGAACACCAAGCATGATAAATGCCAAAAAACTACACCCATGCATATTATATTCCAGTTGTTAAAAATCAAAGATAAAGAAAAAAATCTTGAAAGATACCAGAGGCTAAGAACACCTTACCTATAGAGGAGAAAGGTAAGAGTTGCATCTGACTTCTCCTCAGGAACTGCTATAGACTGAACTGTGTCTCCCCAAAATTCCTATGTTGAAAACCCTAACCTCCAATGTGATGATATTTGGAGATGGGGCCTTTGGGAAATAGGTTTAGATGAGGTCATGAGGGTGGGGTCCTCATGATGGGATTAGTGCCCTTATAAGAAGAGAAGAGACACCAGAAGTCTCTCTGCCATGTGAAGAAACAGAGGAAATGCAGCCATCTGCAAGCCAGGGAACCTTCACTAGCACCTGGCCATGCTGGCAACATAATCTCTGACTTCCAGCCTTCAGAACTGTGGGAAATAAATGTCTGTTGTTTAAGCCACCCAGTCTATTTATTGTACTTTTTTATGGCAACCGGAACTGAGTAAGACAGAAATGATGCAAAGCAAGACAAGAGTGGAATAAAATAAAGTGTTGAAAGTAACATGCGCGCGCGTGCGCGCACACACACACACACACACACACACACACACATCTAGAATTCTGTACCTTGCAAAATTATCTTTCAAAAGTGAAAGCAAAAAAAAAAAGTGAAAGATAAATGTAGACTTTCTTGGACAAATAAAAATTGAGGGATTTTCCTGTGACTAGACCTGCCTGGGGAGAAAATATTTGCAAAAGACAAAACTGATAAAGTACTGTTATCCAAAAAATATACAAAAAACTTTAAAAACTCAACAATAAGAAGAACTTAACTAAAAGTGGACAAAAACCTGAATAGGCACCTCACCAATGAAGATGTGCAGATGGCAAATAGGCATATGAAAATATGCTCAACATCATATGCCATTAGGGAACTGCAAATTAAAATGACAATAAGATACTAATAGACACTTGTTAGAATGGCCAAAGTTCAGAACCCTGACAACAACAAATGCTGACAGGCATGTGGAGCAACAGGAACTCTCACTTATTGTTGGTGGGGATGCAAAATGATATAGCCCTTTTGGAAAACAGTTTGGCAATTTCTTACAAAGTAAATATACTCTTACCATACAATCCAGCAGTTGTGCTCCTTGACCCTCTTTGAAAACTTAGGTTCACACAAAAACCTGCACACAAATGTTTATGGAAGCTTTATTTAATAATTGCCAAAAACTTGGGAACAATCAAGATGTCCTATAGCAGATGAACAGATAAATAAACTGTGGGGCGTTCAGACAATGGAATACTATTCAGCATACCCTTCTCAGACACATATCCCCAAATAAGGTATCATGCCATGAAAAGACTTGGAGGAATCTTAAATGCATATTTCTAAGTTAAAGAAGCTAATATAAAAAGGCTCATATTGTAAGATTCCAGCTATATGACATTCTAGAAAAGACAAAACTTTCTGCATCTACTGAGAAGATCATACCGATCTTTTTTTAGTCTGTTGACAGGGTGAATTACATTGGTTCACTTTTAAGTGTTGAATCAATGTTGCATTTGAAAGATGAACCTCAGTTGGTCATGATGTATTATCTTTTTTATAGATTGCTCAACTTTATTTACTAATATTTTGTTGAGAAATACTGTGTCTATGATCGTGAGGTTTCTAGTTCTCTAGTTTCCTTTCCTAGTAATGCTTTGTCTTATTTTGTTATAAGGTAATGGGCTCATAAAATGTGTTGGAAGGCATTTCCTTCTAAATTCTAAAAGAGTTTGTATAGAATCGGTATTATATATTTTATAAGTGATAGAATTCATAAGTGAAGCCATCTGGGCCTGGAATTTTCTTCATGGGAAGGTTTTAAACTATGAATTCAATAAATATCAAGTTATTCAGATTATCTAATACTGAAATAGATATAAGGAATTTGTCTATTTTCTCGACATTTTCTAATTATTGGCCTATATATATATTATACTTTCAAGGTCCATAGTGTTTGTAGTGATGTCTCCTCTTTTACTGCTAACATTGGTAATTTGTGCCCTCTTTTTTTTCCTGATCAGTTTGGCTAGGGGCTTATTAATCCTTTTGAACTTTTTATATAATAAGATTTGAGTTTATTGTTTTTATTTTTTATTTCCATTGATTTCTGCTCTTATCTTTATTATTTCCTTCTTGCTCACTTTCATTATAATTACTTCTTTTTGTCCTGATTTTTTTTAAGAAGGAACATACATTATTTTATACGCTCATTAAACAATCAATTATCTTATAAAGGCATTAAAAATATAAGGAGAAATGTATCTGTTTTATTTACCTTGTTTTTTTTACAATTTCCGTTAATGTACATTGCTTTGTGTAGATCAGTCTTTCCATTTGATATCATACTCCTGTCTGAAGAACTTTCTTTAACAAAACTTGTAGTGCAAGTCTACTGGTAGTGAATTCTTGCAGCTTTTGTCTGAAACATTCCTCAGTCTGCCTACATTTTTGAAGGTATGTTCACTGGCATAGAATTCTGGGTTGACAGCTTTGTTTTTTCCCTTTCAATACTGTAGATATGTTGGCACATTTTCCTGGATTGTATAATTTCTGATCAAGATCTGCTGTTATTCTAATATTTGTTCCTCTGTCAGTAATGTTCTTTTTTCTCTGGCTACCTTCCAGATTTTCTCTTCTTCTTTTGTTTTCAGCAATGTGAAAGTGATGTGACTAAGTATATGGTGTTTATTTTTATTTTACTTAAGGTTCTCTGAGCTGTTTTTGAACTTTTTTTCAATTGATATTTCTAAATCCTCAGCCATCATCTCTTCAAATATGTGTTCTGCCTTGTCCTGTTATTCTTTTCTTCTTGGGCATTCAATTATATGCATATGTTAGACTGTTTTAATAGTGTTCCATGTCTTTTCGATGCTATGTTCTTTTTTTCCCACTGTTTCTCCTTTGGATTTTCTTTTGAATAATTTTCATTGACCTTCTTTAAAGTCACTTATTCTTTCCTGTGCTGTATCTAGTCTGATGAGAAAGTCAGCAAAGGACTTGAAAAAAAAAAATTTCTTATATCATGTGTTTTAATTTACTTCTAGCATTTCAATTTGGCTCCTATATATAGTTTCTGTCTCTCTTTCAAAATTACCCATCTGTTTATGAATACTGTCCACCAACCCTTTAATCTTTTAACATTAATTATAGTTATTTTGAAGGTAAGATTTTGTAAGGTACCTGTTGTTTTCTTGTCAGAGTGTGACCATACTCTTGTGAATTTTTACATTTGACATGGAACTATTATTCATCAGTATTTAGTTTTGAGGAGAACAAGAATGAGACCAACTTTAATTTTCCCAGAATTCTTGTATAAATCTTTCTTATCTTCTAAACGTAAAAAAAAACAGCCATAGATGATGACTAGACTTGGATCTCTTTCTTTAAGTTTTCTGGAACACCATGAACACTTTTCATATTGAAGACTCTTACAAATAGTTAAAGTTTCTCCCTCTTATTTTTTTTACTTTTATTTTTATTTTTTGCGATACGCAGACCTCTCATTATTGTGGCCTCTCCCGTTGCGGAGCACAGGCTCCGGATGCGCAGGCTCAGCAGCCATGGCTCACGGGCCCAGCCGCTCCGTGGCATGTGGGATCTTCCCAGACCGGGGCACGAACCCGTGTCCCCTGCATCGGCAGGCGGACTCTCAACCACTGCGCCACCAGGGAAGCCCTCTCCCTCTTATTTTTTGATTAATGATATTATTGATTTTGTTTACGTGGTATGTTTTAAATTTTTTTACAATCTTTTTTTGTTGTGTATGTTTGCCGTTCATTTCTCTCATTCCTGTTTTCATGGTCTGCTTCTCTTTATATTGTTTCTTTGTGTTCTCATATGGTATCTAGAGTTTCTTATTTCAACAACAACAAGAACAACAACAAAAACAACAACAAATATTTGTTGCGAAATTATGATGTACCAGGAACTTTCCATTTCGTAACGACCTACTGAAACTGAATGAATGGTGAGTCACAGCTGCCCCAAACACACAGGTCTCATCATACCCTATCATCTCTTCTACCCGACCCATGATTACATGTGTTTATATCACATGTAATCTGCTCAGGTGGACATTTGATTTATGACCCCTGTCTGGTAGTCAAGCAGAAATTGATCTGACTTCTGTCTTAAGGCTCCCTGACCAAACCTTTCTAGAGGTACCTCAGGTTTAAAATACAGGAAGAGAAGAAAGTGAAACAAAGAATGTTTCAGTAACATACTACCAGTTCAGATATATCTTTCCCCTGGAAAAATATGTTATTCATGGACTTTTAGGTGGTTCTATCAGGAATCTTCATCCCAGGGATATGAATGAGATACCTGGGACAGTGGTTGTCTTTACTTCGTCCTCTTTGCTCCAATATCCCAACCCTTGAACTGACCAAATAAAACCTGTTGCCTCCAATACAGCCGAGGGGTCCAAACGCTGCCATCCACAGATGTCTGAGTCCAGGCATTATGTTGTCTGCCAACCCCGTGGCCTGCCTTAACTCCAGCCCTTCCACCTCTGATTTAGTTGATGTCAGCAGGGATTTCGTGAGATCTTTTCCTGCTTACTTCCTCAGTACACTTCTCTCTCTCTCTGAAATAGAGAGTGGGAATTTCAGTCATGTATCAGAAGTCAAAATCTTCTTTCAGACTAGTCTCATCTGTAAGATAAGATCCAGCATAAATTCCTCAAAGCCTATGGCTTATGCACAAGTACCTTCTCTAGTTCCCAGTATAGATTTATGCTTTTTTCTGTTTGAATATTTATGGGACGTTTAATGGGAGGAGGAAAGCTAGTTCCCTGTGTTCTTTCTTTAAAAAATATTTTTATTGGAGTGTAGCTGATTTACAATGCTGTGTTAGTTTGTGCTGTACTGCAAAGTGAATCAGTTATACATCTACATATATCCACTCTTTTTAAGATGCTTTTCCCATATAGGTCATTACAGAGTACTTAGAAGAATTCCCTGTGCTATACAGTAGGTCCTTATTCGTTATCTGTTTTATATGTAGTAAGTGTTACCTGTGTTCTTCATGCCATTTTGACCAAGACCCAATACTTCATTCTTCTTTGCAAACTTGAGCAGCAAATAGTATCTGATGGAAATATTCTTTTCTTTGGTTGATGGAAATGGGAACATGCAAGCTCTCTGTAACTGAAGCAGGAGCTGAACAGTTCATATTCACTGGTAGTCAACATATATTTCTTCGTTTAGAAATGACTTTGCCAGGGACTTTCCTGCTGGCACATTGGTTAAGAATCCGCCTGCCAATGCAGGGGACACGGGTTCAAGCCCTGCTCTGGGAAGATCCCAAATGCCGCTGAGCAACTAAGCCCGTGCGCCACAACTACTGAGCCCGCGTGCACAACTGCTGAATCCTGCGCGCCTAGAGCCCGTGCTCTGCAACAAGAGAAGCCACTACAACGAGAAGCCCACGCACCACAACCAAGAGTAGCCCCCGCTCGCTGCAACTAGAGAAAGCCCGTGCACAACAATGAAGACCCAACGCAGCCAAAAATAAATGAATAAATTAATTGAAAAAAAGAAACGACTTTGCCAGGTACTATAGTGATCTGAGAGGAGAAACAGTCAGTTCTCTCTCCTCAGGAGTTTAACATTCATCAAAGCTGATGACATGCTGTGGATGATTAGAAAAGAGAAAACTCATCAGAGGAGGTGGTTGTTTAGTGCAGCCTTCAAACGTTTTTCAGTTGGGCTGAGAACCTTGCCATAGACTATGCAGTCAAGCATGTGAAACAGTTTCATCAGAGTTAGGAATGAATGATCATGGCAGATGGAGGAGATGGTAAGGATATTAACCTACTGATGGTGAAGGAGAGGGGTGACTGGATATGTGAGCAGGATACATCAGAGTTACGGACAATCTTTCATGCAAGGCTAAAAGTGTATGGTTTTGGTCCATTGGGTATGATGTGCATGACAAGAGTACTGGTTGCCTGAAAGGAACTTATAGCAAAAAGAGGTCATCAGCTCTGAGGTTGTTGAATGCCATAGACGAGCTGATGGCCTCCACTGTGATGGAAACAAGGTGTTAAAAAGTTCCCAGTTGACGTCCCAAGTCACTCCATGAGTGGTCAGACCAAAAACGTTACTTCCAGATTCTCCGTCAGCTGTCTCACCGCTAAATCATAACTGTTCACTCTAAATCTTTGATTTATGATGAACCTTTGTCTCATGCTTCATGCTTTTGAGCAGGTAAGCCTCATTTGATAGTAAAAAATAATTCATTGATAATAGAATCATGGTTGAATCTATGGAAGACAGAATATTCTTCCATACTCAGATGCTTTCCACAAAAGAACAACTCATAGAACTTCTTAGATTAATTCCTAAAGGAGAAGGTGTATGCTCTGAAAAACCTATTTCGTATGACAAGTGTCTTTTTTTTTTTTTTTTTTTTCCACGCTGTGCGGCTTGCAGGATCTTAGTTCCCCGACCAGGGATCGACCCCCTCCCCCCGCCCCTCCCCACCGCAGTGAAAGTGCCAAGTCCTAATCACTGGACTGCCAGGGAATTCCGTTGACAAGTGTTGAAGGCTCATTATCAAAAGTAATGTACGCTCCTGGGATTGTTAAATGACTTTGTCTTGCAAAATTCTTAGAGGGTTTTGGAAGCTGTTGAAGAATCTGGTATTCAAGAAGAAGTTTTTTGGGTTTTTACCTAGCTGTGGGACAGATGTTGTCATTCCCTCACCTCCCCAAGTCCAACTCCCTCCTCATAGCAGATGTTGCTAATTGATTACAGCATTTTTTCTCACCGAGGTCAGCAGGGCTCCGCGATGCCCAGACAGTAGTACCTGCAGCCAGTACCAACTGATCAGAGCTGGTCCAAGAGATAAAATCTATTTACTTTCCTGGGCTGAGACTTTTATTTCTGTTTTCCTTTCTGTTTATGGCCTGCCATCGGTGTAAGTCACTGTTGGATCAGAATTAATAGATTCCACTTTGAAAACACGCTTCCAACTCTGTGATGGGACTGAACACTTCAGAGGCTCTGGGGCTTACTTATGTGTTGAAACAGGCTTTTTACCAGGTGAAACTGGGGTACTTTGAAAGATTTATTTAATCTCAGAGAGGTACTGACTTCCTTGCTCAGCACAGAACAAGCATCACTTGTGGTAAATAGTAGGATCCGTTGTTAGAGAATCTTAATGTTCTATCTATATTTTGAAACACCTTTTAGTTAAAAATAGAGCAATTTGCATTTCTTCCTCATTTGTAAGTCCTGAGTTTTTTAAAGGTCTCAGATAGACTCTCCACTTTAAAAAACAGCGCCTATTAAATGCTGTGCATTGAATGAATGTGTTTAACAAATTGGCAAGGGCATCCTTAGGAAAAAAGAGAAGCTCACCCACCTTCAACTTAACATACTTATCCAGAGCTGTGATTCCACTTCTTGTTTAACGACGCTTTTGTTTATGACTTTTATGCTTACACTTTTCGCTCCTAGAATTGACTTTTTTTTTCCCTTTTATCTCTGCTGCGCCATGATGGATTGATGGGCCCTTGTGAACAATTTCAGCATGTCAGCTGCCTTCCCAGAGATGTGTTTCTCTGTCTGGGTCTTGATATATATTTACATCCTTGATTTTTATTATTCTCACTTGATAGAAGCAGATTGAGGGACTGGCATTTAATTTTGCTCTCTGGAATATTAATTAGGGGAAGAAATTTTATTCCTCTTTTAATTTCATATTCTTTTTGACTCATCCAAGATGGTAGCAAGTAACATGTAAATGGACTCCCTTATTGACTTAACTGCTTAACTACTACATCACTGTCAAGTGATGTACAGAAACAACCAGAATATTTGCTCCCTAGAGAAATGGCTCAGTAGTTAATTAGCTGGGCTTTCTGTATGTCTGGATAAACCATGATTTCTATTGCTTATTATCCCTTATAAAGAGATTCTATTTTATTGATGGCAAGGGCATCCAGAGGTTGAGGTAAATTATTATAATTTAATGTTTCCCAAGCATCGTTAACAACTGCTATGGGAGAGTTTTCCCCATATTCTTCTAGGTACTACAGGGTTGCAGCGAAAACAATGGCATTTCCCATGCATTCAGGTCTTAAACTCTAATATAAATATAAAACAAACTCATAGATCTAGAATAGTTTTAGTTCTGAAATTGACCTTACATATCCCCTGTCCCAAACCCTTCATTTTATTACTTAAAATGAGGAAATGGAGGTCCAGAGAGCGATTAAGTGACTTAACATCACACATCGCAGATCCCAGATCTTGTGTCTTTTCAAAAATCTCACTTCTGTGCCATCCTCCCTAGCACATTTGAAGTATAAATATGTTTTTCTAGGCAAAAGAACCGTTCGCAGGCATATAAGATACCTTGCAGATTGATGGTACTTTAATTTGCGGAATAATTTCCCAAGTGTTTTCTCATTTGCCCTTTATTATAGCTCCATGTAATACATAAGGAAGATAATAGCATTTCTGTATTCCAGTGGTGAATGTGAGCCCACAGTGCTGACGTTATTTGCCTAAGGGCACATGGCTAATTCACATTGTTTTTTTTTTTTCAATTGTAAAATGGATTAGTAATACCTACTTCATATGAATGTTATCCGAAGTGAATGAAATTAAATTGATAGTATATATAAAGTGTCTAGCTCAAGGGTTTTCATTAAATGGTGTGGTGCACAGGATTCTGAGATTGCCCCAAGACCCCTGCCCCCTGGTGTGCCCACCCTGTATAATTTCTGCCCCTTGAGTGTGGACAGCACCTGTGAGTATGATAGGGTGTTCCTCTTGTAATTAGGTTACATCATTTGGCAAAGGTGGAAAGGATTCTGAGGCGTAATTAAGGTCCCTAATCAGTTAGCTTTAAGTCAGTCAAAAGAGAGATTATCTGGATGGGTCTGACCTAATCAGACAAGCCCTTTAAGAGAAGGACTAGAGGTCAGAGACAGAGGAAGCAGCGGACACCGTCCCCGTGGCCTTGAAGAAGTAAACAGCTGTGTTGCAAATAGCCTATGGCGAGGACCCCACGTCATAAGGATGGCCTCTCAGATCTGGAGCAGATCCCAGCAGAGCCAGCAAGAAAATTCAGTCCTATAGCTGCAAGAAACCGAATTCTGCCAGCCAGAAGTCAGGTTGGAAGAGGACTCAAGGCTCAGGTAAGACTGCAGCCCTGGGCCACACTGTGAATCCAGCCTGGTGAGACCCCAAGCAGAGGAGCCGGCCACGCCTGGCTGAAGCAGGATGCCGTGAGATCACACACTTCGCGTTATTGAAGCCGCTGTTTGTGGGGATTTGTTACGCCGCAGCAGAAAACAAACACCAGTGGCGATCCTTACTAGCATGCTTAGCTGCTGGTGATGATGTTGGTGACCATAATGGGGGTGATGCTAATAGTCATACACGCCTGAAAATGAAACCCAGGCTTTAATTCACTTTTATTACACTGGACTCCAGATTATATGTTATGGCTAGGACTGTGTCACTTCTAGCTGCAGGGGGATGGGAATTACAAGCCTTTCAGCTGCCTGAACAGCTAGTAAGGAAGCAGTGACTGGTGGGGAAGAGGACAGATGGACGTTAGATGGGCAGTGAGTACTTTCTGTCACATTCCCTTCCTAGAAAGTTAAACACATGTAATTGATCTCCAATCCCAGTTAGCACTGGATTGTCAGGATCCTCAAGCTAGAGTTGGATGCCTTTGACAGTGGCCGTGGACACTGATTTGGGGGAAAAATAGGAAGAAGAATGATACCTCAGTTGTTCAGAATGGAATTGCAATTGCTGAGTGAAGTAAGATCTGGAGTCAGGTTTGGGTAGGAAGCACAGAGTCTGAAAGGGTCAAATCCAAGAAATGTAGTGAAATCAATATGGGTAGGATTCAGTGGCTGGCCAGTTTGGAGTGGGGAAGTTGGGTGGACAAGAGAATTCCAGGCCTGCAGTATGAGCAGTGGTGGTCCCAGTAGAGATGGAGGACTGTGCTTGTCCTAGCCATGCCAGCAGAAGTTTATCTTCCTTCCAAAGTCCATGGGCAATATTGCCCTGTTGGTGTTCATGTCAGTGCTTATTTATCCTGAATATAATCTGTTCTGTGGGAAATAGATACTCCCACAATAACTAGTACAGTAAAAGCCTCTGTTTCCTCGTGTTTAAAATGAGCGATCCCTGCCTTGAAGGTTTGCTATAATCTGAATGTGACAGTGCATGTAAAGTGGCCAGTCAAGCCGTTGCTCGATACATCGGTACTATTATTGTTGTTGTTCTTTGTGTGTACTTTTCTTCACCCCCGGTTTCATCATGAACTCCTGAAGGTCATGACTATGGTTTATATATGCTTCTTTTCATATTCTGCTAAAAGTCCAGTGTTACATAATAGATGCTCTATAAACTTTGGATTGAGTAAATGCAGATAACTGAGAAGAAGGCTATGAGAAGGAAAATAAATGTCAGTATTTCCCAAAAAGTTCGTGTGTGTGTGTGTGTGCGTGTGCTTATTTATCTATATTTATCTATGTTGGATGGTGCCTATCAGGTAGGTTTGGATGGTACCTGTCAGGCTTTCTTGCTAGTGAATGAGCTAATTTTCCCCCGATACCTATTCCAAAAAGTAAAACAGTCTTTTTTTTAATCTAGCATTTTAGTTATTTTATTTTATTTTATTTCACTGGCCACACCGTATGGCACGAAGGGTCTTAGTTCCCTGACCAGGGATCGAACCCGTGCCCCCTGTAGTGGAAGTGTGGAGTACTAACCACTGGACCGCCAGGGAAGTCCCAGTAAAATAGTCTTGAATCATAAGCATATGCTGCTTTTTTACCAAAAAGAAAGAAGAGTATGAGGTAAGGAAAACCTACTTTTAGTAGACAGTGAAGTCTTATTCATTGTATCTGTTATCCTGATCATTCGTTTATTTACTGAACACATATTGACTGACTGCTGTGAATTAGACTCAGTGATAGGCCATGGGGCTGCCCCTCTGGGTGTCTAGGGTCTACCAGGAACGTCAGCTGGGGCTGCTACAGGATGAGCGCTGGGTTCTGTGGAGCCCTGAGGGTGCCCGGTGCACGTTTGCAAGTGCCGGCCGGCCGCATGGTGACCCATGGCCGTGAACTGTGAACAGAGTACAGAGTACAAGACTGGGAGACACATCTGATCTTGCTGAGTTCTGGAACTTCAAGGGCACAGATCTCCTTTTACTTAAGTGTAAGATTCATGTCAAAATAGTCCTAGAAGTGGGACTTATGTCAGAGAGAAAGTGATATGATGTAGATCTTACTTAAGGATGTATGGAAACCTGGATTCAGAAATGCCTGGATATTTAATGGGCTCAGAAAAATCCATTGCTTTTCCCTTAAAAGAAAGTGTGTGAATCTGATATGAAGGGCATAGCAAAGTGAGAACTTGGTCCATTTGCATTCCCTTTATAACCAAACCCTCAGTTTGGCCTGTAAATTCCATCATAGAGATGTCTAAAATTTTGAAGGAAAAAAATGCTGAAACTAGGATTCTCTTCAGAAAGTACTTTTATACAAAGCTGAACTTCCCTGTGTATTTTCATCAAAAGAATTCCCAAATGCATATGAAATCTACCACAGAATTGTAGGACTATTAGACAGTTTTATTTCTACCTCATAAAAAGATTTCAAAACCTGTGGGAGTTTTGAGCCAGCACTCATCTATCCATATCACTCCCAACTCAGGGACCCATGAGACGCCTCTCAAAGCAATTAGGGATGTTAATTTAAGCAAACTGTCACATGGTACACACTTCATTATCAGTGGGTGATAGATTGTTTAAAACCGATATTATCTTTCTCCAAAAATAAAATATGTATTTGTGTGCATATGTGTCTAAGTAAATAAATTATATGTATATAATAAAATTCAATACTAATGTCAAGGGGCTTCCCCGGTGGCGCAGTGGTTGAGAATCCGCCTGCTAATGCAGGGGACATGGTTTCGAGCCCTGGTCCGGGAAGATCCCACATGCCATGGAGCAGTTAAGCCCGTGCACCACAACTACTGAGCCTGCTCTCTAGAGCCTGTGAGCCACAACTACTGAGCCTGCGTGCCACAACTAATGAAGCCCATGCGCCTAGAGCCCGTGCACTGCAACAAAGAGTAGCCCCCACTCGCAGCAACTAGAGAAAGCCTGCACGCAGCAGCGAAGACCCAACGCAGCCAAAAATAAATAAATTTATTTAAAAAAAACCACCACCAACAAAAGACTAATGTCAATACATGGATGCTTAAAATATGAAAGTTCTTTTAAAAAATCCACTATAAATGTCAGTCAGTACTTCCTCTTTTCCTTTCTGCTTCTCTTTGCAGAAATGAGACTGAGCACTGAACTAAACCTTTCAGATAAGACACCCAGTGCATTTGATCATTTCGTTTCAAAATCTCTCTTCAGGTCAGTGGTTCTCTTCTTCCTCAAGTGTCAACATTTTCCTCTTTATCCCAAAATAAAAATTAAAATAAAAACAACCTTAAATGCATTTTTTACTGTATTTCTGACTCAACAAGTTCAACTCCTGCTAGAAGTTTGGTTCCTAGGTGCTCCTGCGGCTGTGGAAAGTCCCATCAACCTCCCTGTTGGTCTTTTTAAAAAAAAAAAACAAACTTAATTTTATTTATTTTTGGCTGCGTTGGGTCCTCGTTGCTGTGTGTGGGCTTTCTCTAGTTGTAGCAGTGCACAGACTTCTCATTGCAGTGGCTTCTCTTGTTGCAGAATGCTAGTTCTAGGCTCCCGGTCTTCAGTAGTTGTGGCTCATGGGCTAAGTAGTTGCGGCACATGGTCTCAGTAGTTGTGGCTCATGGGCTCTATAGAGTGCAGGCTCAGTAGTTGTGGCACACAAGCTTAGTTGCTCTGAGACATGTGGGATCTTCCCGGACCAGGGCTTGAACCCGTGTCCCCTGCATTGGCAGGTGGACTCTTATCCACTGTGCCACCAGGGAAGGCTCTCCCTGTTGGTCTTTTACAGGATTGCCTCCTGTGCAGGGCACACCTGCCCGAGGAGCCTGGGCAGGGAGACAGGCTTAGGCCCTAGAGGGGGATGCAGGTGGGGTGACTTAGGACTGAACAGCCTGGAGAGGGATTAGGAGATTAAGGAGAAAGGAATGGAAAAAAGGGACAAAGCCATTTTATCTTGCTGTGTTTCCCCCCCACCCTAAATCTTAATTCTATAAAATGATTCTGAAGAGTTCCTTCGTGTTCTCAGTTTGTTTATTTAGTTGTGTGTGTGTTAAACTGCAGAGATGTTAAAACAGTAGTATGTTCCTACACAATGAAAGCGTAAGAAGAAAAGCTTTCATCAAGTTTCTTTTCCTTCTTTCTCAGGCGAGCTTTTCTCTTACCTCTCCTTGGAAAAGATCTGTGTTTTGAAATAATTTGGGAAAAGGAAATGCTAATGTTTTCCTAATTGTACTTTACTGAATCATCAATGCCAGGAAGTTCTTCCTTAAATTACATCCAGATTCCCTTGCTGATGCTGAAGCTTATTTCCTTTAGTTTTATCTTCAGAGTCGATGGCGCCCAGCTGCCTCTTCCTAGTGCAGAAAATTATGGGTTGATAAACCATAAAGGTCATTTCCTTTCAGTGTATTTTCTTCATGCTTTAACTGTTTCCCATTCTTTTATCTATATATCTATATGCTTAACAGTGGTACCTTTAGAATTGCACCCAGCCGTACCCATCCTGCAGCATATCCAGGCCATGCTTGAATGCAGGGTCATGCAGCATCGAAGCATTTTACCTTGCATTTACCCTTGGAATATGCTCTTCCTAAGTTCATTCCCAATCACTTTTACAATCTAGCTCCTTACTCAGTCCTTCATGGAGCTTCCTCTGAGCTCCTCTCAGATGACTTCTTCCTCTGGGCCTATCACCTTACCATGTGTCACAACAAACCCCAACACAGGCAGTTAACTGAAAAGATGTGCAGCACTACTGAATGGGGGATGATACATGAATGAAACAGCCTGTAAAGATGGAAACTTCTAATTTATAGTGATCCCAAGCCTTTTTATTTTTATTATTTATTTATTTATTTATTTTGGCTGTGTTGTTGGGTCTTCATGGCTGCATGTGGGCTTTCTCTTGTTGCAGCGAGCAGGGGCTACTCTTCATTGTGGTGCACGGGCTTCTCATTGTGGTGGCTTCTCTTGTTGCAGAGCACGGGCTCTAGGTTCTCAAGCTTCAGTAGTTGCAGCACACAGGCTTAGTAGTTGGGGCTCATGGGTTCAGTAGTTGTGGCTCACAGGCTCTAGAGTGCAGGCTCAGTAGTTGCAGTGCACGGGCTCAGTTGCTCTGCAGCATGTGGGATCTTCCTGGACCAGGGGTTGAACCCGTGTCCCCTGCATTGGCAGATGGATTCTTAACCACTGCGCCAAGCCTTTTAAATTGAAAGTCATGAGATGTCCACATACTGTGCACAGTGAGGTGTACAAGTATTTAGGGAGGTGTCAGATACAGTGCACTGAACCAGGGCTTGGTTGGTCTTGCCACCTTTAGTAAGTCTTTTACATTCTCCCTGTCTTCTTACTTGACCAATAATTTGGTCAAGGGGTGAGGTTGGCTCAGTTATGAGACCTTTTCCAAATCTAAAATAATCTTTCCTGAAGATAGCATGGTTTTGCAAACTTTGGCATTCTAAACACGAAAAAATAACTCATGTGTATATCCAAATAGTCCTTCCTATCCTTGCTTCCCTGAGAAATTTGCCTCCTATTTTATATATTATGTAACGGTATCTGTTGAAAAAATGAACAACGTTAAGAACTTGGAGCTTGAGGGTATTTCCAGTAGTAAGCCTAAGAAGATCCTGGTGGTCTGCCTTTTTACAGTCTGCCCAAGCTCAGGTGAGCCCCGGTTCTTTCTAAGAAAGAGTTGTGTGAAGATCTGAGGTTGAGGGAGAAAACACACAAAGCCACACCTGGAATATGGGTTCCTTGGAATACTTCACCCCATGCTTCTTCTTGGAAGAAGTACTCCATTCTGGCGTCACCTCACTTTTACATTGTTGAAGAAAATATTCATTCCTTCTGTCCTGTCCCTGCAGCCACAGTGCTGTTCATTCATGTCTAACAATTTATCTTGAAGCTATTGGTTATGCTCAAAGAAATCACATGTATGGAAGGATGAATGTAGACTTTTACTAATACAGGACAGACACCAGAAGGAATGCAACAGATTAAAATAACAAATGAGAACTACCTAATAAGGTCTGTCAATTCAGATTGTGCAACTTGACATAATAATATCATATCTTGGCAACGTCAGATTTGCATTTTGTGGAAGACTTCCTGTTTTCTTATTTTCTGTCTGTAGTACAGAAACAGAAGGATATGAGGAATCTACAGAAATCATTGTTTTTCTCTTGGATTCTCAGAGAAGGACCATACTTAAGGTCAATTCTAATTCTTTTCAGGAAATGTGATTTTGTTGCAATCTTCAGTCCTCTTATGTATCTGCTCTGATCTGAATGTTTGTGTTCACCTAAATTCATATGTTGAAATCCTAACCCCAACGGTGATGGTATTAAGAGGTGGGGCCTTTGGAAGGTGATTGGGTCATGAGGATGGCACCCTCATGATTGGTATTAGTGCCCTTCTGAAACAGGCCAGAGAAACACCCTTGCTCCTTTCATTATATGAAGATATGCCAGCTGTGAACCAGAAAGTGGATTCTCACCAGACACCAAATCTGCTGTCACCTTATCTTGGCCTTCCCAGCCTCCAGAACTGTGAGCACTACATTTCTGCTGTTCATGATATCATATGTCTATGATATTTTGTTATAGCAGCCTGAATCAACTGAGACAGTATCTTAGTAAAGCATATAGTAATAGCAAACATTTATTGAGCATTTTAGACTGGCTACTAAGTATTTTACACACAATATTTCACATAATATTTACACCAACCCTAAGGGGTATTATCTAAAATAAGGAAACTGAGGCTTAAAAGCTTGCGTAGTATCTTTGTGCTAGTAATCAGCAGAGTTGGGACTGAAGCTGGCAGTCCTAGCCAGAGCCCATGCTTTTAACTGCTGCTCTGCGCTGGGGAAGACCAACCTTCTGTGTCCTGAATGTACCTAAATAAAATGATCTGTGCGGTTCCCTTCTTAGGTCTGCATCACAGAGTAAGGCAGTAATGGTTGCTCAAATCCAGGGCATCAGTTCCATACATATTTAGTAAGGGCCTTTCAGGGCCTGGACCCTGCACGGGGTGTTCAGAATACACCGGGGTGAAACAGACGAGTCCCTGCTGTCAACAGCCTTGACCAGTGGAAGGATCATGGGTTAATCACACAATCTTTATACAGATCTGTAGTCACGAGCAGAGATAAATGCTGGGAAGTAGAAGGAAGGGGGACAACGTCCCTGTCCTCTAGCCCCGATGGGAAAATATCTGTTTTCCATTCGATATTTTTACCTCCTGTTCCCTTTTCTACCAACTGCTATTTTAGTAGGCAAAGAGGGAGGGTGCCTCAGTACTAGGAGGGGTGGCTGCCCTTTCACGTTTGTACTGCAGAGATTTAATTAAGTAGAGAATAAATGAGAGAAGAATTAGATAAGGGGTATTGGGTGAATCAAAGTAGGTAAACTTAATTATATAAATATATTTAGTTTGGCTTTAATTTATTCTCTGCAAAGACCATCCATTATGAGTGCTCTTTCTTTTCCAATTAATAAAAAACTAACATCGACATACTGTTTTTCTGTGTGCAAGGTTGTTTCAAATCTCATCAAGGCATTGCAGCAATATTTCAAGAAAAGTGTCATTGTCACCTTTTTTACAGAAGCAGAAGCTGAGCCAATGAGAAGTCAAGTCCCTTCCACAGAATCATTCATTCCAGGAAGTGAGGAGCCTGGAATTCACTTCCACCGATGCGTTTTCCCCCGACTTTTACTTTGTTCTGTGCAGGGACCATTATTTCCATGGTCATGGTTACTAAATTCTTCTCATAGTGATTTTTTTCTAGTGTTTGCATTTTTTATGGGATACATGTTAAAAGGAAGCCCTCCATCTTCACGAAATAGTGTATTAAACATGCAGCAGAGGCAAACACAGAGGAATCAGTGGGAGGAAATAGCATTTAGCAGGTTTTTCTCTTTCGGAAAACTTTTTGGCTGTGTTTTTGTAACGGCCAAGTATGAAATGAAAGGGGAGACACTGCAGGTGGGTGTCCGGAGCAGGGAGAGGAGGAGCAAACGTGAGGATGGCTGGGGTCAGCTCCATCCACCCACAACACCCCAGAGCCCAGCTTGGTCCTCGAGAAGCCCCTGCAGGGGAAGGACCGTGTTCTCCACATTTCTTCTGTGCGGGGCTCCACGTAAATGCCAATCCCTGGACTCACTGGAGCCTCTGCTTCCTGCCTGGTTGAGCATCCAGCCCCTGTCACACCTTATTACAATTACTTATGTTCTTCCCTCCCCAGACACCTGAGCTGTCCTCCTCAGAGGTGTGCTCCTTGGTGCCTGACACATAGGAAGTGGCCAATAAATGTTCCATGAATGAACTTTCAAGAAAGAATAACATTCCCAAGTTCCAGAATAAATTGTCTGTTATTGGGGGTGCTGTTTGAATGAAAAAATTAGTTTTCAGGTCATGAGATACCTTCCCTCTAATAGTCTAATCATTTCTATGACACGGCACTGCCTGATCCACATTTGGTCTAAGCTACTTAATTTCTTCACCCTCTTTTCTTGCTGAAACATTTTCTTTCCACGCAGATCATAGGAGACGGACTGGTGTAATCATGAAAACTGAAACCTCATTCTCTCAAGGATAGGTTGATGTGCTGACATTGGTGCCAAGTACAGGGAAGAGATGCAAACTGCCTCTCTGCAGGGAGTCCAGAGGGGGCAACTCCTACCCATGCCCATAACAGGAGTGAGATATCTTAAATGCTGAAGTAAACGTGTTTAACGATGGTTCTGATGCAAGGGGAGACCTTCTATCTGCCTGGGAAATCAGGGAGACAGCACCAGGCAGGTGGGACTTCTTATACTGGGCACTGAAGCATAGGTAGGAGTTCACCAGGCAGAGGGGAGTGGACTGGGGTCAGAGTGGAAGAGCTCTCTGGGCAGATGCAACTTTGTGTGCGAAGGCAGGGGGGCCAGGAAGCAACACATCTTTATGGTTTTGCTGTTGTGCAGAAGGAGGCTGAAAAGTTGAACTAGGGCCGGATCCTAAGTGGCTTAGCTAGCTTCCTGTGGAGTAGATTTTCTCGGTAGGTAATGAGGAATCACTGAAAAATACTGAGTGAAGGGCATTCGTGATTGATTTACCTTTTATGGGAAGAGGACCACTCTTTTGTAATGTGGAGGGTGAATCGTGGCGTCTGTGGAGTGGGGAGGGATATGGAGATTGCATAGATCTTCCCACTATGAAGCTATTAACAGTAGCCCCGGAACAAGGCAGTGGATGCCTGACCCAGTACGATGCAATGAAAGGAAGGGACAAATTGGAGCTGCATTGAAAGATGCATCGATAACACCAGCTGACTGTGGACCAGCTGACTGTGGGATGTCCTGAGTAAACAGCCCAGGGCAGTCTGGCTCAGAGCCCTGGGTACCAGTCACCAAGAAGGGGCTGCATTGAACCGTCTCATACCAAAAGCTTAAAAAAATGGCCCAGCGTACAGAAAAATACCCTTGCAGCAACCCCTGCCTATGTATTATTTTCCCTTTCTTAAGAGGAGGAAACTAACACAAGGCTCAGAGATGTTAAGTAACTTAGCCAAGGCCACACAGCTCATCCCTGGCAGGACCAGGGTTCAAATCCAGGTCTGCCCAGCTTGAAGCCCATGCTGTGAGGAGGTGCTGTACCCGCGGGGGAGGGGCTGCCCCACGTGACAGATGCACTGGCTGGTGAGGAGCCTCTTGCAAGGCTGGCAGGCACTGAAGGAGAGAAGAGAGCGCCATGGCTTTCCAGGGTAACTAGTGGGAGGGGGCCTTTGCATTTTATTTTTTAAATTTTTAAATTTTAATTTTTTGTTTTTCCTTTTAAACTTTTATTTTATTGAAGTATAGTTGATTTACAGTGTTGTGTTAGTTTCTTAAAGATGTCAGCAACTTCAGCATCTTTATAGGCAGGGCAGCAGGAGCCAATGAAAAGAGAGGGTGTCTGTCCTCCAGCCAGGGTGTGTCTGTGGAATAAGAGGAGGACTTCATGGGCATGTGGGGAGGGAAGGGCCCCTCTCCCTGGACACAGGAAGTGGAGGGTGCTTTGCTGAAGGCAACTCCAAAGGGAAGGCAAGAGGGAAGTGGAGACTGCTTTTAACACCAGAACTTGTTGGCAAAATTGATGGTGAAGGATCAAGAAAATCACAGATATAGCCCTGGTGCCTTGGGGACCTGGGAGGTTCCCTGCGCCAGTACTCAGGACACTGATCTGAGAGCTTAGAGGACGCCCTTGGTGGAGGCTGGGCGCCCGAGTGTGTGTAAGGAGCCAGCCTCGCCTCCTGACTGCCCAGCTACAGGCTCCACGGCCTCCGAGAGCCTGGGTCCCTTTGGTTCCTTCCAGGTGCTGCTCTCCCAGGCCCTGGACCTTCACAGGGGCATTTTAATGTCTAAGAAAGGGAAGCCTGCGAAAATAAATAAAACCCCTCGCTCTACCCAGTGTAACATTAGTTCCTCCAGCATATCTGAGCAGTTACAAGTGTAATCTGAGCACACCTGACTCTTTCACTTGTATTTTTGCTCTTAAGCATAACGAACAATTTGTTCTTCTCAAATAAGGCACTTGGTGAGTTAAGGGATTCAGACCTCAGGAGAGAAACCTTGGAGTCCTTTTCTAGATTCCAGCTGTTGGCAGATTCTGTTGATGGAGGTTGGAAAGGCTAGATATATAGAAGTTTCCTTCTTTGTGTACAAAGACATGATGCTTGTATCTGGAAGGAGAGCTGGGTCCCAGGTCTGCTCACCCGTGGGAAGGTGTATTCCCTGCGTCTGTTCACCCTGGGTCCAGTGCCTTGGCTACTGGCATCTGGGCTTCTATCTGATTAATTGTGACGTATCTTGCTGTTTTCTTTCAGATCATTTTTCTCTTTCTACATGGAGTCTCAGTCCTCTAGTTGATTGGATCTCTATTGCCATATTGACATGTCTACTACCTTTTGAATAAATAAACATTAAGAAATACAATTTTTCGGGCTTCCCTGGTGGCTCAGTGGTTGAGAGTCCGCCTGCCGATGCAGGGGACACGGGTTCGTGCCCCGGTCCGGGAAGATCCCACATGCCGCGGAGTGGCTGGGCCCGTGAGCCATGGCCGCTGAGCCTGCGCGTCCGGAGCCTGTGCTCTGCAACGGGAGAGGCCACAGCGGTGAGAGGCCCTAGTACCGCAAAAAAAAAAAAAAAAAAAAGAAATACAATTTTTATGTCATTATTAAGTATTATATTTAATTAAAAAGAGGCAACACATGTTTAATGTTACATCTTATAAAAATCCTAAACTGAATTTCGGAAAAGGTGAAGTTAATGTATTTTCATAAATATGCACAATTTGTTTCACATGTACCCTCCCCCCCCCATCACCAGTCCCTTGTCAAAATCAATGCTTGTACATTCACAGGCTGGGTTTCTGGGGACCCATCAGGTGCTTGGATATCCACTGGCAGGAGTGATCACAGGGCACCACGTCCACCCAGCTGGACCTCAGGGACCCCTGCTAAGCATTTTCTAGAATGCGATCCTGGTCTTTTGCACCCAGGCGTGGAGTGACTTGGCTCTCTGATCTCTTGCTCAGGAACCCTGGAGCACGCAGCACATCCCAGCGCTGTTTTCAGCCTTCTGTGGCCTCTTGGTTGCACTTTCCTACCATCTGAGCAGACAGAGCAGCGACCCCTCTGTGCTCCTGTGAGTAACACACACACACACACACACACACACACACACACCCGTCCCCTGGTCCTGCAGCCTTGCTCTCTCACCCAGTGCTCATGGTGCCTGCACACACACACACACACACACACACACACACACACACACACACACACGTCCCCTGGTCCTGCAGCCTTGCTCTCTCACCCAGTGCTCATGGTGCCTACACACACACACACACACACACACACACACACACACACACACACACACACACACACACACACACACCCGTCCCCTGGTCCTGCAGCCTTGCTCTCTCACCCAGTGCTCATGGTGCCTACACACACACACACACACACACACACACACACACACACACACACACACACACACACACACACACACACACACACGTCCCTGGGCTACGGTGGGAGAAATGCAGGACTGACCAGAAATGAATGAAAATCAGGGGTCAAGTTCTAAGGCACATTTAACCTTTGCTCTGGTGCTTTTGGAGTGAAATTCGCAAGGCCAGGAGCAGATGGCCTCTTGCACCCAAGCACTGTCTTTGACTTTCCCTTGGTGAGTCATATGAGAAGCACCAACCTTCACAAGTATCCTCTCTGGGTCCACAAAGTGGCATCGCTGCCTTTATGCCAGGCAGCTAGCCTGGGGAGACTAGACTGGCATCTCTGACAGGAAAAGTTTTGTCCTGTTGTTTTTTGTTCTTAGTATGGCAGTGCCCTCCAGATTTAAACAGAAGTGTGTGCCAAAGTTTTAAAAGGCATTTAATAATAATGCTTAGTCCCTTGAAAATATACTTTCCAATCTTCCCTTTGTGTGTTATCTTTCAAGTTTTTGATAAATATGCACTTTGGAACTGAAAACATAAAGATGTGATGCCATAGTTTCAGGGCCCAGTCAATCAATCCAGTTAGTCGATCAATCATCTCATGTAATTTCTCCACACTTACGGGAGATATTGACTTAAGATAACCGTAACTGTTTGGAGGGCAGAAAAATTATAATTTTAGGCTGTCAGGTACTGCAAGATGAAAGGCGTGGAAAATGGGGAAAGGTTAAATGTCGATGGCACAAATTTTCTTATCAAATATTTTACTGTATTTTGGTCTGGCTGCAATAGAGAATCTCCATGAGCTTAGCTAGCTGTTGGCAGTCAGGGGTACTGATACCTCCTGTGGTCTTCAACAGCTTTGCAGTAAGTCCCCTACACAGGAACCTTCAAGTTGCGAACTTTCAAAGATGCAAACGTGTGTTCGCATGTCCAGTCACATCAGGCGTGCGTGAAATTGCACCTGGCCCTCCGTTTCCTGCTGCTGATGGACGATCCTTCAGCTCTACCGTCTCCCACCCCCTCTCCCTCAGCTCCAGTCAGTACCTCTTCTTGCCTGTTCACTCGATGCCCGCCCCAGTACGCCAGCTGTTGTACTGGACTACTGTCCTTTTCCAGGGACTGTACTGTAAGATTAAACATGTTCTCTTTATTTTTTGTGTCTGTTTTTTAATATATTATTTGTGTGAAGAGTATTATAAACCTGTGACAGTACAGTCCTAGACAGCCGGTTGTGTTAGTTGGGTACCTAGGCTAACTTTGTCGGACTTACGAACACCCTCTTGGAAGGGAACTTGTTTGTGTGTAGTGGACTTACTGTAATCAGGATGGAATCTGAAGTTCAGCTGTTGTCTTTGTGGTCCCTTCAACATGCACCTCTTTTTCTTTATTACGAATTATCTAAAGGAGAGAGCACAGGCTTTTGTCATTTGTGAGTGTGAGGTCTAAGGTGAAGCTGTTTACCTCAAACCTTGGAATAGGCACATATTTTAAAAAGTAAAACCTGTGTGTGTTTTTCCATTTTCAGGTCCTTTATTCAGTGCAGATTGCTTCATAAGTTTTTACATCAAAATCTGGAAGAGTTGGCTGCAGACCCTCTCCCCAAGAAGATGAAAGATTCTGTGGTGAGACATTTGTGTTGTATAATGTACGCAGGGGCACCACTTGACTTGGTGTGGAATAGACCGTGAGCTGCCTGCCCGGTGTGGATGGACCCTTTGAGCTTCTGGAGGGTGGATGCTGTGCACCTCTACCACAGGTGCTCACTTGGTCCTCAACTGATGCAGTTTGCCTGGACATTCAAATGAGCCCTGTTCAGACAAGTCCACCCACTGCTGGCCCCAAGCAGCAGGTGGGATGGGTGTGAAGAAAAGCTTGTCAATTAAACATTCAGGCAAACTGCATTCTTGATGTGCCCTGCCCACCCCCCTACCACTCTGCTCTCTCCACATCCTTGCCTTAGCCTCATGCTGAGCTCAGGCAACTCTTTCCTGGGTCTTTTGGCTCAAGGTTGACATCAGTAAGCCCCTTGGGAGGGGTGCTTGGGCTTTAGACTTATGTCTGGGATGTTGCAGAGGAGCCACCATATTGGTTGGAGCACAGGAGAGGAAGAGGAAGGAGGAAAAGAAGGAATAAATAAATAAATAAAAGGTTGTGAAAGAATGATGCTATCTCTCTGTTCCCAGGGAAATGGCTTGGGGCAGGTATATCTCTTTGGTATCAACTTCCAAACCTTAATAGTTTGAAAAGCAGTGCTCATTGGTCACGCAATCTCCCATTTGAGTACTGAGCTTGGAGCAGTCTGCTGTCTCCCAGCCATGCTTTTTCTGTATTTTTAAGAATGACAGATCAAAGGAAAAGCAGTTAATGGGCTATTGATTGCAAGCTCCTCTAGGAGCCGTGTCTCATTTGTCCTGGTCTCCCCAGTATCTGTACCTCATGCCTGCTGGATGCTCAGCACATTCCATTGAATTTAGATGAGTTAAATTGCAATCCGCCATTTCGGACAATGTGCAAGACTCATAGCCAACATGATAGCATTTAAAAGAATTCATAGTCAGACCTCTGTGCCTTTGAGTGTGGTTACAATTCAAGCTAAAGCATTGAGGCTTGTCTGTCACCACAGGGAATGAAAACACAAATCACTAGGAATAAGGGTTCGTTAATTGCTGAATTTAATTTTTTCCTTCTAGTTTTATTGAGGTATAATTGACATTCAGCACTGTGTAATTGTGTCATAAAGGCTGAGATATACTTGAAAGCAAGGTGTGAGGTGAAGCTTCCAAGCTGATGAGATGGCAGATAACAGAGAAGACATTTGACATTCAAATGTAGCATCAACAACCTGACCTCTAAGATTTATACCAGGAAACTTAGAGGGACAAGATCAAACTCACATTCCCAGATTGATTGCTGTGAAAGTCCTGGGGGGCCCAAAGTCTACTCAAGAGTTTCCCATGGATATTTGAAAAAACTATCCCCACAGATGTTGCTTGATTTCATGAACGATGAAGATGCTTTCTCATTTATTGCAGTAAAAATAATGTGTAAATTACAATGAAATCTGACAAGAAATTTGCCTAGAAGACATTTCAATAGCATGAGTAGCCGTGATGGGTTAGGTGTTGCCTTACTTGGTTTTAATATACTTTGAAATGCTTTGTACCATGTAGAGCACATAACTTGTAGGTGATTTAATATGATGTGTGTGTTCATCTCTCTGAAAAGTCTTCTCATCTAATTATATTTTCACGAGGCTCTCAGGTTCAGCTTTTACATTTTGATGTATAATACCTTTTATGTCATAGTGCAGAGATGAAATTTCCCTCCTTGTTTCTGATTTTGTTTCTTTATGTCTCTCTCTGGCTCTCTTATTCTCTCTTTGTCTCTCTCTCTCCCTGTCTCTCTCTGTCTCCCCTTACATTTTAGTTTCTATGAGAAACCCCTAGGGAGCCTCATCTGATCTGTTTTCCAGCCCTTCCTTCTATTCGGATTCACTTGGCCTGGGGCAGGGCCTGGGGATCTGCATATTTATGAGACTGTCCACCCAGGTGATTCTGGTCAGGGGACACACAGACTGTGCTTTAAGGGACATTGATCTAGAAATGGAGATAACCAGAGCTCTGTCAGTGGGTTTATTCTATATGAGCAACACAAGTTATGCACACAAAGTTTATTACCACAGTTCAATGGTTGATAAAAATATAAACTTTCCACTAGTGTTTTGCCAGGTTAGTCTTTTTCCATATGCCTTATTAGTATGGTCTTTCCGTTTGTACCCTCACTCCTTTTCATCACTTCCAATGTTTTTTTTTTTTAATAGATCTTTATTGGAGTATAATTGCTTCACAATACCGTGTTAGTTTCTGTTGCACAACAAAGTGAATCAGCCACAGGCATACACATGTCCCCATATCCCCTCCCTCTTGAGCCTCCCTCCCACCCTCCCTATCCCATCCCTCTAGGTGGTCCCAAAGCACCGAGCTGATCTCCCTGTGCTCTGCGGCTGCTTCCCACTAGCTAACTATTGCATTCAGATTTGTTACTTTCATTGTATCTAGAGACAAACAAACAAACAAAGTTAATTTTTATCTGTATTATTCAGACAGCTTCTTTTAAATAATTGGTTGTATCACGTAGATTTTTCCAGCCCCATGCTGTCTAAATCTGCTGGGTGTGTAGTGTTGGATCAGGGCTTCTTAAACTTCTTTTTAGGGTTGGAGCATGAAGTGTTACATAAAATGCCACAGTGGATTTAAAGCATTCTTTGTACTAAGAGCTAATAGAGTTATTAGCTAAACATGCATAGATTTATCATTAAAATAGGCAACAAAACATTAATTTTATTGAATAGTGTTTTAGAAATTCTGGCTAATGTTAAGTCCTGAAAGAGAAAAAAGTGTAGATTACATTATTACATATGTATAGCATGCATAGAAAAGTTTATTGAAGTCGACTGTGATTAATAAGAGAACTCATAAATAACACCAAAGACAAAAAAAATCAGAAAAACAAGAGCATTCTAATATATCAGAAATAACCATAGAAGATATAACAAAAACATGATTGAACTCACGATAGCAACAAAATATATGAGTTGATAATAGAATGATTTTAACAAATAGTGTCAGAAATAAAGAAAGCTACAGCAGTCTATTAAAATGTAAATGAAGTTCTGAATAAGTGGTGATAAACAGACATAACCTGATTTTGTATGAGAAGGTTGAAATTTCTTTTTTTTTTTTTTTTTTTTTTTTTTTTTTTTTTTTTTGCGGTACGCGGGCCTCTCACTGCTGTGGCCTCTCCGGTTGCGGAGCACAAGCTCCGGACGCACAGGCTTCAGAGGCCATGACTCACGGGCCCAGCCGCTCCGCTGCAATGGGATTTTCCCGGACCGAGGCACAAACCTGTGTCCCCTGCATCGGCAGGTGGACTCTCAACCACTGCGCCATCAGGGAAGCCCAAGATGGCATTTTTTGTTCCACTCGATTAGCACAGGATAAATTAATGATATTGCCAATTGTGACAAGATGAGATCTCTTAGACATTGTATTTGTGTAAATTATTACAATCATCTGGTAAGGCATAATTTATCAAGAATTGTGAAATATTCATAACCTATGATATAGTAAATCTCTGTCATAATTTTTCTAGAGAATTAATTCAAAATATGAAAAAAGAATTAGGTGCAAAAAGAAAATGATTGCAGCATACTTCATTAGGGTAAAAGATGGAAGGCAGGGCTTCCCTGGTGGCGCAGTGGTTGAGAGTCCGCCTGCCGATGCAGGGGACACGGGTTTGTGCTCCAGTCCGGGAGGATCCCACGTGCCACGGAGCGGCTGGGCCCGTGAGCCACGGCCGCTGAGCCTGCACATCCGGAGCCTGTGCTCTGCAACGGGAGAGGCCTGCGTACCACAAAAAAAAAAAAAAAAAAAAAAAAAAAAAAAAAAAAAAAGGAAGGCAACCAAATATCTAGCAGTTAGGAAAAGTTTGCATTCAGTTTCATTCACTAAATTAATACTTTGAGTGTCCACTATGATACTCTTTTGTATATGTATGGGTGTGTATGTGTATGGCATCACAAGATGGAAAATTATTTAGCCAGTAAGATACTGTAAGTCTATACAATAATATTTATAATGGTTACAAAAGAAACTACTGTTGAAAAAGGTAGAAAATTATATGTACACTAAGATTAGACCTTTGTGAAACATTCATAGAAAAACCATATACATTTGTGTTTACAGCTAGAACTATGATTCAGCATCCACAGGCAAAAATTACTGGCCCAGAAAACACAGCAACAGTCTGTAAGGTCCAGGTGTCTTTCAAGGTTCCTTTTAAAAAATATTTTCAAGAATACAATTTTTGGAGCAAAATAATATCTGCTCTTTGGTGGCTGTAGGAAAAGAGGGAGTCATTTCCTTTTTATTTTGCTGATGTTACTCTCACCAATATTAAGAGAGTCATCTATATTTTTATTCATTGGCACCACGAGGAAAAAGCTCAGTAATTACCATCTGCCATCTCCTTTGGTGAGTCTGTTCAAAACTTTTGCCCATGTGCAGCTAGGAAGGGGATAGGGAAGAGTTGTTGGACTGCTTATCGATTAGTAAAGTTCTTTATATTTTATAGATAAAAGTCTTTTGTTGGATCCATGTTTTGAAAATGTTTTTTTCCCAAGCTTTGCCTTGCCTTTTCATTCTATAACAAAGTCTTTTGAAGAACAAATATTTTAAATTTTCATAAAATTCCATTTATGACTCTTTTCTCTTTTATAATTCCAGCTTTTAGTGTCCTATTTAAGAAAGCTTTGCCAAACCCAAGGTCACTAAGATTTCCTCTTATGTTTTCTTTGAAAAATTCGATAGTGTAACTTAGATTTATGAGGCAGGTTGAATTAATTTTTGTATGTGATGTGAGTTAAGTGTAAAGGAGTTTTTTGTTGTTTTGTTTTTGTTGATGGCTATTCAACTACTCCAGAACCATTCGTTAAAGAAATTTATCCTCTACCTTATTTTGGGGAAAGGTGCCAATTTACCTTGACCTCTTTGTATTTTTTAAAAATAATTAATTTTATTTATTTATCTTTGGCTGCATTGGGTCTTCGTTGCTGCATGGGCTTTCTCTAGTTGTGGCGAGTGGGAACTACTCTTCATTGCAGTGCACGGGCTTCTCATTGCAGTGACTTCTCTTGTGGTGGAGCACGGACTCTAGGCACGTGGCTTCAGTAGTTGTGGGACATGGGCTCAGTAGTTGTGGCTCTTGGGCTCTAGAGCACACGCTCAGTAGTTGTGGTTCACAGGCTTAGTTGCTCCACGGCATGTGGGATCTTCTTGGACCGGGGATTGAACCCGTGTCCCCTGCATTGGTAGGCAGATTCATAACCACTGTGCCACCAGGGAAGTCCTGACCTCTTTGTTTAAAATCAATTGGCTATTTACATGTTGGTTTATTTATGGATGCTTTATTCTGTTCAGTTAACCTTGATGTATATTTTGTGCCAATACCATCAATACCTGATTACTGTAGTTTTGTACATACAAGTTCTGAAACCAGATATAGAATGTCCTCCAACTTTGTTCTTCTTTTTCAAAGTTGTCTTACTTAGTCTAGGTCTAGGTCCATTGCATTTCTAAATAAATTTTTGAATTAGT
This sequence comes from Kogia breviceps, assembly GCF_026419965.1. NCBI lineage: Eukaryota > Metazoa > Chordata > Mammalia > Artiodactyla > Physeteridae > Kogia > Kogia breviceps. The sequence continues at coordinate 81,684,120 of NC_081311.1, forward strand.
TTGCCAATTTGTACAGAAAAATCCTGTTAGAATTTTGATTAGGATTGCATTGACTCTATGAATCAATTTGGTAAGAATTGATTCCTTAACAATATCAAATCTTCAAATCCAAGAACATGGTATATCTCTCCATTTATTTCTTTAGTTTCTCTCAGCAATGTTTCATAGCTTTCAATGTACAGGTCTTGCATATTTTTTGTCATATTTATCCCTAAACATTTCCTATTTTTGATGCTATTGTAAATGGCATTTAAAAAATTAAGTACATGAAAAATGCTCGACATTGTTAGCCATTGGAAAATGCAAATTAGAACCATAATCAGATCCCACTATATCAAGCTTTCTTGCCCTTACACTGTTAACACTGAGCCTGATAATTCTCTGTTGCCAGGGAGTACTCTGAGCATTGTAGGGTGTTTAGCTGCGTCCCGGGCCTCTGCCCACCAGGTGCCGGTAACACTCTTCCTCTACCCAAAATGTAACACAAAGGGCTCCAGACTTTCCAAATGTCCCTTGGGAGGTCAGATTGTCCCCAACGGAGACAATTGTTGAGAAGACAGTGGTTGAGAACCACTGTACCACACAACCACTGGAACGGCTAAAATAAAAAATGCTGACTACACCAAGTGTGTATCCTTGTCAAGGATACGAAGCAATTGGAACCCTCCAGACTGCCAGTGAGAATGTAAAATGGTTACAACAACTTTGGAAAATCATGTGGCAGTTTCTTAAAATGTTAAGCCTAAACCTACCATATGATCCAAACATTCTACTATTAGATATTAACACAAGAGAAACAAAAGCATGTGTCCAGAAACAGGTCTGTGAGTATTCATAGCAGTTTTATTTTTAATAGCCCCAAACTGGGAGCAACTCAGATGTCTATCCATGAGTGAATGGTTTAACACAGTGTGGGGTACATCCATACAGCGGAATATTATACAGCACCAAAAGGGAATGGACTATTGATACAGACAACGCATGGATTAATCTCAGAATAATTATACTAGTGAGAGAAGCCAGGCCAGATATCTCGATAGAGCGATTTAAAAATTACAACAAAGAAAAGAAATGGACAGAAAGATAATAAATAGAGGCTGTATAAAGGTTTGTATTTACAGGGGATACTGATGACATTGACAAAAATCAGTGAACTTCCTGTATATTGTCCAACTTTGGAAAAAAAATAAAAAATAATCTGAGGTCATTCTCCCTATTGCTTTAAGAAACGTGCAAATGCAACCCCTCTCCCCGCAACACTTTCCCTGGTGGCCCACTGTTTTGCCTTTAAACAGGGATGAGTGGTCAATTAAAGATGACACAATTTTAAATTAGAATATTTGGGAAAATATGTATCTTCCTTTTGGATAAGCATTCAGTAATTTTTAAGTGACATAAACCATGTCAGTGAAAAATAGGAAATAAAAATTAACATATCTTCACAGCCTAAAGATGCAGTGAATTACAGAACTTTCCTCTGGAAAGGTTTGGCCTTTTGTAAGCATTTGGGATGAAAGGAGATAATAAATTTTTGCCATTTACTAGTAGTAAGTTTTCAAGAACACGTCTGATCCCCAAAATTGTATAGATTCAGAATTAAAAACCAATGATTTTCCCTGCTCAAAAATCAGATTACCATTATTAAGAATAAATCTAGAATTTGGTTTATCACTACGATTCCTCATCTATTTAATACTTACTTGTATGTGAATTGTAAACTTTTGAGATTGGAAATTCAAAACAACTGTAGCAGCTAATTGGTAATTGATGTTGAGATTGTATCTCTTCACTGTATTATTGATTATCCCAACCAAGCCGTGTTGATTTTTCATCACATGGTTCAGGTTGTTTTTATTCCACTTAAGCTGCCCTCCTGATTTCTTTCCATCACTTGGGATATCAATTCAGTCAGAAAGCCAGCAGTATGACTTGCAAGGAACTCCACATTTTAATTTTAGAAAGACAAGAAAAGAAAAAGGTCGGGGAGGAAATGTAGGTAGATGGGTGTACGGTTTGTACGAAAAAATAAAAAAGGGAGGATGTAGGGAAATAGAGTTGTATATTCTGTATGATTTTCTGGTAGATAACATTCAAAACAGTTGTTTAAGAGGCATAATTCCTTTTCAGTACAATACATTGGTATATTTAATGATTTCAGAGTTTTCAAATAACAGTGTGATACCTTAAAATGTTCAATAATTGTGTACTGCAGCTAACTGTCCTCTGAAGAGAGGAAAAATTTGATGATCCCTTAATGTTCCTTTTAGCTCTATCAGTCAGCAATATTGTACCCTGATTGAGCTAGCACGCCTTTCTTCATATATCTGCAGAATTAATAACATTCTTTGGTCTAACTTTGCTTTGTTTCCCTAGTGCCTGCTCACCCCACGATTTTGCATGTTGGAAAATTATTAGCAAGTTACTGACATTTCATTTTCTGTATATGAGTACATAATACAAATATACTTAAATTATTTGGAAATGTCCTTTACCCAATTTGACTGGTGAATTAAAATGTAAAATCTATTCTGGGCCGAAGAAATAGGTAAACGTGTAAGAGGCCTCTGTTCGGCATACCCAGGCTGTGCGCATGTTAAAATATAAGCTATGCCAAAGCCAAGTAGAGATTATTTGCACTTTACCCTCCTTTATCACACCTGGGCATGTTGCATCTGATCTGCTTGTAGAGAAGAAACTTATGCCTCTTCCACGGGTAGAAAACCTTTCTTCTCTCCCTGGCTAGCGGATGGAGGCATTGCAGTCTGCATTTCCTCTTCCTCACCCTCTGCCTTAGTTGCCCTGATATTCCTCAAACAGGACGTGGCAAATAGTCCATCCAGTGTGTGCCATTGGGAATTGATCAGGTAAGTGATGGGCTGCAGGTGTAGCTTATCCAGGGTCAAGATCCTGTCCTCTGATTTACCTGGTCACCCAGAATAGCTGAGAGAAACACAGAAGAGCAAACTATACCCTTGTTTTCTTTTTACAGAAGGATATCTTAAAATCGGATCTCATCATCTGCTCCGTGGCTGCCATTCTGTCCTTTGCGGTCAGTGCCAGCACTGTGTTCCTGTCCTTGCGAGTATGTATCCGTTTGGCTCTGCACTCTTACCCCCTCCGTATTGTCTGTAATAAACAAAGCCCACTGTGCAGCTCCAGACTATTGACGGGATGGTGGAGCCAGAGGAAGTACAGAAAAGGCCAGTTGAGGGCTTGAAGGAGGAATATATCCAGATGTGTTACGAGTTATGTCCAAGAGGAGATATGATCCACATCACAGAGTGCGTTCATACCCTTTCTGTTTCCCCACCTGGGGAGTTGTTTTGTTTGCACATTTCGTGGAATCCACCCTGAGGACAGTCAGCAGTAATAAGACAGGCTCACGACTCACTACTACCAACAGAGAAGGGAGGGCTCACTGAATCAGGAGTGAGATGGAGGTCACAGAGCCAAAAAGATTATTGGAACATAATTTTCAGTTGGAAAAACAAAATTAGAGCCCTCCAGATGGGACTTCTGGCTGAAGGTGCTTGCAGACAGTTGCTGTGTCACTTTCCTTTCAATGAGAAAAAGTCTGTTAGCTAAATCTGTTATTCTCCATCCCTTCTTCTAAAAAAATAACAAAAAACAAGAAAACGTTTTCTAATGGACAGAATGTCTCAGCCTCTTCTCCACTCTGTCTCGGTGGTTCTCAACACAGAGATCAACTTCATGCGATATGGGAGAAATGTTCAGAGGCCTGAAGCAAGAACCCAGTTTGGCTGTGTATGCGTTAGGAGGAGCAGGGAGGGAGGACAGCGTTCCATGTTCTTTGCGGGCATCCCTCCCCGTCCTTCAGGCTACACACTGACTCTTACCCTCTTCTGTCGCAGCCGTTTCTCAGCATCGTGCTGTTTGCCCTGGCTGGCGCTGTGGGGTTTGTAACCCACTACCTGCTCCCACAGCTCCGCAAGCATCACCCGTGGATGTGGATTTCACACCCTGTCCTTAAAAACAAAGAGTATCAGCAACAGGAAGTGAGAGGTTAGTAAAATATTCCTCATAAAAATGTGATGTAGCGGGTGGCATCCTTTACCGGGAGGGTGTGCACGGCGCTGTGAATGCACTTTATGCCACGGAACTATACCCTTAAACATGGTGACAATGGTACATGTGACATTATGTATGTTTCACCACAATTAAAAAAGGAGAGCGTGCGTTCCTTGGAGTGTACGGTATTTTCCCAGAACAAGAAAGTTGAAGTGGGGTGAATTAGAAGTATATTTTCTAAAAATGATTGGTTATTACTATTGAGGAAAAATTAATTTATGTCACTCAGACTGTAGTCGAAAGTGGGGTCTGGCTGCTCGCTGCTCAAAAGCCAATAAAGAGGCCAGGCTGGTGGAAAGGAAAGTTTGCTTTATTTTGGATGCCGGCAACCGGGGGTGGGGGTGGATGCCTGTCCAAAGGCCAGCTCCCCTGCACTGACAACCAGGGGGCAGGAGCTTCTATAGATGGAGGGAGGGGCTACATGCAGCAACAGCACAGTCAGCTCTGACTGTCATCTTGAAATTGGTCATCGGTGGTCTGACCACTGTCACCTTGATTGTTTTAGGTACAGTTAGTCTTCAGTTCCGGGGTCGGTTTGTTTCTATTTCTCTGAGGCTAATTCTCGGACCTGCGGCTGCTTATGTCATGGCATCTTGTAGTTAACTTCTACCTGGTGAGCGTTTCAGTATCTACAAGACAGCTCACAGGATATGGCTCAGAGTATGATCTTTAGCCCTTGAGGAGTCACTAAAGGTCCTTAACTTTGCTTAATGACTAAACTATTACTACTTAGTCTTGTTTTCCTTTGCTTCTGCGTTTTCTCACTTCTCTGATTAAACTTATTCGTTGGCTAAAGTTTTTCCACAGACAGAAGGCAGGCAGAGGACATGGGCTGGGGGAAAGACCGTAGGGTCCTGCTCCCTTTCAAGACCTGAAATTTATGCTGTTCCAGCTTCAGCTGACTGGGGACCAAGAATAGCATCACTTGACCTCCCTTTCATCCTCCACAAAACCAGGGCAGGGATATAGCAGAGGCTGACCTTTGAATTTTGCTCCCTGAACCCTTGAATTTTGTTGAACTTGCTTTGCTCACCTAGAACTAGACCCACACACAGACTTGTACTTGATTGACTTAGCAGTTCCCTGGGCTGAGTCAGGCCACTGTCAAGTAGTAGCCTGGTAACCCCGACGGTGTTTGAGCTTCTAAATAAAAAAACTCAGGAATTTCTCTTGCTAGGTCTCCCCAGCCTCTGTGATTGAACAGATGGTGGAAGGATTGATTTATCCCCATTTTCAGGCGTATCGGTCACAGTTGATGGCTATAGTTGATAGCTAGCTCATGTTAAACGAGGTGTCATCGCTACCTCCAGGAATGAGGGGATGTGGGTGGCGCCACGGTTTGCTGACTCACAGGAATGTACCGGGTTGCGCCGGGTGCGTCATCAGTAACTTCAGTGGACTAGTGTGACCAAAGTAAAAGGGCAGAGGGGAATTAATTAAAAATAAAACAAAACAAAGAAGCAAAAGAGTCTTCACTTATGATGCTGTCAGGAATAGAGAGGGCTTCTTCAAGGAACATGTCTGCCTGGCTACCAGGAGCTGCCTTAATTTGAAACAGCCAAATCAGTAAAGCAGCGTTTTGCTTAGAGGACAGACATGGCCTGATGGATCTGCTGCCAGTATAGGGTTTAGAAGGCGGCGGAGGGCAGCTGAGATTGCTCTACCCTCAGAGGCTTGCTTTTCCCACCTACAACACCAGGGGCTCACCAAAGATCAAGCTGCATAATATGGTTTTGGGGTTTTGTTTGTTTGTTTGCGGTACGCGGGCCTCTCACTGTTGTGGCCTCTCCCGTAGCGGAGCACAGGCTCCGGATGCGCAGTCTCAGTGGCCATGGCTCACGGGCCCAGCCACTCCGTGGCATGTGGGATCTTCCTGGACCGGGGCACGAACCCGTGTCCCCTGCATCGGCAGGCGGACTCTCAACCACTGCGCCACCAGGGAAACCCCTCCGTGATATGGTTTTTAAATGCTGTGTTCAATGTTGGGTGCCACTTAAATGCAAATTATTATCAGCATTATAAAAACGGAAGGAAGATAGAGCAGACACAGTTGATATTAGTCAGTTCATTTTTCAGCCCACTTAAAGGGAAAGGTCCATTCTTGTGGGTCAGTAGAGCAACCTGAAGAAAAGACCAGTTTCTGTAGAACTTCTGCAATGTTGGGGTCACATTTCCCTTTCATTGTCTTAACATTTAGAAAGGCTAAGTTGCAGTGAAGTTTGTGGAGTATTGTTTTGGCATCATTGGTAAGCAGTTGATGGGGATTTGAGGTAAGATGGTTTGACTCAGGAAACGGCATATCTGTATCTATAGCATCTGTATCTGTGCCTAGATATTTAAGTGCCTTGGGGTGAGGACAGAGAAGTTGTCAAATTAAGAGAAAGGAGCATAAGACAGATCAGGCATGGGCTCTCCGTATGGTGGCAGTTCAGGAGTGTGGAATTCAGCCCTGAAAGACGAGAGCGGGCAGTTGAAAACTTGGTGTGTGTGTGTGTGTGTGTGTGTGTGTGTGTGTGTGTGTGTGTGTGTGTGAGCGCGATTGTTTTTTTCCCTGAATCTAACAGAACCCAGTCTAAATTAGAATCCTTTAGATACTTGAATTCTGAATGATCTTTCAGTACAAGATTCAAGAACAAGAAAGGAGAGTGTGTTTGTATGTTGACTTCCCCTCTTGGAGGAGCGAGCGAGAGGGCAGCTCTGGGCCTCTGTCCTGTAGGGTGGGCGGGAGACGTTCACCCCTGGTACCACAGACTCCAGCAGAGGCTTGGTGGATGTTTCTCACTTACCTACATTAGCTGTTTATAAGCTACCTGAAATCTAGCCAAGGGTAATAGATTTGACAAATCAGGTCCATAATGAAAAACAGATTTCATTTCAAAATTATGTGTGTTGGAAGGAAAATCCAGGTCCTTAAAATGTGTTAGTATGAACTTGTTGAAGACCCTTTACCCCTTTTGGTATCATCCACAGCCTAAGTTTCCTTTCCTCCTCTTCCTGCCCAGCTTTATGCCTTTTTAGGTATTTCACTATTTCTTTCTTCTACTAGCAAGAAAACATGCACAGGAAATTCAAGCCGATCATATACCTGTAATGTGAAAATATGCCAAATCTTCTTTCTCGTGTGATCACAGAATATTTTGGAAAAGAAGAGCAGAGCAGGGCTGGCAGGTCTGTGGATAACCCTGTGACCCCAGGTCCAGAGGCAGACATTGCTGCCAGTTGGAATTGGTGTATAAGATGAGGCATGTGTGCTGTGTCTCTGTCTCAGAGTTTATATAATCCTATCCCACCGCTTTACGTAGGAGGAGACTGATGCCCAGAGACATCAAGGGATGTTAACTAGGGTTCCACTAAGTCTGTGGCCCGTGAGTGACCAGAACCCAGGTGATCTCACTCCCTCCGGTAGGGGGCTCCTCCTCCCTACCCTGTTCTCAGCGCGGTGGGAAGATGGCATGCACTTTGCACGTGGCCCTCAGACTGCGCTTGCCTCGTCACCCCAAAGAACCGCATCACTGCACTGGGTCCCGTAGTGTTAAACGCGCCATAGTCCAGTGCCAACGCAACAGAGCTTTAATCCCTGGTGTGAAACACACTCACCACCATAAACTCTGAACGTTCCTGTGGTTTCTCAAACACACCGCATTCTCCCGCTACCTTCTCTTTGCTGTTCCCTGTGCCTGGGGTGCTTTTCTTAAGTTTCCCTAGACTCAGGCCAGGCAACTCATCTTTCAGGTCTCTGTTCAATCCACCCCACCCCCGAGGTCCATCCCTGACCACCTAGACCAGAGTAACTTCCCAGCTGCTCCCCTGAACCTCCTTTTCTAGCATATTCTCTGCAGTGACTGAGCAATACATCTGCTTGCTCACGCTGGACCCCCAGTGCTTGTACTTAACTTAAATCTCATCAGCCCTACATTTGCCAGAACAGACTTTAAACTTGGGGCATATACTTTCTTTCAGTTTACTTTTCTGTCTGCATGCCTCTGATACACAGTTTTACTTGATACGTAAAATTACTTGGAGATACAAAATTAATTTTGATATAAAATTCAGATGACGATAAAACGGAACTGTGTTGCAACTCGAAAGACTGCAAATGGAAATATCTTTTTGAGCCAGTTCATTTCTTTACTTCTGAGACTAATTTAAATAAACCTTATCCCATCGTAGCCCCAGCAAGGTGTTTCACCAATATTTAAGCTAAAAGAATAAAATTGTAGGAATCATAGTACAGTTCAGCAGTCAAATGAACCATGGTGGTGATGTGGCTGTAACTGAGTTATACTGATGGGTGTGCGTGAAGTTGCTTTTTTTATTGTTCTATTCCCCACCAATCTAAGCAAATCATGCTGAAAATAGCAGAGTAGACACCACTACAAATGGCACCATATTAGTCAAGGAAGCGACTTTTGAGACTCACTGTTTAAGGAGCACTGGGGTTTTAGAAAATAAAGCAAATCTGTTATCCTGAATTATGATGATGATTCTAGAAAAATGACTTCATTTATTGCCGTCTGTTGTAAAAGAATAAGAAGTTGGGTCTGTTTGAAAATTTGTTTTTTCTAAGAACTTTCCAAAGGCATTATGTTATTTCGAAAGGGAATAATGGAGTTGGGTCCCATTTTCACATAGTCCCCCGAGAAGTAATTTCTGTAATATTGTCATTCTTGGCTCTTGAGAATTTAAGAAACGTTGAAATGATCTGATTCGATGGCCATACTCTTACCATGAAAGTAGGTCTTAATGGGGTTAAAAGAGACTGAGATATAGAAAAAGTTCATTATTGGCATTCACTTGTTTACTTATTTATTCACTCAGAAAATGCTTGTGAAGATACTATCCATTGAGAAGATAATTACACAAATGAACTTATTTACAAGATAGAAACAGACTCACAGACTTAGAAAACAAACTTAGGGTTACCAAAGGGGAAAGGTGTAGGGGGGAGGGATAAATTAGGAGTTTGGGATTAACATATACACACTACTACATATAAAATAGGTGACCAACAAGGATCTACTGTGTAGCACAGGGAACTCTACTCAGTATTCTGTAATAACCTACATGGAAAAAGAATCTGAAACAGAATAGATATATGTATATGTATAACCGAATCACTTCACTGTACACCTGAAACTAACACAGCATTGTAAATCAACTACACTCCAATATAAAATAAAAATATAAAAAAGGAAAGAAAATAATTATTGAGTTCCTACATGATGCCAAACCAGTGATCCAGTGAGATAGGTTGACTAAGATGTGGTTTCTGTCATCAAAGAGTTTCTGACCTAGTGAGCAAAGCTAAGGCTGTGCTTGAAAAGAAGACCCATGATTGCTACACGCAGAGTGATGAAGGGTCAGCACTGCACTCAGCCATGCAGGAAATACAAAGAAGTAGAAGGCCCAGTGAAGAGGTTACAGTTAACTTCGTGTTCACTGGTCAAGCTTTTCCAACTGGTTGGTTGTGCACATAAAATGGAAGCAAATGAGATTTTATAACTAAATGTTGAATTAGTGTCTGCTGCATAGTAGGTGTTTAATAATATTGATTGAATGAATGAATGAATGATTGGTGTCTTGTAAATTTACTGAAGAAAGAGTTTCCTGTAGACAGGAAAAGCCTGGAGGTAAAGGCTTATTTGAAGAACTCCAGTCTATGTGTATGATAAGATACATACACAGAGTCTCATCCCTCTGCAAAAAATGGTTGCTGAAAAAGCTTAAGCTACAAGTTTTGGATACATTAGAATAAATGGATAGAAGATGATAGAAATTACTGAACATATCAACTGAAAAATCTCTCATTTAAACTGTAATTTAACCAAATTCACTATTATAAAACTAATTCACAAATGAGTCCTGAATTTGTAATTCTTAAATGAAATTTACTTTGCATTTTAGCAAATCTTGCCTGTTGATTTACAGATAGACTGGTTTCCGCATGGGAAAGACATGGTTCTGATAGATATTGCTTTTTCTAATGTGCTTTTCATTTATATCAAAGTAATACATAGTGTTAAGAACCAAATAGAACAAATTGTAATGAAAAGCAGCAGACCCTGGTCAACTTTTTCCCGTCTGATTCCCCCTCTCCAGGAAAAATTACTTTCTACTTTAGGCATTTCTTCTGGTATTTACCATAATTCTTCTAAATAATGTGCCTATTCTTCTATTTCTTGATATTTCAAATTTTCATGTCTACTGGCTTCCTGTTATGAGTAATAAAGATTTATGTTGCTTATCTTCTCTCATACTTTACATTTTCCCCTTCTCCTTCCTACCAATATAACTTTTGTTGAACACATACTCAGTTTTTTCCTATTCATATATGTGTATGTCATATAGAAAGAATGTCATACAGAAAGTCTAATTGTTGTTCACATCTAGTCCAGTAGTGTGCCATGATTGCATTTCCTTTCTTGTTCAGATTTCTGTTTTTGCATCTGCTAGCCTTTCCAATAACTATGTAAAATACCTCTCAGTTCAATTTTCCACCCAGGCAAACTTGTCAGATGCTATGTCTTGTTCCATCCCTTCCCCAGCTCCCTCTGGAACCTGCTCCAATTGTCCTTTGTTTATTCCTTCTTTTTGAATGAAGCATATCCTCCAGTCACTCCAGGGAAAGGGTGAGTGGGAAGGAAACATTTTGAGACTTCATCTATCTCAAAGTGTTTTCGTTCTACTTTGCACTTAATGGAGAGTTTGCAGTGTGTAGCTTGTTAGGGTGTAAACAGTTCTTCAGAATTCTAAACTAATGTCCCATTGTTTTCTACCTCCCACTGCTGCTGGTGAAAAGTCTGATGTCTCCCCAGCTCCTGGTCCTTTATATGTGACCAGATGTTCCCCTGCAGGAAGCTTTTGGAAAGTTCAGGAGGGAATTCAAGTGTCATGGCCCAGAGAACAGGCTCTGGAACAAAGCAGGGCTAGCTTGGTTTCCAAAGAGATGCGGGGCTAGCGTCTCTGTCCCACGCTAGTTGTGCTTAACTATTGTGATTCATCTATAACTGGGGGTTCCTACAACACAGATTTGTTGTGGAAGGAAATTAATCAAGATAATACATGTAGAGCATTTGACAGAGTCCTTGGCAGGCAGAGTATACTCCGTACGCACATCCTGCTCCTCCTCTCCCCCTGGATTCTGAAATTCAATCACTTTGCACCTCCCTTTGTGTCTTGTTTCACCCATTGTGCTAGGCAGTAGGTGGCCCTTTATACTCTGGATGGACATGTTTTGAAACTTTTGTTGGCAGGTGATAGTACTCCCTGAATGACCTAGTTCACAGAATTTCCATGGAGATGAACTCCAACCTGATAATACATGTAAAAATCCTTTGAAATGTATATAGCACTAGGGAAAAGAATGCAGCATAACAGGCATTGTCTGATTTTAGAACCTAATGGCTGTGCTGGGGTCTTTGGGAAGGTCTCATATTTGTGTGCTTGATGAGGAGATGCCATAGTTCTGGGAAGAAAGATATATTCCTTACTCCTTTTGTCTCCCCACATAAAGAGATGCCAGCATCAGGACATAGTCAGAAACCTAGAAAACCCTCCAATGCCTCTTTAATTCAAAGTGACTCAAGTAGTTTGAAGCATGAACTGAACCAATGCTAGCTGATTAACAGTCTCACTTGCTACGATGCTTCTATAGGAAAGAGTGTTCCAAATGCCAAAGAAGTGGCTTAGAGCTGATGTGTCAGAAAATAGCCTGCCAGTTGGCAGGCTGCCTTATTTATTCCCAGTGTTGTATTATTTTCATGCGCCTTCTCTTCCTCTCCTTCTCTTTCCCTTCCTGCCAGCCTCTGTCCCTCCTGCTCTCACCCTCTGGCCCATCTCCTCCTACTCCACTTATCTTTCTGTGTCAGTCTCCACAAGCCTGGAGGGGGCTGCAGGGGACTGGCAGTGAAACCAGGCTTACACGGCAGTGGGAAAACAGAGAAGTAGAATCCAGCGTCCTCTGCTTGAAGGGGAGCGGGGCCGAGGGAGGCCTGGAGAAGCACAGGCCAACCCCGGGCAGTGTTGAGAGGGAAAGGGTTTGGGGACAGGGCTGAAAGGTCAGGGGCCAACCTCACCCTGCAGCTCTCTCTCCAGCAAGCCACAGGGGTTTCACCAGCTGCCCACCGGCGTTCTCCCAGACTGCTGATAAATCTAAAACAATGCAGAAATAAAATAATCGCAAAAGGTGAAAACAACTAGCATGAAAATCAGGAAGTCTTCATGCACAAGACATGATGTATGCAGGACGGCACTGCAGCAGCTTTGGGCTCCTTGGGCCCAGCACGCATGGGAAAGGCTGAACAAAGGAGGCCGTTTGGAGGAACAGTGCCGGTTCCCAGGTGCAGGCCCCTGTGATGAGGCCTGACTCAGTCTCCCTGACATGCATCTGTTGGGATCTTATCTGAAATAGCTTAACCCTCATGATACTTTATGATAGGATAATATACATAGATGCCAGTGGAGAAATAGAAATGGTGTTTTTAAGTAATCTTGTCATTTAAATAACATACAAATCACACTTTACTTGGGGGAGGAATTCTGATTTTGTAAATTTGTCATTCATCCAGCACCTGCTGTGTACTAGGCTCTGTGCTGGGTGTTGAGGATACAAAAATGAATAAGAGCATAATCCTTGCTCTTGGCAAGATGGTTGTTCTCACAGGAAGTGTCTTCCTTCATGTGCCCGTGGTGAGAACATCTGAAAGTTTCTCTTAACCCTTTTCTTCTGAACATTTTGACCTAACCATCTTCATGTGAAAAATTGAGAAATGATTTCACTAGTATTTTTAGTTTTAAAAACTATGGTTTGATATTAGTAGAGGACCTTTCTACCAAGAAGAGAGAGTACATGATTGCCTGAGTCGCCTAAGAATTTCTCCATCCCTTTGAGGAGATGTGAAGAAAACATTTTTACTCTCCACTGAATTAATGAAAAACATCAGTGGGATATGAGGTATCCCCTCACACCAGTCAGAATGGCCATCATCAAAAAATCTACAAACAATAAATGCTGGAGAGGGTGTGGAGAAAAGGGAACACTCTTGCACTGTTGGTGGGAATGTAAATTGATAGAGCCACTATGGAGAACATTATGGAGGTTCCTTAAAAAACTAAAAATAGAACTACCATACGGCCCAGCAATCCCACTACTGGGCATATATCCTGAGAAAACCATAATTCAAAGAGAGTCATGTACCACAATGTTCACTGCAGCTCTATTTACAATAGCCAGGACATGGAAGCAACCTAAGTGTCCATCGACAGATGAATGGATAAAGAAGATGTGGCACATTTATACAATGAATATTACTCAGCCATAAAAAGAAACAAATTTGAGTTATTTGTAATGAGGTGGATGGACATAGAGTCTGTCATACAGAGTGAAGTATGTCAAAGAGAAAAACAAATACCGTATGCTAACACATATATATGGAATCTAAAAAAAAAAAATTGTTCCCAAGAACCTAGGAGCAGGACAGGAATAAAGACGCAGACATAGAGAATGGACTTGAGGGCACGGGGAGGAGGAAGGGCAAGCTGGGATGAAGTGAGAGAGTGGCATGGACATATATACACTACCAAATGTAAAATAGATAGCTAGAGGGAAGCAGCCACATAGCACAGGGAGATCAGCTCAGTGCTTTGTGACCACCTAGAGGTGTGGGACAGGGAGGGTGGGAGGGAGATGCAAGAGGGAGGAGATATGGGGAGATATGTATATGTAGAGCTGATTCACTTTGTTATAAAGCAGAAACTAGCACACCATTGTAAAGCAATTATACTCCAATAAAGATGTTAAAAAAAAATCAGTGGGATAGTTTTGGGGAAATGAGCTAAACATTTTTAAAAATTGACTTAGACTTTGTATCACATGAAAATCCAGATGGATTAAAGATGTAAGTTGTTTTAAAGGAAAAAGAAGAAAGAAAGAACCAGAATAGCACTGCAAGAAAATATAGGTCAAGTTATATAATCTTGGTTAGGGGAAGAGAAAAAGAATTTTTCAAGCATGATCCCAAAGTCAAAAATCACTAAAGAAACAACTAAAAAATTTTATTCCCTGAAAAATATGAACTTTAATATTCTGATTCCTGAATGTTCCCACCTTGTATTTCTCTGAGAGGTTTACCATAATGTTGAACCTGATAATAGTTATTAAGTCATTCAGGAATATTTATGGAACCTATCGCATGCCAGGGACCATGCAGAATGCTGGGGAAGCACTGGGGAGCAAGGCCAGCATGACCTCACCCCAGGGGCAAACCATCTGAGAAAGTGAGAGCACTTTGGCTAGAGGAGATCCCGAACTCCTACAAGGCAGGCAGTACCCCACCATGAAAGCCCCAGCTTCTCAAACTTTGTTGTATTAGGTGTCTACTTTAGTTAATTATGTTAATGATCAGCCAATGGTCAGTGATGTCACCTGAATCTACTGAGTGGCTTCTGTGGACAGAGTAGAGTGCTAAATACCGAATATAATGGGGAAAGACAGCTCTGGACCCCTGGCTTTAGTAGAGAGATGAAAATTCATCACACAGATTAATATATTCGTAAAGTGTTTGAAGTCCATTGAAGGAAAAGTATAGGGGGCTAGGAGAGAGTTATAAAGGGATCCTTATTTAGATTTGAGGGAAAAAGAAAGGCTTCTTTGAGGAAGTGACAACTAATTGAGGCCTGAAAGATAAAGAGAGGGTTAGCCTTCAAAGTGGGAGAGAAGAAGCCACAGACTCACCCTGAACTGGCTGTTTTGGGAATGGGAAGGTTGTGAGGACCTTGGGTTTATCTTAAGCAGAATTATCGGCTTTGAGTGGTGGGGTGGTGTGATTTGCTTTACATTTAAGAATGATGACTCAATTCACACTACTGGTTTGGGAAGTGAAGTCTGTTTTTTAAGAAAATAACCCATGACATGTGTACATGTTTTGTGCTAAGGACTTTGCAGCCTGAGATTTTGCCCAAGAAGAAAGACGAGAGTGAGAAATGCTCATAGGAAAAGCAGTTGCCTATAATAAGAGGGTACAATCACCCTGGATGTGGTAATTCCATATTGCAGGTCTCTTTGCCTTAGCTGCCCCAGGGTGACTGGGCCAGCTGAACCAAGATGAACCCCTATTGAAATGCTTATAAACAGTCTGGCCCCTACGAAGCAGGAAGCCTCATGTCTTTGAAGCTTAAGTCAGTTGTAATTCAAGATTTGAATTGGAGCAAATTATCTTCCTAAAGATAGAAGCATCCCAAGGATTTTTTTTTTAACATCTTTATTTGAATATAACTGTTTTACAATAGTGTGTTAGTTTCTCCTTTACAACAAAGTGAATCGGTTATACATATACATATGTTCCCATATCTCATCCCTCTTGCGTCACCCTCCCTCCCACCCTCCCTATCCCACCCCTCTAGGTGGTCCCAAAGCACAGAGGTGATCTCCCTGTGCTATGCGGCTGCTTCCCACTAGCTATCTATTTTACGTTTGGTAGTGTATATATGTCCATGCCACTCTCTCACTTTGTCACAGCTTACCCTTCCCCCTCCCCGTATCCTCAAGTCCCTTCTCCAGTAGGTCTGTGTCTTTATTCCCGTCTTACCCCTAGGTTCTTCATGACCTTTTTTTCCCCTTAGATTCCATATATATGTGTTAGCATACGGTATTTGTTTTTCTCTTTCTGACTTACTTCACTCTGTATGACAGACTCCAGGTCTATCCACCTCATTACAAATAACTCAGTTTCATTTCTTTTTATGGCTGAGTAATATTCCATTGTATATATGTGCCACATCTTCTTTAGTCATTCATCTGTTGATGGACACTTAGGTTGCTTCCATGTCCTGGCTATCGTAAATAGAACTGCAATAAACATTTTGGTACATGACTCTTTGAATTATGGTTTTCTCAGGGTATATGCCCAGTAGTGGGATTGTGGGGTCATATGGTAGTTCTATTTGTAGTTTTTTAAGGAACCTCCATGCTGTTCTCCATAGTGGCTGTATCAATTTACATTCCCACCAGCAGTGCAAGAGGGTTCCCTTTTCTCCACACCCTCTCCAGCATTTATTGTTTCTAGAGTTTTTGATGATGGCCAGTCTGACCGGTGTGAGGTGATATCTCATTGTAGTTTTGATTTGCATTTCTTTAATGATTAATGATGTTGAGCATTCTTTCATGTGTTTGTTGGCAATCTGTATATCTTCTTTGGAGAAATGTCTATTTAGATCTTCTGCCCATTTTTGGATTGGGTTGTTTGTTTTTTTGTTATTGAGCTGCATGAGTTGCTTATAAATTTTGGATATTAATCCTTTGTCAGTTGCTTCATTTGCAAATAGTTTCTCCCATTCTGAGGGTTGTCTTTTCATCTTGTTTATGCTTTCCTTTGCTGTGCAAAAGCTTTTAAGTTTCATTACATACCATTTGTTTATTTTTGTTTTTATTTCCATTTCTCTGGGAGATGGGTCAAAAAGGATCTTGCTGTGGTTTATGTCATACAGTGTTCTGCCTATGTTTTCCTCTAAGAGTTTGATAGTGTCTGGCCTTACATTTAGGTCTTTTACCCATTTTGAGTTTATTTTTGTGTATGGTGTTAGGGAGTGTTCTAATTTCATACTTTTACATGTAGCTGTCCAGCTTTCCCAGCACCACTTATTGAAGAGGCTGTCTTTTCTCCATTGTATAGTCTTGCCTCCTTTATCAAAGATAAGGTGACCATATGTGTGCGTGTTTATCTTTGGGCTTGCTATCCTGTTCCATTGATCTATATTTCTGTTTTTGTGCCAGTACCATACTGTCTTGATTACTGTAGCCTTGTAGTATAGTCTGAAGTCAGGGAGCCTGATTCCTCCAGCTCCATTTTTCATTCTCAAGATTGCTTTGGCTATTCGGGGTCTTTTGTGTTTCCATACAAATAGTGAAATTTTTTTGTTCTAGGTCTGTAAAAAATGCCAGTGGTAATTTGATAGAGATTGCATTGAATCTGTAGATTGCTTTGGGTAATAGAGTCATTTTCACAATGTTGATTCTTCGAATCCAAGAACATGGTATATCTCTCCACCTCTTTGTATCATCTTTAATTTCTTTCATCAGTGTCTTATAGTTTTCTGCATACAAGTCTTTTGTCTCCTTAGGTAGGTTTATTCCTAGATATTTTATTGCTTTTGTTGCAATGGTAAATGGGAGTGTTTTCTTAATTTCACTCAGATTTTTCATCATTAGTGTATAAGAATGCCAGAGATTTCTGTGTATTAATTGTGTATCCTGCTACTTTACCAAATTCATTGATTAGCTCTAGTAGTTTTCTGGTGGCACCCTTAGGATTCTCTATGTATAGTATCATGTCATCTGCAAACAGTGACAGCTTTACTTCTTCTTTTCCTATTTGGATTCCTTTTATTTCTTTATTTTCTCTGATTGCTGTGGCTAGAACTTCCAAAACTGTTGAATAAGAGTGGTGAGGGTGGGCAACCTTGTCTTGCTCCTGATCTTAGTGGAAATGGTTTTGGTTTTCCACCATTGAGAACAATGCTGGCTGTGGGTTTGTCATATATGGCCTTTATTATGTTGAGGAAAGTTCCCTCTATGCCTACTTGCTGCAGGGTTTTTATCATAAGTGGGTGTTGAATTTTGTCAAAAGCTTTCTCTGCATCTATTGAGATGATCATATGGTTTTTCTCCTTCAGTTTGTTGATATGGTGTATCACATTGATTGATTTGCGTATACTGAAGAATCCCTGCATTCCTGGAATAAACCCCACTTGATCATGGTGTATGATCCTTTTAATGTGCTGTTGGATTCTGTTTGCTAATATTTTGTTGAGGATTTTTGCATCTATGTTCATCAGTGATATTGGCCTGTAGTTTTCTTTCTTTGTGACATCTTTGTCTGGTTTTGGTATCAGGGTGATGTTGGCCTCATAGAATGAGTTTGGAAGTGTTCCTCCCTCTGCTATGTTTTGGAAGAGTTTAAGAAGGATAGGTGTTAGCTCTTCTCTAAATGTTTGATAGAATTCACCTGTGAAGCCATCTCGTCCTGGGCTTTTGTTTGTTGGAAGATTTTTAATCACATTTTCAATTTCAGTGCTTGTGATTGGTCTGTTCATATTTTCTATTTCTTCCTGGTTCAGTCTTGGCAGGTTGTGCATTTCTAAGAATTTTTCCATTTCTTCCAGGTTGTCCATTTTATTGGCATAGAGTTGCTTGTAGTAATCTCTAATAATCTTTTGTATTTCTGCAGTGTCAGTTGTTACCATCCCTAGGATTTTTGATTAACTTTTAATTATTGAGAGGGTCTTGTTTTAGCAACATAAGCATCTAAATAAAACACAACCTGAAAAGCCTTTGAGAAAATTTAAAGCATTCAGTAATGATAAATCATATGTAAACTTGTAAACGGCAGAGTTAGTTTGCATTCTTTTTCTCAAGGGCCTAATATTCCAGGGACAAGAGAAATAATAATGCTAAAGAAATGTCTTTTTATGGTCTATTTGCATATATGGGACATTACAGAAAGGTGGTTATAAACTATCATTC
Organism: Kogia breviceps; assembly: GCF_026419965.1. Lineage (NCBI taxonomy): Eukaryota > Metazoa > Chordata > Mammalia > Artiodactyla > Physeteridae > Kogia > Kogia breviceps. The sequence continues at coordinate 81,702,727 of NC_081311.1, forward strand.
CAAAGATTTTCTTTTTAAATTGACTTTGTATGAATACTGTGACAATTTGGGGACTTAAGAAACATATTCATCATGTTACTGCCTTTGTAAGCTTTTCGTTTTATTAGCTTTTCATGGCCACCCCCATAGGGAAAGATTAAGTTTAGTCTTTTAGAATTCAGGATTCTGGATTGCACTTCCATTTTAGCTTCCTGCTACATTATTATTCAAATATAAACATCCAGTACATTTACCATTAAACGTTTTCTACAGTCTAGAGATTGTAGCATTTCTTTGGAATAAATGACTGAACTTGGTAGAAGGATTCTAGAGATATATAAGCATGAACGTGAAATTGATTTTCTTTCAATGTGCAAGAAGAGTAGCAGAACTTGAAGTCAGGAGTGCGGAGTTGGTGACCTCTGGGATTTTCTCTCTACTGTGTCCTTACTAAATATTGATTTTTAACTCCCTTTCCACATCCTTTTCCATTCCCACTTTGGCCAGATGTTGTACTGAACACCAGCCAGGGAAACTGTGCCTTTGTACTGAACACCAGCCAGGGAAACTGTGCCTTGGGGTGAATCTTTACGTAAAATGTTTTTCCCTTAACATACAGTATGTATACAGGTGCTTGCTGGTGTACACAGACAGTGTAAAATGTATTCACAGTCCCTGCATCTAGAGATTCAGAATTAATCAGTGGGAGGCATGTGGAGCTTCTGCGTCACATTGAGATGTCAGCTGTTGTCACTTTCATTTCCCTGGCAGCACCTCAGGTGGTAAGCTAGAGCTGAATTATGCAGTGCAACCAGTCTTTTTGTGTGTGTGTGTGTGTGTATGACTCTAGGGTTGCTATTAAGTAGTAAAGGTTTTTGCGACTTATGAAAGAATTGATTTCTAGTTCTCCTGAAGTCCTTTTTATCCTTCCAAAGTCCAACAGAGAACTCCTTTGTAGCTATCATGATGTTTGCTTCTAACTAGAGACCCAACTATTAAAGATCTAGGGCCTTACCTGTCCATATATGTATTTCAGCCATACTGAATGCAAGTCCTACAAACTTGCTGTTCCAAAGGCTGACAGCAGACTAGTGCTTACAGTCCAAGACTAAACATCTTATTGACATGCCTTTCAGTTGTGTCTATGACATAGCTTCACACATGCACACAGAGGGTTAACATCTCACTGAATAAGTACTTTCACTCTCCAGTATTTGGAGAGACATGGATGATGAATTCAGAGCTTATTAGTGATTTCTATATTATTTGATGTTCATTGTTTTGTGTGTTTCTGGAATGGATAAACTGAAATTCTATGGCAAATCCATATTTGTTATCACTGTCTGCAGTAAATCCTTGTGCACTGCAGTGGGATTGTCTGCCTGAACTCAACCAACATTATCCCCACTTACTGGAAAGTATCATCTGCTGAAATTAAATGTGACAAGCATTTGAAAGTTTGGATTGCACTCCCCCACCCAGATGGCACCCAGGTCATCCTTCGGTGATGAGCCACTGATATGTTTCTTTTAATTCAGATCTTTTTCTAATAGTACTGCAGGATGAAGTTGGCTTATATTTCTCTTAATTTACATATTTTTGCAGTAATCTAGCTAAGGTTGTCATGTTTCTCTGAATTGGTGACAAATGTTGATAGAACTCTATGAATGTATTTTTATAAGCAGGCAGAATTGCATTTGATTTGATGGCCTCAGTCTGACACTGTTGATACCTTATAAATTAAGAAATCAGAAAAAATAATTTTGTATAGAAGGAAACCGAGCTCTAACTGACTGTACTTTATGAGAGATTAAAATAAGAAATGTTGTTTAATAAGCTATAGTTAAAAAGCTTTTTGTTTTGTAATCAAAAAAGTAATTCCAAGAGGCTGCTTTTCTTAAAGTCCCTCTGTTTATTTTAATTATTCAGAGTTCCCCCCAACCACTAAAAATGGTAAGATGATAAATGAACATTTATTGAACCCTAACTCTAAGCCAGGCATTCTGCTAGGTACTTGAAATACTAAACTGATTAAGACACAGCACCTACTCTTGACAAACTCACAATCTAGCGGGGAGATTAGTATTTAAATGAATACTTGCTCTGGTGTGACAGGTATTAAAATTGTAGAATTCACAGTGTACAGTAATGGCTCAAAGGAATAACACATTTTGCCTCAAAACTAAAGGTGATGTATACAGAATGCAGGCAGAAAGTGGGGTGCATGGTTTATAAATAATTTAAAAACAATAATAAATCCAATTAAAAGTTGGACTCCTTTTTATTATCATCATATGCTGACAGTTCTAAACAGTGTTAAACCCTCCTCCCACTGAGATGGACTTCGAATGCCCTGCCCCTGGCAACCATTGGTGGTGATTGTAATGAGTTTCTCAAGTAGGAAATATGGAAGGGCATTCCAGGAAGGCCCCCAGCCTTATATATATATATATATATATATATATATATATATATATATATATATATATATATATATATATATATATATATATATATATATATATATATATAAAGGCATATAAAACAGCATACTTGACTGCAGTGCTGGGGGAAATAGAAGTTATTTTCAATAGATGGTGATGATCTATTAGATATCCATATGGAAAAAAAAATCAGTCTCAACTCCTATCTTGTAAGTGTATTCTACACAATAATCAATTCTAGGTAGCTTGCAGATCTAAATGTGAATGTAAAACAATTAAAGTTTTAGAGGAAAGTAAAAGCTGGTCATGATCTTTGTCTTTTAAACAGAACACAGAAGTCTCTAAAAGGAAAGATGAATGAGAACTCGGAGCATATTAAAATTAAGTATTTCTTTTTTACAAAAGATACTATTAAGAGAGTTAAAAAGCATCCCACAAAATGGGAAAGGATTTTTCCCATTGCATATATGCAACTGAAGACTCATATCTAGCGTTTATAAAGAACTCTTAAAATCAGGAAGGAAACACATATAATTCAATAGGAAAAAAAACCAGGCAATAGACATGAAGAACTACTTCACAAGAGTGTATATCCAAATGGCCAGTAAACACATGAAAAGGCACTCAGCTGCATTAGTCATTAGGATAACGCAAAATAAAACCATAACATGATACCACTGTACACCCACCAGTGCAGCTAAAATGAAGGAGGGGGAAAATGTTTTGGCAAGGATGTGGAGCAAATGGAAGGAAAGTTTTGCGCTGTTTGTGGGTGTGTAAATTGGCACAGTAACTTTGGAAAATTGTTTGGTGGCGCCTCCTGGACCTTCCTATGTGTACAATTAATAACCTAGTGATTCCAAACCTAGATATATACTCCACAGAAATGTCCCCGTGTTTACCAAAGGACATGTAAAGAATGTTCACAGCAGCACTCTTCACAATAGATACTGGAAACTAACCAAATGCCCATGAACAGTAGACTGGAAAAATACTCTGTATATTCATGTAGTAGGTGACTGTATGGCAGTGAGAATGAACAAATGACAACTGCACACAAAAATGTGGAGGAATCTTACAAACAATGCTGAGCAAGAGACACACAAGAATAGTAGGCAAGACAAGCCTCTTAGATAGCCTCATCCACCAGAGGGCAGACAGCAGAAGCAAGAAGAACTACAGTCCTGCAGCCTGTGGAACAAAAACCATATTCACAGAAAGATAGACAAGATGAAAAGGCAGAGGACTATATACCAGATGAAGGAACAAGATAAAACCCCCCCAAAACAACTAAATGAAGTGGAGATAGGCAACCTTCCAGAAAAAGAATTCAGAATAATGATAGTGAAGATGATCCAGGACCTTGGAAAAACAATGGAGGCAAAGATTGAGAAGATGCAAGAAATGTTTAACAAAGACCTAGAAGAATTAAAGAACAAACAAACAGAGATGAACAATACAATAACTGAAATGAAAACTACACTAGAAGGAATCAATAGCAGAATAACTGAGGCAGAAGAACGGATAAGTGACCTGGAAGACAGAATGGTGGAAGTCACTGCTGTAGAACAGAATAAAGAAAAAAGAATGAAAAGGAATGAAGACAGCCTAAGAGACCTGTGGGAGAACATTAAACGCAAAAGCATTTGCATTATAGGGGTCCCAGAAGGAGAAGAGAGAGAGAAAGGACCCGAGAAAATATTTGAAGAGATTATAGTTGAAAACTTCCCTAACATGGGAAAGGAAATAGCCACCCAAGTCTAGGAAGCGCAGAGAGTCCCATACAGGATAAACCCAAGGAGAAACACACCGAGACACATAGAAATCAAATTGGCAAAAAATAAAGACAAAGAAAAATTACTGAAAGCAGCAAGGGAAAAATGACACATAACAAGGGAACAAATACAAGGGAACTCCCATAAGGTAAACAGCAGATTTCTCAGCAGAAACTCTACAAGCCAGAAAGGAGTGGCATGATATACTTAAAGTGATGAAAGGGAAGAACCTACAACCAAGATTACTCTACTCGGCAAGGATCTTGTTCAGATTCGAAGGAGAAATCAAAAGCTTTACAGACAAGCAAAAGCTAAGAGAATTCAGCACCACAAACCAGCTCTACAACAAATGCTAAAGGAACTTCTCTAAGTGGGAAACACAAGAGAAGGAAAGGACCTACAAAAACAAACCACAGGGCTTCCCTGGTGGCGCAGGGGTTGCGAGTCTGCCTGACAATGCAGGGGACTCGGGTTCGTGCCCTGGTTTGGGCGGATCCCATGTGCCGCAGAGCGGCTGGGCCCGTGAGCCATGGCCGCTGAGCCTGCGCGTCCGGAGCCTGTGCTCCGCAACGGGAGAGGCCACAACAGTGAGAGGCCCGCGTACCGCAAAAAAAAAAAAAAAAAAAAAAAAAAGAACTGTTTAAAAAACAAACAACAAACAATTAAGAAAATGGTCATAGGAACACACATTTTGATAATCATCTTAAACGTGAATGGATTAAAAGCTCCAACCAAAAGACACAGGCTTGCTGAATGGATACAGAAACAAGACCCATATATGTGCTGTCTACAAGAGACCCACTTCAGGCCTAGGGACACATATGGACTGAAAGTGAGGGGATGGAAAAAGATATTCCATGCAAATAGAAATCAAAAAAAGCTGGAGTAGCAATACTCATACCAGATAAAATAGACTTTAAAATAAAGAATGTTACAAGAGACAAGGAAGGACACTACATAATGATCAAGGGATCAATCCAAGAAGAAGATTATAAATATATAATACAACAACAATTATAAATATATATGCACCCAACATAGGAGCACCTCAACACATAAGGCAACTGCTAACAGCTCTAAAAGAGGAAATCAACAGTAACACAATAATAGTGAGGGACTTTAACACCTCACTTACACCAATGGACAGATTATCCAAAATGAAAATAAATAAGGAAACAGAAGCTTTAAATGACACAATAGACCAGATGGATTTAGTTGATATTTATAGGATATTCCATCCAAAAACAGCAGATTACACTTTCTTCTCAAGTGCACATGGAACACTCTCCAGGATAGATCACATCCTGGGTCACAAATCAAGCGTCAGTAAATTTAAGAAAATCGAAATCATATCAAGCACCTTTTCTGCCCACAACGCTATGAGATTAGAAATGAATTACAGGGGAAAAAACGTAAAAAACACAAACACATGGAGGCTAAACATTACGTTACTAAATAACCAAGAGATCACTGAAGAAATCAAAGAGGAAATCAAAAAATACCTAGAGACAAATGACAATGAAAACACAACGATCCAAAACCTATGGGATGCAGCAAAAGCAGTTTTAAGAGGGAAGTTTATAGCTATACAAGCCTACCTCAAGAGACAAGAAAAATCTCAAATAAATAATCTAACCTTACACCTAAAGGAACTAGAGAAAGAAGAACAAACAAAACCCAAAGTTAGCAGAAGGAAAGAAATCATAAAGATCCCAGCAAAAATAAATGAAATAGAAACAAAGAAAACAATAGCAAAGGTCAATAAAACTGAAATCTGGTTCTTTGAGAAGATAAACCATTAGCCAGACTCATCAAGAAAAAGAGGAAGAGGACTCAAATCAATAAAATTAGCAATGAAAAAGGAGAAGTTACAACAGACACTGCAGAAATACAAAGCATCCTAAGAGACTACTACAAGCAATGCTACGCCAATAAAATGGATAACCTGGAAGATATGGACAAATTTTTAGAAAGGTATAACGTTCTAAGACTGAACCAGGAAGAAATAGAAAATATGAAAAGACCAATCACAAGTAATGAAATTGAAAATGTGATTTAAAATCTTCCAACAAACAAAAGTCCAGGACAAGATGGCTTCACAGGTGAATTTTATCAAACATTTAGAGAAGAACTAAAACCCATCCTCCTCAAACTCTTCCAGAAAATTGCAGAGGAAGGAACACTCCCAAAGTCATTCTCTCAGGCCACCATCACCCTGATACCAAAACCAGAAAAAGATACTACAAAAAAAGAAAATTACAGACATTGCAATATCACTGATGAATATAGATGCAAAAATCCTCAACAAAATACTAGCAAACAGAATCCAACAACACATTAAAAGGATCATACACCACGATCAAGTGGGATTTATCCCAGGGATGCAAGGATTCTTCAATATATGCAAATCAATCAATGTGATACACCATATTAACAAACTGAAGAATAAAAACCATACATGATCCTCTCAATAGATGCAGAAAAAGCTTTTGACAAAATTCAACACCCATTTATGATAAAAACTCTTCAGAAAGTGGGCATACAGGGAACCTACCTGAACATAATAAAGGCCATATATGACAGACCCACAGCAAACATCATTCTCAATGGTGAAAAACTAAAAGCATTTCCTCTAATATCAGGAAGAAGACAAGGATGTCCACTCTCACCACTGTTATTCAACATAGTTTTGGAAGTCCTAGCATCAGCAATCAGAGAAGAAAAAGAAATAAAAGGAATACCAACTGGAAAGAAGAAGTAAAACTGTCACTGTTTGCAGATGACATCATGGAGAATCCTAAAGATGCCACCAGAAAGCTACGAGAGCTCATCAAAGAATTTGGTAAAGTTGCAGGATACAAAATTAATGCACAGAAATCTCTTGCATTCCTATACAGTAATGATGAAAAATCTGAAAGAGAAATTAAGGAAACACTCCCATTTACCACTGCAACAAAAAGAATAAAATACCTAGGAATAAACCTACCTAGGGAGACAAAAGACCTGTATGTAAAAAACCGTAAGACACTGATGAAAGAAATTAAAGATGATACCAACAGATGGAGAGATATACCATGTTCTTGGATTGGAAGAATAAATATTGTGAAAATGACTATACTCCCCAAAGGAATCTACAGATTCAGTGCAATCGCTATCAAAGTACCAATGGCATTTTTTACGGAACTAGAACAAAAAATCTTAAAATGTATGAAGACACAAAGACCTCGAATAGTCAAAGCAGTCTTGAGGGGAAAAAACGGAGCTGGAGGAATCAGACTCCCTGACTTCCGACTCTAATACAAAGCTGCAGTAATCAAGACAATACGGTACTGGCACAAAAACAGAAACATAGATCAATGGAACAAGATAGAAAGCCCAGAGGTAAACCCACACACCTATGCTCTACTAATCTATGACAAAGGAGGCAAGGATATACAATGGAGAAAAGACAGTCTCTTCAATAAGTGGTGCTGGGAAAACTGGACAGCTACATGTAAAAGAATGAAATTAGAACACTCCCTAATACTGTACACAAAAATAAACTCAAAATAGATTAGAGACCTAAATTTAAGACCGGACACTATAAAACTCTTAGAGGAAAAGATAGGAAGAACACTCTGACATAAATCACAGCAAGATCTTTTTTGATCCACCTCCTAGAGTAATGGAAATAAAAACAAAAATAAGTGGGACCTAATGAAACTTAAAAGCTTTTGCACAGCAAAGGGAACCATAAGCAAGATGAAAAGACAACCCTCAGAATGGTAGAAAATATTTGCAAACGAATCAATGGACAAAGGATTGATCTCCAAAATATATAAATAGCTCATGCAGCTTGATATTAAAAAAACAAACAACCCAATCCAAAAATGGGCAGAAGACCTAAATAGACATTTCTCCAAAGAAGACATACAGATGGCCAAGAAGCACATGAAAAGCTCTTCAACATCACTAATTATTAGAGAAATGCAAATCAAAACTACAATGAGGTATCACCTCACACCAGTTACAATGGGCATCATAAGAAAATCTACAAACAACAAATGCTGGAGAGGGTGTGGAGAAAAGGGAACCCTCTTGCACTGTTGGTGGGAATGTAAACTGATACAGCCACCATGGAGAACAGTATGGAGGTTCCTGAAAAAACTAAAAATAGAATTACCATATGATCCAGCAATCCCACTCCTGGGCATATACCCAGAGAAAACCGTAATTCAAAAATACACATGCGGGCTTCCCTGGTGGCGCAGTGGTTGAGAATCCGCCTGCCGATGCAGGGGATACGGGTTCGTGCCCCGGTCCGGGAAGATCCCACATGCTGCGGAGCGGCTGGGCCCGTGAGCCATGGCCGCTGAGCCTGCACATCCGGAGCCTGTGCCCCGCAACAGGAGAGGCCACAACAGTGAGAGGCCCGCATATCACAAAAAAAAAAAAAAAAAAAAAAAAAAAATACACATGCACCTCAATGTTCATTGCAGCACTGTTTACAATAGCCAGGTCATGGAAGCAACCTAAATGCCCATCGACAGACGAATAGATAAAGAAGATGTGGCACATGTATACAATGGAATATTACTCAGCCATAAAAAGGAACGAAATTGGGTCATTTGTTGAGATGTGGATGGATCTAGAGACTGTCATACAGAGTGAAGTAAGTGAGAAAGAGAAAAACAAATATTGTATATTAACGCATAAATGTGGAACCTGTATGTGGTGGTGGTGGGATGAAATGGAAGATTGGGATTGACATGTATACACTGATGTGTATAAAATTGATGACTAATAACCTGCTGTATAAAAAAAATTTCAAAAATAAGATACAAGAATATATTGTACAACACAGGGAATACAGCCAATGTTTTATGTTTAAAAAAAAAAAAAAAAGGGCTTCCCTGGTGGCGCAGTGGCTGAGGGTCTGCCTGCCATTGCAGGGGACATGGGTTCGTGCTCCTGTCCGGGAAGATCCCTCATGCCACAGAGCAGCTGGGCCATGAGCCATGGCCTCTGAGCCTGCGCGTCCGGAGCCTCTGCTCCGCAACAGGAGAGGCCACAACAGTGAGAGGCCCGCGTACCGCAAAACAAACAAACAAACAAACAAACAAAAAAACGAATAGTAGGCAAAAGTAAATAATTGTGTTCAGGGATTGGTCAGTGGTTACCTTGTGGGGCAGTGACTGTAAGCAGACATGGGGGTGCTTTGAGGCTGTTTCTTAAGCCAAGTGCTAGGGACACAGCTCTGTGTGTGTATTTTTTGCATGTGTCTGTATATCAAAGAGTTAAGCGAAAAGGTTTTTTATAATCCAGCATTGATAATTTAGGTTACCAGTTCAGTATAGAATGTAAGTGGAAAACTGATAGAAGATGATTCCATAGAGTTACAAAGCAGCAGAATATGGAAAGCCTATATGCCATTTTAAGGCATTGTACTTGGATGTATGGACAGACACAGTGGAGAACAGTGAAGGCTATGAGCTATACCATGGCTAGATGTGCATTTGAAATAGATCTTTGGTGGCAACAGGACAGAAAAACAGATGGTGTATAAAGAAACTGGAGCCAAGGAGATCATTCATTTACTCAACCCATATTTATTGAAGGATTACTGAGTCAACAGGGGGGATATGGCAGTGAACAAGACAAAGTCCTTGCCCTCATGGAGCTCACCTGGTAATTGGGAAAGCAGATGATAAATAACACACAAAGACACAAGTAAGGTTTCAAATTGAGATGTTATAAAAAGAAAAATTTATTACAGTAAAGAAATCGTGAAAGGAGGAGGCTGTTTTAGGTATGGTGGTAAGGAGAGGACCCACTAAGGATGTGGCACTTGAGCAGAGACCTAAACAGGATGAGGGAGTGAATCATAAAAATATCCAGAGAGGAGAGTCCCAGGCAGAAGGGACAGCAAACGCAAAGCTTCTGAAAGTGAACAAACTTGGTGTATTTAATATTCAAGGAACATCACTGAGGAGGAGAGTGCAAAAGGAAGAAGGAGGTTGGAAATAAGATCAAAAAGGTAGCAAGGTGCCAAATCATGAGGGTCTTCTAAAACATGGTCAGGGCATTAGATTTTCTATTACTCAAGAGATAGGGGGAGGCTAAGTATCATAGAAAATACCCCCAAATCTTGGTGGCTTATTAGCAAAGCAAAAGTTTATTTTTTGTTCATGCAAAATCCAGTGGGATGTGGTCAGAAGGTTTTTCCTAGTCACTGTCCTTTGCATAGTGGAGGGTCATGGTCACTTGGGGACCAGGCTTCTTCAGTATTAGGAATCCATCACCTTATGCTCTCAAGGTCCCTCTGGAATCCTAACATTCTTTAGCCAGCAGGTAGAAGGGAGGAGAAGCATAGAGTACCATATGCACCGAGTACTTAACCAGTTGGCCTAGAAGTGACACAATTCTGCTTGCATTCTCTGGTCAGGAATAAGTCACGTGGTCCTCCTGTATGCAAGGAATAACTAGGAAATGGAGTCCCCAGCTGGGCAGCCACTTCCCAATATCAGCTCCATAAAAAAAGGGGGAGTGTGACTCTTTGGAGATCAGCTAAATGAAATTTCTTTGTTGCAGGTTTTATCATAGTTAGGATGAAAAGCCACTGGAGACGCACTAATAGGGTAGTAACAAAGTCTTAAAAATCCCCCTGGCTGCTGGCTGGATTATAAACTGTGGCTGTGGGGACACTTAAGAAGCAAGGAGACCAGTTTCAAGGAAGTTTCTTTAGGTTAGAAATAATGGTGACTTGGACCAGGGTGATAGCAGCACAGGAGGAAAAATGCGGTTGAATTTGGGATAGATTTTGAAGGTGGAGCCAGTAAGATTTGCTCATAGGTTGGATATGTAAGATATGAAAGAGACTAAGGAAAGGATTTTGACCGGAAAACTAGGTGACTGGGAGGTGCCCTTTAATGAGATGATGCCCAAATGGCATCTTGCTTCTCAAATGTCATCTTCTTCATTATGCCTCCCATGCCACCCTATTTTACACTGTAGCCCACGTGGACACCAAGAACTCTTGATCCTCTTCTCTCTACTCTGTTCTTTCACTCATCAGCCATCCTTTATAATGTACTGGGTAATTTACATACTTGTTATGTTGATCGTTTATTGTTTGTACTAGAGAGTAAGTTCCATCAGGGCAGAGTTTCGTAATGTTTTGGGCGCTCATTTTCCCATGTGCTTAAAAAACGTGTCTGGTACAGAGTCGTCTGGCTCATGTGTGGAATGAATGAATGGTGGACACGGGAGGAGTAGGTATAGGTGAGAGGATGGAATGAAGGCCTTTGCTCAAGATGCTTATTAGACATTCAAAATAGGTTGGATAGTTGGATATACTGGTTTGGAGTCCAGAAAAGAGGTCGTGCATGGAGATGTACTTTTAGTAGTCAACATATTGACAATATATTCTTAAGGCCATGGAACTGGATAAGATCATGTAGGGAATCATGGGAGTCTGGAGTAATTAACTGGGTCAGACACTGCTGGAAGGTTAAGTTGAGGACTGAGACTGACCATTGGATAGCATCGTGAGGTTCTTAGCAAAACAGTTTCATGGAGCAGTTGGGATGAGACTCTGATTGGAGTGAACTCAGAAGACAAAGGGAGTTAAGTTGTGGAGAAAGCAAGTGTAGCCAAAATTTTTTGAGAAATTATTACCAAGGGGTGCAAAGAAATAGGGTGATATCTGGAAAATATCCAGCATCTGGAAGGAAAAGGGTCAAGGAGGGTATGTCTTTTTTTAAGACAAAAGATATTACAGTGTATTTACATTGTGATGAGACTGATCCAATAAAGAGAGAAAAAAACAGGTAATTCAGGAGAATGGGGGAGAAGCACAAGAGAAAGGCCCTTAAGTAGTAAGAAGTAATGTTATACAGTACACACAGATGATGGGATTAGGAAAGAGTGAGTTTATTTGGATAAAAGACAATTATGATTTTTTTAAGATAAGAGATTGAGGATCTGAACAGTGAAACTAGAAAGGAGGAGATAGATATGTAAGAAGTAAGCACAGAGAATCAACATATTCTAGTCCTGTATGGAGGAAGAACTTCTAGAACAGTGGTTCTCAAACGTGAGCACGTATCAGAATCACTTGTAGGATTTATGAAACACGGATTACTGGGCCCAGCCCACAGATTTCTGATACAGCAGGTCCAGGATTGCATCTGAGAATTTGCATTTTTAACAAGTTGCCGGTACCTCTTTCTCAAAGTACCATGTGGAGTCCAGCAACATCAGTATCCCCCAGAAGCTTATTAGAAATGCAGAATGTCCAGCTCCACTCCAGACCCATTGGATCAGATTCTGCCTTTTAACGAGTGATTTATTTCCATGATGAAGTTCGAGAATCACCATTCTAGGATAGTGTTTTTCAGCCTTGTCCCCAGGTGATTCCAACATGCAGGTATGATTGAGAACAACTGACTCAGAGTGACCCCAAGGTATATTGCCTGCATGACTAGGTGAATGTGAAGTGTCATTAAATAAGATTAAAAATTCATGAGGAGGAGCAGGTGCGTGGAGGTTGACAGAGTTCAGCTTTTGACATGCTGTATTTGAAGATTCCTTTGGGACATCAGCTGAAGCTTTTCAGTTGAGTATTTAGATCTTGAAGCTGGGAGAGAGATGCAAGATCAGTCTTACTCAATGACAGATCTGAGCGTCATCAGCATGGAAGTAATAATTAACATTAGGGGTGTTGAGGACCTCAGCTCAAGAAAATGAGAAAACTGGCAAAGAGGTCCAAGGAAGGCACATGAGCCAGGGTAGAAGAAGAGAACCCTGCAGAGGAAGTGGGAAGAGCAGCGTGAAAGGTATGAGCACAGGCAGGACGCAGAAGCCGAAGTGAGGGTTGTAGGCAGAAGGAAGAATCAGTGATGTTTTCTGTCTCAGAATGTTCCAGGACGGCTTCCCTGGTGGCACAGTGGTTGAGAATCCGCCTGCCAATGCAGGGGACATGGGTTCTAGCCCTGATCCGGGAAGATCCCATGTGCCGTGGAGCAACTAAGCCCATGCACCACACTACTGAGCTTGCGCTCTAGAGCCCGCGTGCCGCAACTATTAAATCCCACATGCCACAACTACTGAGCCCACATGCCACAACTACTGAGTCTACGTGCCACAACTACTGAGCCCTGTGTCACAACTACTGAGCCCATGAGCCACAACTACTGAGCCCACATGCCACAGCTACTGAAGCCCATACACCTAGAGCCCGTGCTCTGCAACAAGAGAAGCCACCGCAATGAGAAGCCTGCGCACCGCAAACAAGAGTAGCCCCTGCTCGCCTCAACTAGAGAAAGCCCGCGCACAGCAACAAAGACCCAATGCAGCCAAACATACATACATAATACATAAATAAATAAATAAATAAATTTATTTATTTTAAAAAGTTCCAGTAATATAGACTGAAAAATATCAGTTATCTGTCATTTGGGAAATCACAAGTGGCCTTGCCATGCACAGTTCTGGGCAGGGGTAGTTGCAAAGCCATGGGGCAGAAGTTTTAGCAGGCAACAGGAGACAAGGAAGTGGGATTGTCAGACATGGATGACCATTCCAAGAAGCTTGGCTGTGCCGAAAAGGACAGAGTGAGTGCTAGAAGATGTCACTGGAAAGCAAGTTTTCAACTTGGCCAAGACCGGAATCTTGCCACTGGCCGTTAGGAAAGAGCCATTGGTTTGTCAAGGGGGAAACTACTGAATCAAGATGTCGGGAAGAAAGGAACCCAGGGCATCCGTGGATTCAGCCTCAGGAGGAGCAAGAAGGTGGGTATGAATATAGATAAATTTGTAGTTGAGGGGTTGGGAAGTGGGAAAATTTACATTTAATAGCTTCAATTTTCTCTAGGAAGTAGGGGTCAAAGTCATTTGCTTGGAAAGAGTTGGGGAGGGATCTTGGAGATTTATTTTTTAAATTTTCATGTACTTTCACAAAAGATAAAAACTCCTATCTATGTGTAAAATGTATAATATACCTATATGTTTAAAATTATGTATCATAAACTTTGTTCCTTATGAAATAGCCCATTTCCAAACACTGACCAGGAAAGATTACTATTAAGAATACCCAAAGATGAATTCCTACCCAATATCCTTATTTTCAACCTTAATTTTCCCTGTTTCACTTATAACTAAAATTAGTTGTTTTTATTTTGATAATTTATCATTGTATCTCTCTTCTGCTTGTTAAGTTAATCATTGGGGTGTTTGTTCCTGCTGTTTCCCATGTGATGAAATGTTTCTACTCTCTCCATTCTCACCATTCCCATTTCATTCAAATTAATTCTTTTCAAGTAAGATTTCTGAACGCCACACCTTTCCTTCTAGTCTCAATCACATGAAGATAGCCTTTATGTTTTTGAGTTATAAATAGAATACATTCTTATATAGAAATGTAAACCATATAAAGGAGGAAGTAAAATATAAGTTCCCAGTTTTGTGTGGGGGGTGTGTGTATGTTTGTGTTGCTTTCTGTGACCCTTTACATAAAGTCCCAGTCAAAGTAGGTTGGAAAAATGTAATTTGTCTCCGAATCCTGGATAAGAAACCTGGAGGGGATGTCCTATTTTATGTCACTGCCATGTCACTCTGCACGGTGTGTGTCAACAGTTTCTCTTTCATGAGTTGGTCCTTGTGTCATTCAAACAGCATAAAACCTACCTGACTCTCTTGGTTTTTCACTATAGATTATTGGGGGTGGAAGTTTTTCAAATTATAAATTGCTGAAGAATATGATTCCAGAAGTTTGATGGAGTCCCATTTCCCCTTGGCAGATTTAGGCTTTGAGTCCTGCCATATCTGGTCCATTTGCCCAGCTCTCTGATGGTGAGTTGGGGTCCACTGCAGCCTCTCAGTTACTAGCAGACCGAGATCTGGTGGGGAGTGAGATGGACCCACCTGAGGACCTGAACCTGGTGTGTTCTCCTCACGGAGCCGCGAAGCAGAGGAGGGCAGGGATGCAGTGTTTCCCATCCCCTGATACTATGATACTATGGCCTAAGGAGTCTGTGCTCTGACCAATAGGACCAGCCACTCCTCCCCAGAGAGAGAAGTGGTATGAGATGGGTGAGAGGCACTGTGTTACCCCATCATGGGGAGGAAAGCTGACTGCTCCGCCATAAGTAGTAGGAAGGATGGGCAGGACACACAAAGCTGAGGATCCGAAAGATGAAGGCAGTCATTCGTGACTGCACACTAGTAGATGATAGAGGCTGAATACAAACCCAGATTGGTGTGACTTAAAACCTTAGCCTTTGTGGGAATGGATCTCACTTCCACAATGCTTCCTTCCTTGTGAAGACTCACTGGAATGTAATACATTCCTAGTGATAGGGGGTTGTGGATCAGCTTTCTCTTACGTGTGTAGATGGCCAGGAATTTGATTGTGGATTCATAGACTGAAAAGAGGCAGAGGAGAGCCTGGAAAGTAGCCCCAGACTCAGAAGCAACCCCAAACTTAAAAGGAGATGGGCCCGTGAGATTGTTTCCCAGTTCTCCACCCTTCGCTTTCTACCCTCACTCACTCTGAGATGCCTTGATGTGATGTGACAGCTCATTTCATGGGTCCCAGTAATAATTAAGATGGAGAAAATCAACTGACTTAAAAAATTGGGATACTGGCCTATACCGTATATTATTATTTAGGAATGATGTAGAAACAAACCTAAAAGTGCCTGCCTGGGAAGAAAATTGGTCTCTCTTGTCTGGTATCTGGAGTTCTGCAGCTCCTGAATGAAGGGGAAGGGGTGGGTCTTACTTATTATCACATATACTTAAAGAAAAATAATTTGATCAGTGGCCGTTCTAAGTGGTTTTTGTGTATCTTTCAGATGTCGCCCATTTAATGTGGTTTGAAAGACTCTATGTTTGGCTTCAGTGTTTTGAAAAATACATCTTGTACCCAGCAATCATTTTGAATGCCCTTACTATGGATGCATTTTCAATAAGCAATTACCGGAGACTTGGTACCCAGTAAGTGGATAACCGTTTATTTTCATCATGATTTGGATCACCACGTTTTCAAAATCTAGTGGGTTTTCTCTGAACAGGCTGAAGCAGAAGCCAACTTGTGTCTACTAATAATGGGCCACGTAACAGTAAGCCATGGTGGTCTTTGGCTCACACTCGCTGGAGCTAGATGGTTATTGTAGAGGGACTGGGGTGCAAATGAAGTTAGATCTGCTTGGAGTGATCTTGTGAATAAACATCAGTAGGTTTGAAAATCATCCTGCAAAAGCTTAGTCAGGAGCCTTAAGAAGATGACTGAAGTGCAAGGTGATTCCAGGGTTCCTGGCATTCCAACCGTCGTGCTTAGAGCTTTATTATGAAGTGCCTCTAGCACTTCATGTAGCAAAGACTTGAGCATTTTGTGTTTGAGGGAGAGGTAACTTAATCACTGTTACTGCTCTCTTTGCATTTCTCAGGAAAAGCCTCATAATTTTAAAAAAAATGGACCACAGAGAGACTTCATATCATCAAGTTGCCCGTTTTTGCAAAGCATTAACAGCGTATAGCTGAGTTAGTGGTTTCATATTTTAAAAGGAACTCTGAAATTACAAACGGAAACCTACTTGATAATCTGTGGATGTGTTGTTCTGACAAAAGGTTGACATTTCTGTTCAAATAAGTTAATAAAGGAGGGTGATGTGAAAGAGCTTCCTTCCCAGATACGCATATGAGTGGCTTTGCTTAAACATTACATGCCCAAGTCAACCCTGATTCATAATCCCAAGCATGCCTACTCTTCCTTTTGGGCTGTGATGAGGACAAATTAATTAATTTTTGCCCAAGATGGAGCAAACTCAGGTAAAAGGCACGCGAATTCTCGGTTGGACCTTGAGTAGATTCATAGTCACACGAAGCAGACACTAAATGAAATGACCCTATAACCTTCCTGTCTTTATCAGACTCTGCCTTCCTTCCAGTCTAGAACTGTTTCAGTCAGACCAGGGCAAGAAGTCCATGCTCTTTGGTATTTAAAATCCTAGAATTCAGATCCAGGGATGAAAATTAGTGTCACTGGATAAAGGAGGCAGGTGATGAGATTACAGACCTCTTGTATAGTTTGAGTAGGGCGTCATCCATGAGCTAACCCTACCTCTAGAACACTGAGTGCTTTTCTAGTAAGCAGATGTTTCCAGTGTGGTACCATCTTGGCTGACCCCATGACGACATTATGAAACAAGGCAGATCCCCAATTTTCAGAATGAGGACTCACAGTCAGAACCAAAGCAGTCACACATGTACCAGTGCTGCCCTGGGATAGTGAGCTAAAGGATTCCAAGTCCTCACTTCCTAACATTAGGACTAGGACTTCAAGCTAAGCCTGCCAGTTGAGGCCAAGCAGCTCTGGCTGTTGGCAGAGGATGGATGCCTGGGTTGGGAATCATGCAGAGTCAAATAAACAGTTCAGAGAGAGTCTACTTTGAAGTAAGATTAATCTCTATCCCCTGTCATTTTTTTCCAGACACTAAAGTCAGAAAGTAGCACCTTACCCATGTACCTCCAAATAATCTCAATTTGATGATACGAACAGAATTCTTCTTCTTGGAGCCCCAAGTTGATAACTCCTTTATATTCTTGAGGCATCCATCTGATGACTTAAAAAAAACTCTCAAGATTTCAAGCACCCCGCTAGACCAGCTGTTCCAGACAGGACGGCAGAGGCCATATGTCAGCATCACCTAGAGACCTGTTTCAAACTCTGAAAGCCCAGCCCACACCCTGCCCTCACTGAGAACCATGGTACCAGATAGTAAACTCTTCAATGACAGGCACTGTTTCTTATTCAGCTTTCAGTACCATCGGTCCAGTAAGTGGTAGAAGGATGGATGGAGGGATGGGTGGATGGATGGATGATTGAGTGGGGGGCTGGTAAATGATGAGTGGGTGCATCATGATAACTGGTTAAGCATTTATATTTCCCAGCCTGATCTAAAAGGGTGCTTTGCACCTGTCCCAGGCCATTGTTCCCAGATTGCTACCTAATCCTTTATAAGACCTTTAGCTAAGCCTACAACAATCTATGAATCATTGAATGTAACCGTTACCGTTGCAATGTTACAAAAGCCATAAACGTCACTCCTTAAGATCTCTCTTAGTCTTCACCAGTCATCATTAATAAACATAAAATGAATGCTGTCCATTTTAATCATAGTCACGGAAAACAAAGTTTAGAGTTGAGCCTCAACTAGA
Source organism: Kogia breviceps (assembly GCF_026419965.1). Classification (NCBI taxonomy): domain Eukaryota; kingdom Metazoa; phylum Chordata; class Mammalia; order Artiodactyla; family Physeteridae; genus Kogia; species Kogia breviceps. The sequence continues at coordinate 81,721,123 of NC_081311.1, forward strand.
TTTGGCCTGAATAACCCGGAAAGTCACTGATCTCCTTTGAAAACCAGAATATCCCTAGTCTTGGGACACCTTATCATTGGGATCCCCCCAAGGGCTTTGGCTATGCCACAGAGATTCTTGTACCCTAGGCTGTTGTCAAAGGTGAGTGGACCTGAAGTCATGTTTTCACACTGATTTTTCATCGCAGGCATTAGTTGTCCACTGGCAAAGGAAAGGGTCATGGAGCAGTGCTCAGCCTCGCTGCAGGAACAGAGCTTACTAAAGGTCTTACCACTCTCCCCAAACCTGTATGTAATCAAGGGCTAGTTTTTCTCAGAAGCCAAATCTAAGCCCATCACACAGGGCTTTTTTTTTTTTTTTTTTTGCGGTACGCGGGCCTCTCAGTGCTGTGGCCTCTCCCGTTGTGGAGCACAGGCTCCAGACGCACAGGCTCAGTGGCCATGGCTCACGGGCCCAGCAGCTGCGCGGCACGTGGGATCTTCCCGGACCGGGGCACGAACCCATGTCCCCCGCATTGGCAGGTGGACTCTCAACCACTGCGCCACCAGGGAAGCCCCACACAGGGCTTTGACCAAACCTCATCAGATGCATCCTGGGACAGGGTGGAATCAATTGCAACACTAGCTCTGAAGGCATATAAAGTATCAGATTGAGGCCAATGCAATTGCTAACATTAGATCTTCTTGATGACAAAAATGACAGTTTTGTATTCGATAGATGCCAGGACTTGGGAAACACTTTTTGAATGCGCCAGTCCTGAGACAGGATATTATTAATGCTGATAAGGGTCTAGAGCTCAGGATCCTGCTAGGATTAGGGAAATTCAGGCCTGCCCCCTCACCCCCATTTTCTGTACTTAGAAAACCTCTCTTTGTGAGAAACAACAAGGTCCTACTGTACAGCACAGGGAACTGTATTCACTATCCTGTGATAAACCATAAAGGAAAAGAATGTGGAAAAGAATACATATATGTATAACTGAATCCCTTTGCTGTACAGCAGAAACTGACAAACATTGTAAATCAACTGTACTTCAATAAAATTAAAAAGAAAAAAGGAAACCTCTCTTTCACGTGCAACTGTTCCCTGGAAAGCATTACCACTTTTGTCTTTCTTTTGAGTTCCCAAATAGGATGTTCTAATTGAGGGGATTCTGGCTAAAACGTTCAAGGCCTTCTTTCAGAAAGACCCCTCAAGGTGGTAGTGGCTTGCTCTGTCCAGCTGTTCTGAGCACTAATCAGTTGCCTTCCCATCTCAAGGTGGGTAGATTATTGGCCTCACTGTCTGCTGGAATTGCACCCATGGCACATGCTTCTGACACGTGTTAATAACCCGACTCCCTAGACATACTCCTTAACTCAAAAGGCCTATGTCATGGGGGCCTGTGATGTAATTTTCAGTGGGAAAAAAAGGGAGATCAGAAGGCTTATGTTTACAAAGACAACAAATATGGTGGAAAACATTGGAAGTGAATATGTAAAGTAAAAATGGCATTATTGAGATAGTGGGATTTTTTTCCTCTTTTCAGAACTCAGTATTAGCTATTGCTACGTCATTGATTCGGTGGGATTCTTTTGTAAGAGAAAGGAAACTCTGAGATGCAGTTTACTCCTCTGTACAACGAGGATAATAAAGGGCCCACCATCTTGGCTTTTTGTAAAGCGCATAACGCACAGTAAACGCTCAAGAAACGTGAGCCATTGTCACTCACCGAGTAAGGTACGGGCTGTGAAGTGATCACTTCCTTTCTTTCCTTTTCAACAGCTGGAACATTTTCCTGATGGTCATTGCAGGCATGAAACTGCTGCGGACCTCTTTCTGTAACCCAGTCCACCAGTTTACTCACTTGGGCTTCACCGTGATCTTTTTCCATTTTGACTACAAAGACATTTCAGAGAGTTTCTTACTGGATTTCTTCATGGTGTCCATTTTATTCAGCAAGGCAAGTAAATTACCTCTTTTCTTCATCTCAATATGTAAAAGGTGCATTTCTCATCAAATGCTTTAAAAGTTTGAAACGTTTTCTTTTAAAAACAATTAAGGCATGAATTTACATTGAATTACGTATGCATGTCACACTCCTGCTGCCATTTGAGGAACATTCCCCATGGAATAGAAATATGCCATGTTATTTGCCAAAAATCACTAATTAAGATGAATTAGCCATTTGTGTTGCTTGAAATTTTATGACCTTTGTCTCTGAACACTCTCATTATGGAACTTCCTAATTCTCAAAATGCTCTAAATTAAAGATTAGCCACCAGACTAATTTTTTTTTTTTGCCTCTTGAGGTAAAGTTTGAGATGTGGGACCCGAGAGGGCCAGGTCCCTTGGAGTATTTTCTTTCTCTTGGCTTGTCTCAGGTCAAGATTTCATCAGCTGTAAATTCATCCATGGGCAGTGAGAAACCCTAATCACAGTTCAGGCAAATATATGGGAATGGCATGTAACGTTTAACATGAGGGAGATAAGGTCCTTGGGATACTGGTCTGAGTGTACGTGTTCTGAGCACCGTGACAAAGCTGGGGTGTGTAAACAGAAATTGGAAAAAGAATTTGGGAAACTCCTTCCTCATGCACTTTGTTGAATACAGCAGCCATGGGTTTTCTGCCCTCGGATTGACTTGACTGTTCCCCCTTTTGGTTAATAATTTTTAAATTCTAAGGTTTTTCTTTTTTTCCTGAACTTCATTTTTTCACCCCTATTGATCATTTCTGTGAATTCCTCTCTTTATTACCTGTCCTTCACCTGGCTTCCTCTTTACTTGTTTTAAGTGGCAAAAATTCAAATATTATAATTGTCATATTACTTCAGCAGCCCTCCCCTGTTTTCCCATCTTATGCCCAAGCTCTGGCTTTGGTCTTTTACCCCCAAAGATTTGTTTTCTGTTTGAGTTCTGTTTGGTCTTGATAAGTTTATCCCATTTTTCTGGTGATTCAGATCCAGGCTTCCATAATCTCTTCTCCTTCATTATGTCTGAATGTCCGTGATCTCACATAATAAATGTAAAATTGTCTCCTATGATCTTGAAAGCATTGATGAAGTTATAAATTATTTTACTACTCACAGTGGTAAAAGCTTATTATCAGATGCAAAATGGACTGGAACAGGTTGAATTCCTAACTCTGGCATTATTTACATGTTGACCTGGTAATATTTATATTACTTTCTGAAACGTTGTCTCCTGTAAAATTGAAAATAATGATGCCAGTCTCACTTAGGCGTCAAGAGGATTGATTAACGTAAGTAGGAAAGAAGTTTTTAAGTAGCGTGTGCTTTCCAAATATGAGGCAGGACTTTTAAAGCCATTTTAAGTAGAAAAAGAGAAGTTACACCCTGTTTAGGACGTGAAGGAGTGTGCTGCTTCTCTGCAGTGAACTGTCTGTTTCAGTAGCATCTTGTGTAGGTGAAAAGTGCCAGGTAAACCAAAGCAGAGCAGAGAGGGGTGAGTGAAATGAGTCTTCTAAGTGATTCCACATTACAATAGAACAGGGATTTTCACTTGCTGGAGGGCAGGCAGCCTCCCCACGGAGCTGCCTGCTGGTCAGCTGGGAGCCAGCCACTGCTGAGACGTCTGGTAGGTGCAGGTGTCCAGATCAAGAGGCTTGCTGGATGCAGAGGAGGGATTTATGCAGAGCTGTTGTTCATTCTTCCTGTCCACAAGGGCGCTTTGTACCATCCTGAGCGTAATGAGTAGGGTGGGACCCGATGGGACATAGTCTGAAACTAAATCTGTAAAAACTCGGTTCTACAGGCATTTGAGTTTCGCTTGCCATCATCTTTTTGAAGCACCAGTGAAAACACTAAAAATTTCAGACAGAACCATTGTGACAGTGTTCCTATTTCCCCTAATTGAGAGAGCATTAGCACGTGTAATTTGAATAGTCGGCTTTTAGGCTGGGAAAAATAGCTGAGTCTAAAAGAAAAAAAGCAACAACAAGTGAGACAAAAGCTAAAATAAATCGGCATACTGTATAGCAAGTCAGTCCTGACACATCACTGACTCCGTCTATGCCTCCTCCCTCTTCATCTTGACAGAGCTGGTAGCAGGGCATTTTCCGGAATGAGAAACCAGACCTGATTCCGACAGAAAATACAGTTAAAGAAAGAGATAGCATTTGAGGTCTTCCAGGAAGGAAAAGCCAGTAGAAATTAGTGACAGAAAATGGTGGCAATGAGGAAGGTGACAGTTAATATTTCTTGTAAAGATCCTGCCCTGCTTACCCCTACTACTGCTTCCTGTTCATTCTCCTCATTTTAAGACATCTTTTAAAAAATTGTCTCTATTAACATATTTCCTAGAGGCTTTCTAGACCTCCAGTATTTTTAACATCTTTATTGGAGTATAATTGCTTTACAATGGTGTGTTAGTTTCTGCTTCATAGCAAAGTGACTCAGCTATATGTATACATATATCCCCATATCTCCTCCCTCTTGTGTCTCCCTCCCACCCTCCCTATCTCACACCTCTACGTGGTCACAAAGCACCGAGCTGATCTCCCTGTGCTATGTGGCTGCTTCCCACTAGCTACTTTACATTTAGTAGTGTATATATGTCCATGCCACTCTCTCACTTCGTCCCAGCTTACCCTTCTCCCTCCCCGTGTCCTCAGGTCCACTCTCTATGTCTGCGTCTTTATTCCTGTTCTGCCCTTAGGTTCTTCAGAACCACTTTTTGTTTTTAGATTCCATATATATGTGTTGGCATACGGTATTTGTTTTTCTCTTTCTGACTTACTTTTCACTCTGTATGACAGACTCTAGGTCTATCCACCTCACTACAAATAACTCAATTTCATTTCTTTTTATGGCTGAGTAATATTCCATTGTATATATGTGCCACATCTTCTTTATCCATTCATCTGTTGATGGACACTTAGGTTGCTTCCATGTCCTGATTACTGTAAATAGAGCTGCAATAAACATTGTGGTACATGACTCTTTGAATTATGGTTTTCTCAGGGTATATGCCCCATAGTGGGATTGCTGGGTCATATGTTAGTTCTATATTTAGTTTTTAAAGGAATCTCCATATTGTTCTCCATAGTGACTGTATCAATTTACATTCCCACCAGCAGTGCAAGAGAGTTGCCTTTTCTCCACACCCTCTCCAGCATTTATTGTTTGTAGATTTTTTGATGATGCCCATTCTGAAGGGTGAGAGGTGGTACCACATTGTAGTTTTGATTTGCATTTCTCTAATGATTAGTGATGTTGAACATCCTTTCATGTGTTTGTTGGCAAAGTATATCTTTTTTGGAGAAATGTCTATTTAGATCTTCTGCCCATTTTTGGATTGGGTTCTTTGTTTTTTTGATATTGAGCTGCATGAGCTGCTTGTATATTTTGGAGATTAATTCTTTGTCAGTTGCTTCATTTTCAAATATTTTCTCCTACTCTGAGGATTGTCTTTTCATCTTGTTTATGCTTTCCTTTGCTGTGCAAAAGCTTTTAAGTTTCATTAGGTCTCATTTGTTTATTTTTGTTTTTATTCCCATTTATCTAGGAGGTGGGTCAAAAAGGATCTTGCTGTGGTTTATGTCATAGAGTGTTCTGCCTATGTTTTCCTCTAAGAGATTTATAGTGTCTGGCCATACATTTAGGTCTTTAATCCATTTTGAGTTTATTTTTGTGTATGGTATTAGGGAGTCTTCTAATTTCATTCTTTTACATGTAGCTATCCAGTTTTCCCAGCACCACTTATTGAAGAGGCTGTCTTTTCTCCATTGTATAGTCTTGCCTCCTTTATCAAAAATAAGGTGACCATATGTGTGCGTGTTTATCTCTGGGCTTGCTATCCTGTTCCATTGATCTATATTTCTGTTTTTGTGCCAGTACCATACCGTCTTGATTACTGTAGCTTTGTAGTATAGTCTGAACTCCAGGAGCCTGATTCCTCCAGCTCTGTTTTTCTTTCTCAAGATTGCTTTGGCTGCTGGAGTCTTTTGTGTTTCCAGACAAATTGTGAAAATTTTTGTTCTAGTTCTGTGAAAAATGCCATTGGTAGTTTGACAGGGATTGCATTGAATCTGTAGATTGCTCTGGGTGGTATAGTCATTTTCACAATGTCGATTCTTCCAACCCAAGAACATGGTATATCTCTCCACCTCTTTGTATCATCTTTAATTTCTTTCATCAGTGTCTTATAGTTTTCTGCATACAGGTCTTTTGTCTCCTTAGGTAGGTTTATTCCTAGGTGTTTTATTCTTTTTGTTGCAATGGCAAATGGGAGTGTTTCCTTAATTTCTCTTTCAGATTTTTCATCATTAGTGTATAGGAATGCAAGAGATTTCTGTGCATTAATTTTGTATCCTGCTACTTTACCGAATTCATTGATGAGCTCTAGTAGTTTTCTGGTAGCATCTTTAGGATTCTCTATGTATAGTATCATGTCATCTGCAAACAGTGACAGCTTTACTTCTTCTTTTCTGTTTTGGATTCCTTTTATTTCTTTTTCTTCTCTGATTGCTGTGGCTAAAGCTTCCAAAACTATGTTGAATAATAGTGGTGAGAGTGAACAACCTTGTCTTGTTCCTGGTCTTTGAGGAAATGGTTTCAGTTTTTCACCATTAAGAGTGATGTTGGCTGTGGGTTTGTCATATATGGCCTTTATTATGTTGAGGTAAGTTCCCTCTGTGCCTACTTTCTGGAGGGTTTTTATTATAAATGGGTGTTGAATTTTGTCAAAAGCTTTTTCTGCATCTATTGAGATGATCATATGGTTTTTCTCCTTCAGTTTGTTTTATATGGTGTATCACGTTGATTGACTTGCATAGAAACCTCCAATATTGTTTGTGGGGAAATACTGCTCTTTAGGGGTGTTCATTGCATGATATGAAATTTTATTTGTTCAGTAGATTCATCAGGGTCCTGCTTTTGACATGTCCTCTCATTTATCGTCACCAATCCCTAAGCTCTTTCCCCAGCCTGGCTCCTGTTCTGCTAAACAGCAAAACCATTGTTATACTGGCAGCCCACATCACAGAAGGGCTGCAAGATGAATGCAGAGACCTTGGAAGGGCTCCAGCTTCCTTGGGAGAAAGGAGCTGCGTGAATAGTGGACTCATTATTATTGTTATGTCAGTTGCCCCTAATCCTTCAGGCTTTATGGTGGAAAGAAAGACAGAATGAGATTACAGAGAGATGATGTGTGGAGTGAGATCAAAGCACCAAAGTCCAGAGGATGAAATAGATGACTTCCAGAGGGCCTGCCTGTGTGTTAATTCTCTCCCTCTCTGAATCCGTCAATCCCCCCCCGAGGTCTGGAAGATGAATGTTGGCTGGTCTCCTCAGTCTGCCAGATCTAGTGAAAAACGGGACATCATGAGTTCTGGGCCAGAGCACAACAGGAAGGATTTAGTGCAGCCCATGCGTTGACACGAAGGGTGGGACATTCCTAGTGGATAGGCAGGGGGCTGAGGGGAGGCAGAGGGAAAGAAGCATCCCTGCAGATCGCATCCTGGGACCCGTGATGCTCCAACCACACCCCATGCAACTCAGCACCTTTAAGGAGTCAGGCCCAACCGTCCTCCCTCCCTCAGCCTCTCAATCCCTTTCCTCTTCTCTCGTCTGCCCTGTTGTTTTGGACCAGGGTTCTTGGCCTCCTTAGTCAATAGAAATTGATCAGAGGCCCAACAGGAAATTCAGGCAAGGCTTTACTGGGGCTTCTGCTACAGCAGGGAGGAGCGGGAACAAACAACAGGTTCCCTTGCTTGTTCGCTCCCTCAGAGGGGTGGGGCGAGCTTGTTCTTTATACGGGGTGAGGGTAGGGGCAGGTCCAGGGGTCGGGCAGGAGGGGTGGCTTAGGTGATTTGCCCTCCCCTTTGGTGGTACTGTGTGCAGGGATCACACGCAGTACCTTGATTTTGCTCCCGGCTCTTTAGAAGTGGCGGTTGGGCCTTTTGGTCTCTTCATATCTTGTTGTACAGAATTTGCCCCAACTGCCTGTGCACGCAGTTATTTTTAGTCTCTTATCGTTTCTTTGTATTTTGTTGTTCGAGGGGATGTTTGTCCAGGTGCAAATCCTGCAGCAAAGGGTCCCAGGTCCCAGGTCCTAGCCATCACCATCAATCATTCTTCTCTTTTAAGAACCAACTAACGTAATGAACTTGTAACATTTCTGATATGCCTGGGTCTTTGGAGGACAGGAAGACATGCTCCAAGTAAGAATATGTGGTCATGACAGGAACCAAGGCAACAAGGGTTTCATGCTCTCCCACTGGTCCTGAAAAAGTTCTCAGAAACCATCTTGTCTTGAAATTTTTAGCTGGAGAAGCAGGACTTGAAATAATCCTGCCAGAGGATCATTCTGCCAGCATTTCCAGAATGTGTTACACGTGAAATTCTACAGGCCATGTGGGATCTAGCACTTCAATGTGGGAGCTAGCACTTTTACCATTTATGAAATTAAAATTAATGAGTGAGGTGGTTTTTACATAAAGCTGTGTGAATGATGGCCCCAGAGCCACGATGAGAAGGGACAAATCTAGGAGGTAGAGCTGATAACATTTAGTGACTGTGAGGGTGCTGGGGGGAAGTGGAGTATAGGAGGAAGAGCTACATCTGGGAGAGCTCTCACATCACGTCCTCCAGTGACTCGGTGGTGTCATTAATGAGGGCCAGGAAAAAAAGACATTTTGGGGGAAAAAAATGTCGGTTTTAGATGTGTTGAATTGTGGAATGAGACGTGACAGGGACCAAAGTAAAGACCTAGGGACAGTATGTTTTCCCATTTAAATATTTTACTTTACATAGGTGCTATAAATGTAGGATCAGTTTAATAAAGTTAGAAACACAATGGAAAATACAGAGAAAGTCCATCTTTATACACACCCCTCACTCCTTAACCCCTTTCTCTCCCTAATGATAACCATTGTAACTATTACAGAATAATTCCTTCTACTCTGTTTTCCTATGTATTCACACACACACACACACAAAACGTAAAATATTAATAGGTCATTCCTTACACGTTTACTTCCTTTTCTTCTTAAAAATATGTCTTAGAGAACTTCCACAACAGTATGTGTAATATTGCCTCTTCCTTTTGACACCTGCATAGTATTCCATAGTAATAATTTGACTAGCCATTCCCCTACTGATAGACATTTAGTTTGCTTCCAATTTTTTTCCTGTGGTAGCTGGGATTTCTGTGTTCACAAATGCCAGAAACCCAAATGAAACTGGCTTAATGAAAAAGGGGGATTTAACAGTTCACAAAATTGATGGGGTGATTCAGAGGCTTAAATAATGGCATTGAAATTCTGTGTTTATTTCTCCTTCTCTTCTCTGCTGGCTTCATTCTTAGATTGGTTCTATATGTAGAGACTCCCTCCAGCTAATAATCCCAGAAAGAAGAGAAAGTATCTTTCCTGATGGTTTTAGCTGAAGTCCTAGGGAGCATCTCATTGACTCCTTTTGTGTCATGTGTCCATTGAGGAACTAGGCAAGAGGGACGCAAGCCCTCTAGTCAATGAGGCCTGGCTCTTGTCTAACCACACTGTACGGACAGCGGGTCAGAGGGGGAAGAAAGGGAGGACAGACCAGAAGTGTCAGACGCTGGTGCACATGAGTGTTTCAGGAACACAGATTCCTGTGATAGGAATTGTTGGGTGGACAAGATGTACCTGATAGGGTCTCCATAGAGAATCCTTCCAAAAGGCATATTGCTTCCAACAAGGATGGCCAGCATTTAAGACCCAGATAGAAGAGGAGGACAAGTGACTCATGAGACAAGGTAAAGTACAGTAAAATAGGGAGAAAGAAAAGAAATGGCTTCAAGAAGGAGGGAGTGGTCAACAATATCGGCAGCTTCACAGAGATCAAAGTGCCCTTGGTAGAGTGGGCCCTCTGTGTCTGTTTGTAAATGACCAAGTATATTCATTGACCACAGGTCAGTGTATTTAAATGTGGGTATTTGGGAGAGCTTTATAGTATGCTATTCAGTGGAGCTGTATTTAAGGGAAAATTCTGCAGTCACAACCACTTTCAGGCTGTTAATGTTTTATCAGCTTAGAGGAGGTGAATGGCTTTAGACATGCCATTCTCGTTATGTTTAAAAGCTTTAGTCCACTGCCCTTGCCAGGAATAAACATGCCATATATGTGTGATGTGAAGGGCCACAGTACAATGTTTACTTAATGCCACCATCTCTAGGTTTGAAATGCAGGGCTTGACACTTAATACAAGAATTGAGTTCTTAGGCATCTCCAGCCAGGAATTGGCATCTCCATTATCTTTTTGGTTCAGTAATGTTAACAGAGGCTCCATTTCCCATTTTCAGTTTATTTGTAGGTCCCTTTCCCTCACTGAGTTGAAGAATGGACTTATCAAGCTAATTGACCTTTTTCATAATTCTGGAATTTTCAGTAAGGTTGTCTCACAGTTTTCTCTCTACTAGATAAAACTCACTCCCTCACTCCATCAGCTCTTTCAAGGCTTTGCTGAGATTTGACCTTCTCAGTCAGACCTACCCTGACCACCCAGTTTTCATATTGCAACTTGCCCCTTCTCTGCCCTCCACCCAGCTTCCCCATCTTTTCACATTGCACTGTATTACCTTTCTGCTGTGCCGTCATCACCTTCTAACATACTCTCTCCTTGACTTGTTTTTCATTTGATTGTCTCTCCCACCAGATTGTGAGTTCCATGAGGACAGAGATCTTTGTCTGTTTACTGATATGTCCTAATTTCCAGAACAGGGTCAGGCACACCGTAGGAAAACAATAAGCCTCTGTGGAATGTTCAGTGGTGCTGTTTTGCATGGACAGGTTAGAAACTTACCCAAAGTCACTCACTCACAGAGCCATACTTGAACTTGATCCTATCCCCAGTCTTCCCAAGCCCAGGCGTGAAAACTGGCTTGCAGAAGGTTCACAAAACCACTGCAGGAACCTAGCACACCTTCCAGGCTCTCAGGGACCCATGTTCACTTGTAGTTGCTGCCAGGATGGTGCAGGAGAAAAATTTCACAGGCTCTGCACTCTGTCCAGAAACGAACAGATTCCAGTGTGTCTGTGCTCCCGAGAAGATTGGAAACTCCCCGAATGGTGGGACCACGGGTGTGCTTATTTATTTCCCACCTGCTGCAACATCCAACAAAATGCAGGATCCTGGTTAGGATTAGGGTTAGTTAGGATTAGGTCACCCTAATTCAATTCATATTAATTAAATTCAGTTGAAAGATGAAATAACTGGTTTGTGAGAAATGAAGTCTGAGCTTGGATGTGGTGGTTGGATGATGTTTTATTATCCAGAGAGATGATTATTCACAGCAGGGACAGGGGAGCACATGGGAAGAGGGGTGGTTTTAGATTGAGCATACGGGTCACTTAGCCTTCCCTCCTTGGTCTTTCCGTGGTGTGTGTTTTGATTTTCTTGGCTTCTCATAAATCTTGTTTGGCTGCCTCACTGCTGCCTGCTGTCCTGTTCACAGTGGAGGACTTAACACATGGCCAGCAGAGCTGGCTCTTGCGCTATGAGTGTTTTGCTCTGTGCTCTGTAATCAGCCGAGCCCCTTTTGCAAAACTCAGAGGGGAAAACACAATCTGTTTCTAGCTGCAGATCTACCCCACTGGTGACAAGCTGATGTCATCCAATTGGCCAGCTCACAGCATGTAGCCACCACTGTGACGCCACTTTTAACTGTGTCATGTAACAGCTGAGAAGCGCCTGAACAACCCCAAACATCCTTTAGTCAAGATTTATAGCCTAACTCATCAACTTCCTTGTCTTCCACTCCCCAGGACAACACCCACATACCAGGGCCATGGGTTTCCCTTAACTCAAACCATGCAAGTTACTGTAATTCATCTCCTGGGAAGGGACAGAGGCCTGAAGTGAATGCTAGCAGCTTCTCTGCATCTCAGCCTTCAAAGTAAGGGTCTGTTTTTCCTTCCCATTTAGGACATCAAGGCTGGTGTGCAAGAGTTATATCTTTTTTTTTTCTTCATTTTTCCTTTTTTCTCATGCCAAAGTATACTATAATAAATACATGGATTTAGTCATGTTGTTCAAACAGCAGCATAGTTCTGTGTGTCCCTGCTAATATGTCAAAGAAGTTTTCATGGGCTCTCATTTTTTAAAAAGTCTACAGCTTTCTCTGTGGAATCGAAGGGCCACTGCTGATGAATCTTCAGAGAAGAGGGCAGTGGTTTGTGTTTGAGGCACACAAAAGCTACATGAGTGGCTTCGGGGAATTTAGTAGAAGTGATAAATCTAGACCCTTTTCACTGAAAGAATTTGAAAACCTTCCTTTCTCAGCAATGAGGAAGCCCTCCTTAAAGTACTTCCTGAAGACAGAGCTCGATTTGGTTACAAGCCAGGGCAACATCTTCCTGGCAAGGCTAACAACTGCTCTCCTTTACTGACTGGAGGCTTCCAGTTCTACAGGATTTACAGACGTGAACCTGGAGATTCCAAACAGTGTCCTTTACCAGGAGTTCATATTTCAGACAAGATCTTCGAGGTCATAGACTTTCTCATTCCTTCTTTCCTTTTGCTACCAGTTGTGGAAGTACTCTTGAGTGGACCAGACCATGGTGCTGCTGCCTCAACTGCAGAAAGGCAGTCAGTGACACTGAGGTGGTTACTATCTTAAAATATCCATTGAGAGAAAAAGGGGAAATACCACCTTTGTCAGGAAAATCAGTGGCAGTTGCAAAGATCTGGCATGTAAATGAGAATCAGGAAGTAACAAGAAAAATTCCATTGACCCCATGTCCACTATGGCCTATGAGTTGAGTTAGTAAGACACTTGAGGCTTTCTTTTACTCATTGTTTCACTTTCTGAAGAACACTTACTGCACTTACATCCACTACATGCCTGTATTTCTTACCTGCTAGAAGATAACTGTACAACTATAACTAATACAGTATCGCTAACAATGAGCATACTCTTCTATGGAAGATGTGGGAGAGAAAAACATAAAAACTACTTTTGAAACAACGTCATAAGGGCAATAAATAAAATAATCTGTGTTTATCGAGCGCTTATGATATGTTTGGTCCTGAGCTAAAAACCTAACATGGATTATTTCATCGACTCTTCACAATCAATTTCTGAGATAGGTACCATTACCATAGTTACTCTGCATATGAGAGAACTGAGGCTCACAGGAGTAAAACTTGTCCTAGATCACACAAGTAGTGAGAAGCAGACCTGGGATGAGAACCTAGGTCTAACTCCAAAGCTTACTCTTATAACCAGGATGCTGTACTACTTTCCATGTGGTAGGAAGTTATAAGCCAAATATTATGGGTTCTCCAGAAGGAGCAACTAATTAGGGCAATAAAGGGAAGAGTAGCAGGAAAAACTTTGAACTTTTAAATTTTTTAAATTGAACTTTTACTTTTTAATTCCATTTTATTTCTTCTACTGACGTATTGTTTATGCCTCTTTTTTTAAAGTCATTGCAATTATATTAAGAATTTAAAACTTAAATTCAGCAGAATCTATCTTCAAATTATATTATACCATTACTTGTCTAGTGTAAGGAATTTCAACAGTTTCCTCCCTGGCATCCCTGGTGTTATTGTCATATACTTTATTTTAACATACGCTAAAAACACATAGTACGCTGTTACTATTTTTGCTTTAGAGCAAAATTGCTCTTCTAGGGCATTTGAAAATAAGAAAAAATGATTTATTGTCACCTTTCATTTCTGATGCTCTATTTCTTTGTGTAGATCCAAATTTCCAACCTGTATCGTCTTTCTTCTGCCTGAACTTCCTGAACAATTTCTGTAGTATAGGTCTATTGTCAATAAATTCTCTCAATTTTGTTTGCCCAAGAAAGTATTTCTCTCTCATTTTTGAAAGATATTTTCACTGGGTATAGCATTCTATATTGACAGTTCCTGCCCCCTCCCCCTTTTAAAACTTTAAAAATGTCTCTCCATCATCTTCTGGCTTACAGAAAGTCTTCTGTAATTTTACTTTTGTTCTTCTCTGTGTAATGTGCCTTTTGTGGGGGCTGCCTTCAAGATTTTCTCTTTGTCTTTTGTTTTTAACAATCTGATTATTATATGCCTAGTGTTGGGTAGGTTTTGTTGTTGTTATTTGTTTGTTTATTCATATATTTGTTTGGGTATTTATCTTCCTTGGTGTTATCTGACCTTCTTGAGTCTGTGGCTTGGTGTCTGTCATTATTTTGGAAATTTCTTGCCCATTATATCTTCAAACATTTCTTTGTCCTGTCCTCTCTTTCTGAGGTTCAAAATATACATATGTTAGTTTGATATTGTTATATATCTCTTGGATACTCAGTGATGTTTTCTTTTTTAAATTCACTCAGTTTTGTCTTTGTGTTTCAATTTAGATCATTTTTCTTGATCTGTCTTCAAGTTCATTAATTCTTTCCTCAACTGTGTTAGTATGACAAGCCTGCTGAAAACATTCTGTATCTCTCTTGTGTGTTTGCCATTTCTATCATTTCCATTTGAGTCTTTCTTTTATACTTTCTACCTCTCTGCTGCAATTTTCCATCTAATCTTTCATATTGTGTACCTGTTCCATTAGAGCCCAGAACATATGAATCAAAGTTATTTTAATTTCTGTCAGATAGTTCCAACATGTGTTTCATATCTGAGTCTAGCTCTGATTGTTTCTTTGTGTTTTAGGAGTCTTTTTTTTCTTGCCTTTTCATATGCCTCATAATTTTTTGTTGAAAGCTGGACTTCTTGTGGAGGGCCATAGAGTATAAAGCAAATAGCTTTCATGCCTGGAACCAGGCATGCCTTTCCTTCTGCTAGATTTTCAGCGCGGGGTTTGAGCTAACATAGTTAGGAGATGGGCCAGGTTGGGGGTTTGTTATTGCCATGGTTACCTTCAGGTTATCACAGGCTTCAAAACTTCTGAAGGGATACCTTGTGTTTAGGTTGGGAGTTGGCTTCCAGAGCGACGTCTGCTCGCTGCTCAGCTCTATGCCCATGCTGCTCCTCAGTGTGTCTCTTCACATGTGCTTGTGCCTTTCCTGTCCCTCTGCTATCAGCATCTGGTTTTACTTTTCACTTGCAACTTGGTAGCTTGGTGGCAGGGAGAGAACGTGGAAGGGGAGGACGTTCTCTGTTTTCTAATTAAACCTCAGTCTTAGGCCTTCGCCCTGTCCCTGTGTCCTTCTCAGCTCTCCTCATCCCCCTCCAGCTGCAGTTGGGTCCAGCAGGTGCTCCTGCCCCTTCCTCAGGAGTGGGGTTTTTGTTGCCATTGTGTCGTTCCCTTCCCCCAGCTGACTTCCCCACTGGTGAGTCTTCACCAGTGCCCTGGAGATGACAGTGTTTGCTGACCTTTCTTCCGTAGACTGAAATACGTGTCCCATAAGAGAGGTCTGGAGAGAAAGGGTGTCACAGAGTTTTGTGCTCCTCCGTGTGTCTGCTGTGTGCTTCCTTCAGGTCTGTACCACATCAGACACTCCCTTAGGGTTCCCTCCGACCTTTTCTGTGAGCACCCAGGGGAGTGCATGGAGAAAGAGCCTGTAATTTCTATAGCCCTCAGGGGGCTTCCTGGTGTCCTACGAGCCCACGCTTGACTATCACCAAAATTCGTCAGCTCTTTTGGACAAACTCTTCCTACCGGTTTCTGGTGACGTCTGCCCCAGGTGAGGGAGTACTTAACTCCTTTCTCCCTGAAGGTGCTTGTCTGTCCTTAGATTGTGGGCCAGCTGGCTTCTTTACACCCCAGTTCTCCAATGGGTTAAACAAGCAGTCACGAATTTGAAGTTTGTATGGCTTTTTCTCATTGTAAGGGTGGGAAGAATGCTCTTTTCAGCTTTCTGTGTCCAAGAGGAGAAACCAGAAGCTCTTTGAACTACTTTTTAGTTTTACATGAAATTTTGATAAATTTGGTATATTAGAATGTTCTGATGGCAAGTGACAAAAGCTCAACTTAAAGTTGGACTATATTGCTTTACATAACTAGGATGCTTGAGAGTAGATCTCATTTGAGATGGGGCCATACCCAGAGCAAACTATCTTTTTGTACTCTCTCTTTCCTACTTATTTTTGCCTGATTTTGCTTCAGGTCATTCTCCATACAAGGAACAAGATAGCTCCCAGGAGCCCCACCTTCATATAGCAGTGCTGGTGGAATTAACATCCTGTACCCGTTGTCTGTATCACAAACTGTGCTTACCCCTGCATCAGTTATCATGGTCAGACGGGGATGTCATGACCGTCCCAGTGTAGACCATGTGCCCACCTAGTGATCAAAGTCAGGGGGGTACACTGTGTTAACAGCCACTGCACTGGCTTTGTATGATCTCTTAGATAAGTGTGTGAAATTTTCTTCAGCAGTGGTTTTCAATTAATTTTTGCAACCTAGATGTCTATCAGTAGTATAATGATTCAATAGATTGGCCAAACAATGGAATATTATGCAGTTAATTAGATGTGAGGGAGAGCAATTTATACCAACACTGAACAATGCCCATGATCTATGAAATAGAAAAATCAAGTTTCGGAACACTGTATATTGCTAATTCAATTTAAATAGAAAAGACACGCACACACACTCGCATGCATGTATTGCACAGGTGCATGTGCAGAAAATTCCAAGTCCTGGAAGTTAGGTCAGAATGAGGTGGGTTACAAGAACTTTCACTTTACAATTTAAGCAATTCTGAATTATTTGGTGTTTTTAAAGTGAGTTTGTATTATTATATTTGTGTAAAAATCAATAAATTAAAAAAGTTTAGGGACTTGAAGCAGAGAGCTACTGTTATTTGGATCACCACTGTATGAATCACCTTATTTCTATGTGTATTAGATGGATGAAATGTTTTTACAAGTATAAAATCTCAGGAGAGTACATGAGGTAGATATCCAGGAGGTGTGGGAGGGATGGAATATCCAATCAGGAGGACCTTCAGAGAAGATGGAGGAAAAGCTGCTTTGTAGCTACAGATATCAGCATTATTTATTTCTCTTACTAAAATGCTACATGGGTAAAAGCAGCAGCTTGATAGGAGGCTTATGAACTTGGCTGTCATACGCTCTTCCTAAAAACTGCATTTGTCACCTTTAGGGTTATAATGAATCTTCAAGAGGGAAGAAGCCCCCAGAAACAGAATCTAGAAAGCTACCTTTTCCCCTTAGGGAAGAGAAAGCTAAACAAAAGCCAAAACAAAGATGGGAGACTATGCTACATACAGTAATTGAATGAAAGCTAACATAAGGAATTTAGAGGAATAAGGAGCTGAAAAGGAAGGCAGAATGTGTATATTAACTGTATTGTTTCTACCACTTCACTCCAAGCTCCATTTGAGCAAGATGCTTAAAGAACAAAAGGTAACCCTCTCTCCTTGGTAACTTTTATCATCTCCCGTTTCTTCTATGTTGAAGTCCACCCTTGCCTCCTTCCCCAGTGACCCACCTGCCCACACACCTGAGCCAGTAACCCTCTGTCTACCACAAGCAGAAACACACACACAGATGCAGCATTAAACTTAATTCCCAATTCTCAGGGGTCTTGACAAGATTTTTAGTTTTGTGTGTTTCTACCTCTTGGTAGATTGTAAAGTTTAAATGTGCAATGGTGACTTCATTTGCACTTATGGATACACTAATTAGTGGTTGTGAAATATGAACCTAACTAATATTTTCTGTCATGTTCTCCTCGGGGTCTGAATTTGTTTTGCTGCATAAAGCTGGCTAATCAAAGAATCAGGCCTGTTGCATTTCCCTTTATTAGCTGTGCCTTCATTTGCCTAAGTAGCCTACACCTGCTGAGTAGGTGTATCATCCCTGTTTCTCTTCTTAGTTATTAAGTGCAATTATCCAAATTGCACTTCACAGGTGATAACTTATTATCCCAGGTTCCTTTCTCTTTCCTTAGATTTTAGTCTCCCTTAATGGTTCTATTTTCACTTTTCTGTTGTAGGTTAATCAGATTCATCTTGCTTGATACATCTTGCCTGAATAATCCTGAAATTTTACATTTTACTATTAAATATGGTGTTTACTTCAATATAGCACTGCTACCTTTTAGCAGTTTAAGAACTTTTATATTACTAGGGTGCAAGGGATTTTTATGAGTGAGTGCATCATTCCTGCATCAGTTGAGCATCATATGGTTTTTCTTTACTTTCTTATTTTTGTGAATTATATTGACATTTTTTCTAATAAACCATTATATGATGAACCACATTTGGTCATGATATATTTTTATATATTTGTAGATTCATTTCATAAATATTTTATTGAGGAGTTCTGCATTTACATTAATAGATCAGAATGTCTGTATTTTCTTTTCTGACAATATTCATTTTTTGTGATAAAAAATTGACTGCCAATATAAACTGTGAAGTTTTTCTAAGGTGCACATTTTAAGGCTATGTCTTTTACTCTACAAATTGCTTTAGCTGAGTCCCACAGGTTGTGATTGGTATTACTGCTTTTCATTGTCTTTCATTTTAAAGCATTTCCTAATTTTGATTATCATTTATTCTTAGTTAATTCAGTGTCATTTTTGTTGTTATTATATCTGAATGCAAAGTTTGTGGTTGCTGCTGCTATTGTTATTTTACTGTCTTTTTATTGTTGTCTTCTAACTTAATTGCACAGCAATTTGCATGGTATCAATTCTTAGCATCGGTTAAGACTTCTTTTTAGTTTACTAAGTCATCAATTCTTGTAAATGTCCATATGCTTGAAAGTTATATTCTTTCTCCTTTGGTTGGCTGCAAGGTTCTAATACACATATCTCTTAGATAAAGCTTGTTAATTCTGTTGGTCAAATATTTTATATCTTTATTAATCTGTGGTCTAACCAAACCATCATTTTCTGAGATGCCTGTTTTTTTTTTTTTTTTTTTTTTTTTTGCGGTACGCGGGCCTCTCACTGTTGTGGCCTCTCCCGTTGCGGAGCACAGGCTCCGGACGCGCAGGCCTAGCGGCCATGGCTCACGGGCTTAGTTGCTCCGCGGCATGTGGGATCTTCCCGGACCAGGGCACGAACCCGTGTCTCCTGCATCGGCAGGCGGATTCTCAACCACTGCGCCACCAGGGAAGCCCTGAGATGCCTGTCTTAAAATCTCCCCCTATGATGTAGATTTGTTAATCTTTCCTTGTAATTCTGTCCATTTTTACTTTAGATATTTTGAGACTGTATGGTTAAGTACACACATTCCAATTATTTTATTTTCTGGTGACCCTTTACTTTCATCATTATATACTGCTTTTTATCTTTTTTTGGTAAAATTCTATTTTGTCTAATATTAATATAGGTAAGCAAGCTTTCTTTTGATTAAGATTTACCTGCTATATATTCTTTTCATTCTGTTACCTTAAACTTTCTAAGTCATCTTAATATTCCTTATAAAAGCATTTAGCACAGTTTTTCTTTTTAATACAGACTGAGAATCTCTACATTTTAATAGACAAATTTATCCATTTACATTACTCTGATTACTGATATGTTTAACTTTTTTCTATCATGATATTTTGCTTTCTATTTACAATGCTTTTTCTTTGTCCCCCCACCACTTCTTTTTTGCCTTCTATTGAATTGAATAAATTGTATTTGATCTCTTCTTTCCCTCTCGTACTTTGGAAATCGAGTATTATATTTCTAGTCCTTTAGTGCACTGAATCTCAGTGTGTGATCCCCAGAGGAGCATCATGATGAATTACCTGGGAGGTTATTCTTGGGCTCCATCCTAGACTTACTGAATCAGCACCTCTGCAAGCAGGAACCAGAATCTTTTATTTATAAGCTCTCCAGGTGATTCTGATGCACATTAAAGTTAGAAAGTTAGTGATTTAGTGGTTACTCAAATTATTAATAAGCACATTTGATTAGCATATGAAGTTTTTTAAATGCAGTTCTTTTCTTTTCTTTTTGACGTTTAATGGGCGGTCTACATATTCTGGTTGTGGAGGTGTCCCTGAAGACGATTTATGCAAGAAAGTTTTGTCATCCTTCACTATGTTTAATAATAGTCTGTCAATTTTGTGTTCCTGCTCTTTTGGAATAGTCTACATTTAAACTCCACTCCCCTACATTACAATGGCTTTGGCACGTTGTGGATGATAGATTTTTATCTACCCTACACCAGGCAGAAGGAAAACTTTTTTGCTTTCTCCTAGCCCTGGTAGGTGGATCTTTTCTAATTCACACTTTGGTGGGCATCGCTGCCCTTCAAGTCCATTAAAATCCAAGTCCTCAGCTCCTGCAGCCCATATTCATGCCTATGTCCTCTTGGGGTCATCATGGTGTCAGTTCAGACTTAACATTCTCATTCAAAATTCCCTCTTTGGTTTTGACTGTTAAAGATTTTATCTTGTTTGGAATTCAAATATTAACTATATTTTCTTACAATTTTTTAGATTATTTATGTTATTTTTACAGTGGGATGGTAGCCTTTCTACATTACCATGCTCCCTGAAGCCCATCAATACTGTGCTAAACAGTGTGTTATATAATAGGCTCCCAACACACATTGTGTATTGAGATAGAAAACATTTCTCACCTTCTGAAATACGATCGTGTAACCACTGTCTGAATATGTTTATTTAACTTATACAATTCTAACTCATATTGTCAGCCCCATTTGAGAATATTTATGTTTTGGAGCTAATATCCCCAAATTTATCATCTTTGCTGTTATCAACCAGTTATTCTATAAAAGTAGTGCTCCCCCTTCCCTAAAAAGTGGTATCCCACTTTTGAAATGTCACTAGCTTTACTTTTTCCATTCCTTCTCAAACATTTTTTTTACTCCCCACATCCCTACCTGAGCATCGAAATGTCTGATAGTTTTCCCCAATTCTGTTGTTCCTACCTTTTCAATCCCTCAGCTGGGCTCCCACCTGAATTCATCAGCTTTTTCCCCCTTGAACCTGAAAACGTCTTCGCATTTGTTTACCTCCTCTCCAAGCACTCTCTCTGGTCTCTGCTCCCTCAGCGTTCTCTCTCATTTTGAACTCAATTTACCTTTAATCCAATAGCCAGTCTTTGGGACTCCTTTCAGCCTTGCCTGCCTCTTCAAGTTCAAACACTGATAATCACAAGCTGCATATTTTTCCGAGAAAAAAAAAACAAACAACTCACTGACTTTGACAACAAAATGAAATAAAAAATAGTGGCAAATGATAGAACTAATCTGGGAGACTAGTGAGACTGGAGCAATAGGATAAAAGGTAGTGATTGGGATTGGGGTGGGGGGAAATTACAATTTAATCAAATGGGATAGCGTATGGGCAGCTCCCTAAGACAATGCCCAATATAAGAGAATTCAATAAATGGTGAGTTATTTCATTGGGGCGGGGGGGTGGGGAGGAAGTCCCCAGAGAAAAGCTGGCCTGTGCTTTCTTTCAGAATGTATCAATATTAGCAAGGAAATGTGTTAGGGTCATCCTTATTGGGTGACACTTCTGTTAAGATAGTTTGTGAATTTATGCAAATTGCATTTCCTACCTAGAGCAGAGATACAACAGCATGTCTAGGCCTGATTGAAAAGATATTTCCAAAAAGGGTTATTTGAAGTGAGAGTATTTATGGTGTCTTTCTCTGGGAAACAGCCAGAATTATTCCACTGTGAGTTCCTGTTGTCTTTTCCGAGTGTTTTCAGCGAAAAAGACCCCAATGATTTTCTTTTCTCATATAGTCATACTTGGGTAATTGGGGAAGTTTTTTATGCTTTAATAGACATTTTAAAGCATAAAGTACTGAGATTTAAGATCTTAGCAGCAGAACATTAGGAATGAGTTAAGCTTCAAAAAAACGGAGACCTCGAACTGTCTAAGGAGATGCAAGTTCATAGCTAATGGAAATGGATTTCTATTTAAAGTACTTCAGTGCATACATGTCAATCCCAAACTCACACACTGTTATATATAAAACAAATAACCTACAAGGACCTACCGTATAGCACAGGGAACTCTGCACAGAACTCTGTAATAACCTAAATGGGAAAAGAATTTGAAAAAGAATAGGTACATGTATATGTATAGCTGATTCACTTTGCTGTACACCTGAAACTAACACAACATTGTTAATCAACTCTACTCCAATATAAAATAAAAATTAAAAGTACTTCAGTGCAATGCTGTGCTGCAGGTGGCAATGTTAGTGTTGTTGTTTCCATTAACTCATCTTAAATGTGTTATTAATTTATACACAATGGCCTAATACGGTACAGAAAGTGCCTCTTGTAATGCTTCTCATTAATGATCAATATTTAAGCTTCCTTTTGTGCTTAGACGTCAATTTTTGGATACCCACAAATTTTTCTTTTTTTCTTCATCTGACTTAACCCTAGAAGAGGAGGAAGAAGTGTAAAGGGAAAATTTGAAGTTGAGTCTTTTAACATGGAGCACACCTCCCCCCACTTTTAGGAATAAAATTGGCCAGTCATGTCAATCTTCTTGGAGCTGTCCATTCTTAAGAAGCACAGGTAACCCAGCATCCTGCCTTGTTGAGACAACTTGAATGTCACTGGGCTTGTTGGGTGGTGTCATCTTTCATTCATTGGGTGTTTTTTCTGAAAAGGGCATTCCAGGACAGGTCATAGCCCTCCGTCACTGTGTACATGGAAAAGAGGTCCCCGACAGTGACAAATCGGCCAGCTCCGATTTGTCACCTTCTCACTTGTGACCCTGCCCTGTTGCTGTCAGCAGGAAGTTGTAGGTAGAGGAGACCTTTCCTCAGCTGCTTCCTGCTGCTGTCCTTCCAGGAAGGCTCATGGCCTCAAGGAGACATGGTAAGGTTGGGAGGTAGAAATGTCTATCACCAGGCAGAGAACCAGGAATTTCAATCTCTGGATTTAGGGGCCAGTGACTCATGGTCTGCCCTAAGCAGCCCACTTAGCCTCTCTGAGGCTAAGTCTGTTTTCATCCTCTGAAAAATAAGAGGTCCTGGATTTAGTTAAGTTTCAGTTGCTGAGAGGAGGGGCCCTAGAATTTCCTCAAAATAAGATATCCACCTGTCCTAACATGTATTTATTAAACTCCGCACTTGACAAAGATGAAGTCATTTAATCCTCAAAATGACAGTGTGGGGAGGATCTATTATCAACCCCATGATGGGTGCCAGCTGGGATTGAAACCCAGGCAGCGTGCCCTCGGGCCCATGCTCTGTGTTGTGTTGACATCTGACACATCCCCAGCACATCCTTTTTCTGGTGGGCTTCCTAGAGGATCACTAAATGACTGAGTTGTGGAGAAATCATTGGTATGTAAAGAACTAGCATTTGGGAGATCTGGCTTCAGAGATTAAGAACAGCAGAGTCTATTTGATGAGCTACGTATTGAACATCTTTTACAAAGCTTGTATTTTATTCTTCACAATGTTCATTTAAAAAGCAAAAACAAACAAACAAACAAAAAACGAGGCCAAGAGAGACATAGGAAAAGAGCAAAGATACCTGGGGCCTTGGCTACAATTAGAGCATGAGAGCACATGTGTCTGATTACTGGTTTTGCTTATGTGTAAATACAAGTCACTGTGCTAAACAAAAAATAATTGTAATATATTCATTTAATCATAATGCAGCAAAGTTTAGCTTGTTAGTGCTTTAAACCTTCAGATGAGGCTTTCCCTGGGGTCGCCTGTCTGATTGTAGTTGCAATGCCTGGACCTACTTATCAGCTTTCCCAGGAGGTGGCTTAAAAGCCTCCCAGGATATAGTCATACACTGAAAACCCAACAGGAGTAACCTTGCAAAACCCATGATTCA
This sequence comes from Kogia breviceps, assembly GCF_026419965.1. Classification (NCBI taxonomy): domain Eukaryota; kingdom Metazoa; phylum Chordata; class Mammalia; order Artiodactyla; family Physeteridae; genus Kogia; species Kogia breviceps. Next base: position 81,744,792 of record NC_081311.1, read on the forward strand.
TTTTCAGGGCAACTAGGGGGTCATACATCACATAAGGTAATCTTGCTCATGCTTGGCAATTTTCACCTAGGAATGAGTCACAGGACTAATTCTTAATAAGCAGACTAAGAATTCTTAGCAGTGTTGTGACTAGAATATTTCAAATCCAGAGGCATTTGCCTGATAGAGTTGGGTTAGGGCATAAAGGAGCAAGTTAATACAAAAGAGTCCATCCCCACTTCTCAGGACTTTTGCTTTCCATGTAATCTAGAGTCACGTGTTTGAATGTCTTCTGTTTTGTAATTAGCATATGCTCCTCCTCTGGTTGAATTAATGGTGAGAATGAATGGAAATGATATTGACCTTTAAAGGAAATCATATCTTTTAAGAGAAGTGAGTCAAGAGTTTGAGTCTGTGTTAGGCCTGTCTGCTCAAGTCACCTATGGACTGGTGGGATATAAGGTGGTGGGGAGTAGTTTTTCTAAATTGTTATTTTATATTGGAGCCGGGTTGATTAACAATGTTGTGTTAGTTTCAGGTGTACAACAAAATGATTCCATTATACAGATACATGTATCTATTCTTTTTCAGATTCTTTTCCCATTTAGGTTATTACAGAGCAGTGAGCAGAGTTGCCTGTGCTCTACAGTAGGTCCTTGTTGGTCACCTATTTCGTATATAGTAGTGTGTATATGTCAGTCCCAAACTCCCAATTTATCCCTCCCCCCCAACTTTCCCCCTTGGTAACCATAAGTTTGTTTTCTAAGTCTGTTTCTGTTTTGTAAATAAGTTCATTTGTATCATTTTTTTATTCTACATGTAAGAGATATTATATGATATTTGTTTCTCTGTCTGACTTACTTCACTTAGTATGAACATCTCTAGGTCCATCCATGTTGCTGCAAATGACATTATTTTACTGTTTTTTATGGCTGAGTAATATTTCTTTGCATATATATATATATATATATATATATCTCCACACCTTTATCCATTCATCTGTCCATGGACATTTAGGTTGCTTCCATGTCTTGGCAATTGTGTGAATAGTGCTGCTATGAACATTGGGGTACCTGTATCCTTTCGAACCACGGTTTGGGAGAGGACTAATCTTTATGTGAACCTAAGAGATACAGCCTCAAGCTGACATAAGAGAATAAACTGCTCTTCTCTCAACTGTCAGCATCTCAAAGGCACTGGCAGCTGTGGAGTACCATCTAGATCCAGGGTTCAAGAAGCTTAAACCAACCACAGGATTAAAACTGAAGTGGCCTTTTTGAAAGAACTCAGAAGCTAGTTGAAATCAGGTCTCTGGTGGGTGTCAGTGAGATAGAGGGAAGAAAGTGAAAAGGTACTAGGAAAAAACCATTTGTTTTTCTTTCCCAGAATTCACATTCCTTCACAGTTCTTCTGGTCCGAACACATCACCTTCCTCCATTTCAGCCCCTCTTTTTTTTTTTTCTACTCCCTTAATCCTGCCCACTGTCTCTGTTTCTTTCCTCTCCCTCTCACTCTCTCCTCTTTCTCTTGTTCTCTGTCCGCCTTCCCTTCCCTCCTCTCTGCCTCCAATTCTTCCTTGCTAGGTTTGTGACTAGGGTCCCCAGTGGACACATCTAGACCCCAGGCTTCTGTACACAATCCGATGCCAGTCACTTCTTAAGAACTCCAAGTTTGCTGTGCCTTTGAGAGAACATTTATCCTTGGTTCATCTTCTGTAGCCAGTCCAAGGATGTTTAAAGTTAGTCTCCAAACCCAGGATATTGATGAGAATGTGGTGAGACAAGAATAGTGAGAGGAAGACTTGGAGAGGATTCTAATTAACCTCATTTTTCCCTCATGACACTTTCATGAAACAGTTCAGGATAACCTCATCTTTTGGTTCCAAAATTACAAGACTGGCCTTTCACTGAAAGGGTAAGTTATCTTGGCGCCTTGAACCTTTCCTCAATGGTCCTGTTTTCCAGCCTTTGCCTTCTTTTCATTGTGGTCTTCTCATGTTCTGTGTAACACCTACTGAGCCTAATTAAGAATTCTATCTTTTTCTCTTTTCACATCATGGCTCTGGTGAATGTACTTCACTGTCTCGTATGCTAACCAGTCTAGGAACAAACACATCATGCCATTTGAAGTTTCCGTTATTATGAAATATTACTCAGCTGTAAAAAAAGATTGAAATAATGCCATTTGCAGCAGCATGGATGGACCTAGAGATGATCATACTAAGTGAAGTAAGTCAGGCAGAGAAAGACAAATATCATATGATATCACTTATATGTGGAATCTAATTTAAAAAATGATACAAATGAACTTATTTACAAAACAGAAACAGACTCACAGACATAGAAAACAAACTTGTGTTTACCAAAGGGGAGGTGGAGGGATAACAGGTAGGAGTTTGGGATTAACATATACACACTACTATATATAAACTATAGATAACTAATAAGGACCTACTGTATAGCACAGGGAACTCTACTCAATATTTTGTAATAACCTATATAGGAAAAGAATCTGAAAAAGAGTGGATATATGTATATGTATAACTGAATCACTTTAAACTGCACACCTGAAACTAACACAACTTTGTAAAACAACTATGTTTCAATTTTTTTAAAAAATGAAGTCTCCATTATGGGTGAAGAGCCTATGTCAAGTTCGGAAAGCTTGTTGGTAGGATACTTCCTGACTGCATCTAGAAGTGACAGCTGTAGAATTTCACATCTGGGGTCCATCAGTCACTTCTCTCCACAAAGCACGGGTCTACAGCCAGGGACCCTCTCCGTCCTCTTTGGCACATTCATAGTCTGGCTCTCCAGCCCAAACCACTGAGCTTGTTCCCCCTCATGTTCATCCTTAGGCCACATAAGGTCTCTTCTCTCCAGCCCCTACTTGTCTCCAGAACTCAGCTTTCTCCTGTGCAGGCTTATCTAGCAAATGCAACGGCTCCCATATCCTATCTTGGCTTTCTAAAGCGCTTTGTAACTTGCAATGGTACAAAGCAGTATGGGGAGATTTTTCTCCAGCAAGAGTGGCTGAGGAGGAAAACTGAAGTCCATACACAAAAACTTGAACGATGTCCATTGTGATGGGGTTTTGTATGAATCTCTTTCTGAAAGACCCAATCTGAAGAAGGAAGGACCGAGCTGTGAGTGTTCCTCTAAGAAACACCATATTTATGGGCTGAAATCATTAACCTGGTGAAATTAACCACACAACATTACTTCTGACCATCTTGTTGCTGTTTGAAAGAATCCTTAAACAGCTGCCTTGCTTATGGGGGGAAGGAAGGTAAGAGTAAGAGGACAAGCAAGTGTCACTGCCCCTTCCTAACTTTAATGCAGGCACTTTGCCTGTGACACAGCTGGCACTGTGCTTGTCATCACTGACGAATCTGTCTCTTCTTTCACTTTCAGCTCGGGGACCTGCTTCACAAGCTACAGTTCATCATGACCTACATGGCTCCCTGGCAGATGGCTTGGGGTTCCTCATTTCACGTGTTTGCTCAGCTCTTTGCAGTTCCTCGTATCCTTTCTGCTTCTGTTTTCACCTCTGAGCTGAGATTCACATTTTACCTATGCAAGCTTTTCATTGAACTCTGGCAGTAAAAGGGTTTTAAAGTCTTTAAGATTACATCTTAATGGGGACCTGGCGAGGCACTGTGGATTCCCTTTAGGTACTTAGCCTTAAAAGACATTTCTTAATTTGGAACTCTTCTTGTTTCTTAATGGATATTCTGGAATGATTTAATTTCTTCTGATTTTTCCGTTTCCCATGACCAGATCTCCGTTAAGATATCATGTCTTTTAAATGGAAAGTCACCACTTAAATGATTTGGTTGACTTGTGCAAAATAGTGCAAACTGATTTGCTGTTATTAAACTTTGTGGATAGGATTGATACATTATTATCGATCTTATAACATTATATTATAATATAGCTTGGTTATCTTATACTTGAGGAATGTTCAAAAACCCAGAATTGGGCACAAACAGAATTACCCAAATATTTTTGAAGACCAAAAAAAAAAAAAATTTATGGTTTTGTTATCATTAGCCAAGGAGCCTAATTTTATCATTTGTAGTTTTGTTTGGTTTCCTTGTCTATTTTTAAGTGTTTCCATAATGATAATTAGTTTTAATTTACTTCAAAACAACTTGACATGCTCCTTCTAAAGATCACTTTGATGCAGATAGCTAAATTGTGTGTGTGTATCTGTGTGTGTGTGTTTGGAGAGAGGGAGAAACAGAAAAATCAAGAATACTCTTGAAGAGAGAGAGATTAAAGAGAAATATTCTTTTTTTTTCTTTTTAAATTTTTGCTGTGTTGGGTCTTTGTTGCTGCGCGCGGGCTTTCTCTAGTTGCAGCGAGCGGGGCTACTCTTTGTTGTGGTGCACGGGCTTCTCATTCCTATGGCTTCTCTTGTTGCAGAGCACGAGCTCTAGGTGCACCAGTTTCAGTAGTTGTGGCTCGCGGGCTCAGTAGTTGTGGCTCGCTGGCTCTAGAGCGCAGCCTCAGTAGTTGTGGCGCACGGGCTTAGTTGCTCCACGGCATGTGGGGTCTTCCTGGACCAGGTCTCAAACCCGTGTCCCCTGCATTGGCAGGCGGATTCTTAACCACTGCGCCACCAGGGAAGTCCCACCAGTGAATTTATACTTTGTGAATTTGTATTTCCCGAGATGTGATTCAGGGACTCGTTAGATCAGAATCCCTGGAGGAGCTTGTTTAAAAAAGTAGATTCCTGAGGTCAGCACATACTTCTAAAATCACATTTTGGCGGGAGGACCCTGGAATCTCCATCTTCACAAGCCTTACTGGGATTCTCATCCACTGATGTGTGTGTGAAGCGCGGTTCTCGGCTGGCATCCACTGGGGGTGCTGTGAACCGGTTTTAATGGCCACACAGAGCTTTCTTTCCTGAAGGTTGCGTAAGGCTCCTGAAGACAGTTCTTAAGGAGCCCCTGGGATCTCAACTTTGGGTACAGGGATAGAAACAGACATGGGATATTCATTGTGATAATACATTCTAGATTTTTTTTAAAATGCTGTCCTTCCAACTTATTATTTTTAAAATTATTAAGCATACCCAGAGCTGTCCTCACAATGCACATTGTTCCGTGTTCCTATTCTGAGACCTGCACTGATATTTGTAAAGTGTTTCACGGTTATTTGGAGGAACAATCTCAGGAAAAATGATCACAAAAGCGTGAGCTTGCATATCACCCCTTTCCTATAACAGCAGCCGTTTTCTAGAATGCCAGTCATTTTAGTTTTTCTAAACGGAATCCCTTAAACCAGAGTGAGATGAAAGAGTGAGGGGGTTTTTATTTATTTCTGGTGTGTGTCTCGGGTATCCCGTCTAAATTTAAAGCCTGTTTATTAAATGAAAATGATGAGATGGATGTAAACTTGCAGTTGAGGAGCTGCACTAAGAACTTAAAACTTGAAGTGCTGGTTCCCAATTCTATTCTAACTTTGGTCTCACATAGATCTGTAGCATTTCTTGTGGCTCCTTATGCCTTGTTGGACGAGTCCAGTAATACTAATTACTCCTGTAGTTCCGAAGCTGAATTAAAACTGTTCTGGAAGCTGTAACTTTCAATTACCTGACCTTTATGTGTGTTGAGGGGTCACACACAAACACATGGTATCTGGCACTCAGTATCTCCTCTAAGGATAAAGGCAGCACTGACATCCATCTCAGATTGAACACAGTGGGCGTTAAATCTAAGTACTTTCACGATGGATGGACTGCTTCTCTTGAGAAATTGAACACATCTGAGATGCAGATTTTATTGGGCATTTGGTTTTAGAATACAGATGATCCCAGTGCTTTGTGCCTAAAACTGTTCCTGTCAGTGAAACCCACCTCCTGCCTCTGCTAAGCTATAGACCCTTCGAGGTGGCCGTGGATCCTGACCACTGCAGTTGTGTGATGGCTTCCAGGGCTTCCAGCGCCCCTACCCCATCACCCAAAGACACTTCCCCATCCTGGATCAGTTGTAAAGGTAGCTATTTGCTATGTTGAGCCCAACATCATACCGTGCAGAATATAATGAGATCGTTTAAGAAACCAGATATATATGCCATCAAGACAAGGCTATCAGGTTCCTAAATGCCAGCCCTGGATCTTGACTAATTTTGAAATGTTAATGATTTTATCACTCTATTAAGAAGCTGCGGGTTCCATCCTGGCTTTGAGAAGGGGCTAATTTGCTCCATTTTGGAATTGAACTAACTTTCAGGCCCGCGGGGCACTGTTTATTCAATTGCTTTTTCCAGTCCTAGCATGTTTTCTCCCTCCGAAGCCTCTGTTAGTTTCTGAGCTTGTAACCTCCAGGGAAAGATAGGCATGCTCACCCTTTTAATATGTGTAGAGACCATGCAAGACCATTGTTTTCCAATAATTAGACAGACTTAGCTGTATCAGCTCTGTTGAACGTGTGTGTTGGAAAGGGCGCTTTCTATTTGGTATATCCTTTTGAGCTTCCAGTTATTTTTTTTAAGTATTAACGTTGATATTTTCATTTTAAATGTACTCACATAAACCTGAAGCTTTTTAAGGAGTCTCCGTCTAGCCCTTTGGCCCACCTCTTGGCTCTCAAAAAATAAAGAAGGCTGCATATTTCTAGGGACTGCCTTAGCCATTATGATCTTGCATATTTCCCCAAGAGCGCTATATTTTCTCTTCTGATCTTCCCTGGATAAACTAACCTTTGAGGCCATCTATTCACTTCTTCCCTACCTCTGACCTATTAAGCTTCATTTCCTTTCCTCCCAAATTTGAACTTTATTTATAGGCTAGCATTATTTTCTTCATTTCTTAATTTCTGGATAACTGTTTCTGGCATTTAAAAAATGGATAACATAATCTTTGGGGAAATGTTTAGAATCAAAAAGAACAGCAGTGCCAGCCCACACAGCCTCCTACCCAGCCCCGGCTCCACTTAACTTTGTCCTGGATCTTCTGCAAACCCCGCAGTGCCCCCTGTCACCTTCCCCTCGCCCAACACCCTCCCTCAGGAATTTCCCCTGTGACCCTGCTCTGCTTTCTCAGGTTTTTTCAGTACCTTCCTTGGATGACATCTCCCATGAAGTTCTTTTTTTCTTCCTGTGACAAGGGGAATAGTTACATTGGTATGTTTTGTGGCAGAGGTATTTAGATGTTTCCAGCTTCCTGATGAAGAAGAAACTGTTGGGTGATGATAGATATCACAGTAGTTCCTTATTCTGGAGTTCTGCTTTTGAACCTAGGTCAAAATAAAAGGAATCGGATTGAAATTGTAGCACAATCGAGATCTTTTTGATACCCAAACAGTTCAACACTATTAATGGAGGTTGTGTTATTTCACTTTTGAAGATGTTTGGAAATAAATAGCAAATTGAAAAAAAAAAAAAAAAAAAAAAGACACAGCTACCCCTGAAGGAAAACTCTGAGCTTAAATCTATGAAAATGCACTGGGAAGTAGTGCCTGTAGACAAGCAAGGCTCACTCCCTTCTTTGTATTTACACGTAAGTGGGGCTGTGAGGGTCCCTATCACATAACTAAGCCCTGCCACTGATAATATGGGAAAGCCCTTCTATGCTCTGGTTGGTAATAAAACATAGAATCTTCCTATCTGTGATAGACATTTAGGCATTTCTTACTTTCTGCCAGAACTTTTTAAACATGGGCTAAGAAACAAGACCTCCATTTGTGCAGCCACGTCCCCTTCCAGGTGGGAAAATCAGCCTTGTAGGAGATCGGGTCAGACCTGCAGTAGAACCCTCCCAGCCCTCACCCTGAAGGACAAGGAACCGTGTGCATATGTAAAACCTGGCCATCTGGCCCCACACTGACCTCTGCCACCTCTGTTCCCTCTGGCTTTAAGAAATCACAGGCCCAGTGCTTGACAGCTGGGAGAAGTTCTCCAATGATAGAGTGAGACTGGGGAGGGACCAGCCCTTCTGGCGCCTCCCCCAGATTTCCAGAGATCAATTAGTTGGGCTTAAGCCAAAAGTGAGAGCCATACTAATTTTAATATTGAACAATTACATTTCTGATCAGAGTGTGTAAAACTGAGGCATGCCAAGAAGTGGGAAACCCATACAGAGTGCTAGGGAGGTGACTTCGCCTACAGCATGCTGTGACTTGTATACACATTTTTAGCTTATAAACCAGACATGAGTTGAATTGAGCCATTGGTGTTCAGTGTATGATTAAAAAAATACGTATTTTTGAATAGTGGGAAAAGATTCTTTGAGGAATAGAGATGCTATCTTCCCAAACAATGCTATTTATTTACTTTCAAAGTGTAATTTAATTTTAATTATTTATAAAGCTGCTTGATACTTTAGTAAATGTACCACAGTGTGTTTGGTTCAGCTAACAATATCTCAGTAAAAAGAAACTGTTCTTTTCAAATTTTAGATATTAAATCTTTGCCATGAATCATGCTGAGACTGCTGGGATTTTTAAGAGAATCATTTGGTTTTCATGGTGGTGAAATGAGACCTAGCAGGATATTATTGAAAGTTTTATATTTCCAAATATGTACATAGAGAGATCACGGGTAGGCCCTTCTTTCTTTCCTTGGTGAGAAAATGGCTTTCATATAAACTAGTCAAAATCACAAATACTATGTAGAAGAATAATCATGAGCACTTCCTTTTTTCCTTAGCTCAGAATCCTCAGATTCTGCCATGCTTTTCTTCCAGGCGTTTGCCACGTCGATCTTTTCTACTCCGCTGAGCCCGTTTCTCGGGAGTGTCATTTTTATCACATCGTATGTCCGGCCAGTGAAATTCTGGGAGAAAAACTACAAGTAAGATCCTGAAATCGTTGCTGACTTGCTTTGCTACGATTCACGTTCAGGATGCTCCTTGACCTTTGTCTATGAAAAGTCTGGGCTTCATGCTCTGCCCTCCTGTGGGGCAGCCCTAGCAAGCTCCCTCACCCACCCAGTTATCTACTCAGCACGGGGGCTTCCAGGCTCTGGAACAGGCCTGACTGATGGCAAATTTGCAGTCAGTCTAGGTTTCACCAGTTGTGAAGGAAAGTGAGATATCACCACCCACTCTCACCAGTTGCCCTCAGAGAGATTGTCTCAGGAGCCATGGTCCTGTCATTGGATGAGATTACCCGTGGGGGGCATGGCTCCCTTCTGTGGGCCTTCGAAATACGCATGTCATGTAGAAGTGTACATGCATCACAGCTCAACATAGGAGAGCATATACCATTTTTTCCGAGCATCATTAAACTTGTAGAAGGTGATTTCTGCATTTTTGTCTTGACTGTTTAGACCAGTCAGTCATAAATTTCCTCAAGCAAACAGTGATGGAGCGAGGGCAGTGATTTTTTCAGGAGTGGTGGGAAGGGAGGAGTGATGGGTAACTGAGTAACTTTCAAGAGTTGTTAATGATTTGTCGGGAGAGGGCCTGAGAATAGCCAGAGGAGGAGGTGGGGCGAGCCAGCCTGTCTCCAGCTGGGGTCGTCTTCCGTTGCAGATCTCATTTGCCCTAATTTACTAGCCATACCTGGGCTGTTGTGTCCAAGCCCTAATCCATCTTCTGTAACGTGTCTACCTTTTCTACTGCTCTGCCACTTTACAGTGCGCCCTTCACGTCTCACAGAGGCCAACGTTAAGTCAGGAGATCTGTGTGGTTAGATGGTTTATGTGCACGGAAGATGCACGTCCTTCTGGGGCAGGCGGTAGGGCGTCGTGATGAAAACACAGCCTGGGCCGCCAGCCTGCCTGGGCTCACACCTCGCCTCCACCCTCAGTGCTGGTGACCTCAAGGCCTCTCTCCTCTTCTGTAAAATGGGGGCAAAGGAATAAGGCCTACTTCACAGCCTTGTGGGGAGAATACAAGTTAATAGACCTAAAGCACCTAGAACAAAGTAAGCATCATGCTGGCCTGTGCTGGTGGGATTCTTCTCTGACTGCCCTGCATGGAACCCTTGTCCCCACCTGACCCATGCTAACAGGTATACCATCCTTGGGACCTCACATTTATGGGTCCTGGGGAAATCCAACCAAACCGGAGCACCCCAAGGTAAGCCAGTGCTGGGAGACCACCAAGAGTTGGGGAAGGCCCCTTGTGTGTCCCACAGATCCTCATCTTTTAAGAGAGGTGGGCTTTTTGCTGTATAAGTGAAGCCGTCTTGAAATGTACACGTAGACAAGAGTCCTCTTCGGCATTTGTCTAAAGGATGCCGTGCGTATTTGCAGAGTCAGAAGGAAAAGAAAACCACCAGCACTGGCTTGTCTTTATGCTTTTTAAGGAGAAAACAATTTGGGGGACCTTTTGGAGCTCTTAAAAATCGCACTTCTGGAAAGCGCAAACGCTTGTGAATAAAAGTGTGGCAATCTCATGTGCTTTTAACTATGCAGGAAAGTGCAAGATATTTAAAATGTGCTCTGTAACACAAAAGATTTCTTTTTGTCTCCTATTCTCAGATAAGTTAGGAACCAGTTTTTTTGGCCGGGTGGAGAATTTGATAAGCAAAATGCATCCCCTTTGAGCTGGAGGGGGTGTTAAGCTTCCCCAGTAGAAAGGGGAATGGAGAAATCTTTGTGAGATGCTTTTACTGAGGGGAGACATCGTAACGCCTGCGCAACGCAAGTTTGGTATTTTCTTATTTAGCCATCTCCCTGCCAAGATTCAGCTACCTGCTCGGCACCGTACACCAAGGTCTGAACTGTCGGTTTATGTGGGTTACTTAAAAGTCTGGGCTGCTAGAGTGTTTCCTTATTCAGTCTCACAAAAAGTTGATGATGTTGTGATCCATTCTTTCCCCCAGTGTAGCGCTCTGTTGCATGTCAGGGCTTTGGTCGTCTGTGCTAGGATGAGAAGGGGACAGGAGAGTCTGTGGCAACGCATAAGGACATCCTGCCTTTCCTAGGACTCTCTGAAGGAGCCAAGGTGGGGAAGATGTTCAGTCCCACTGAGGGGTGGGGAGAGACGCTGATGCCGAACGCAGCCAGCTGGGAGTCTCTTGTCAACTTGTGTTGAGCCTCAGAATACAGAGGCCTGTGGTCATCTGCTCAAAAGATCAGTGATGGAATTCAGGACAGTAAGCGTGGTGGGTACCAGGAAAAGAAATGGCGGGAAATCTCATCTGGACCCCTGCAAGCCCTCTGGAAAGCCCGTTCTCTGTATCTGAAGCGGTTGGTTTTTATTTCAAACACAAATGACTTTTCCTGTTCTTATTTGTGAGTGTCTCTGTAGCTGCTCCCACCGCTTCCTTTTCAGTCGGATACAGAGAAGCAGTTGTTAGGGTAATCGATTAATTGTTTACTCGAAGCAGTTGTTAGGGTAATCAATTAATTGTTTACTCGCTGTCCCCGCCACTGACTGAGAGATACTGTCGCCCCTCAGGACAGTGAACACGATCTGCCTGTGGGTACCGTGGTCACCAGCCCCACCCTGAGGGTGTGATGAGGGCCACTTGCCGTCCGTCCCCTCTCCTGACCTCCTCTTCCTCTCCACCCCTGCTCCTTCACTTGCCAGTCCTTTGATTTTTCTTCCAGACCTCCTAAAGCTGCCTTTGGTTTGTGCAAGTCTCCAGCGAGCCCTGTACTGTAACGGAACCGTTTTCATACTCTATGGAACCGATAAGTAAATCACCAGCTCCCTGGTGACTGGCCTGTCTGTTCTCCTCGGCCTGGGCTGTCTTGAAATCCTCAGGCTCTTTCTTCTCCAACACTCCTCCTCACTGGGGGCTGGTGACAAACGTGTCCTCTGCCCCCTTAAGTAACCTGCTCTCTGCTTGATTCCCCAGACACAGCACCAGGTCCCACTGTCTCAGAAGCCCACGGTGGGACACTGCTGCCTGGGCGACAAGGAGACATACCTCAGAGCCCAGCACTAAATGCTCTGTATCTACCTTGTCCAATATGGGAGCCCTCCCAGAAATTGGAACGGGGCTAGCTAGTGTGGCTGAAGTTTTAATTCTATTGGATTTTAATTAATTTACATTTACGTAGCCGCATGTGACTCGAGGCTGTCATATAGGGCAGCACAAATATAGACCCACCTCACCTCAGTCCTAATCTCCCACAGTACGATTTCACACATCGCGTATTGTGGATTTTTCATTCCCAGCCCTCCCTCGGCTGTACCCTTCTCACCGAGTGCCCTTCCCTCCCCCAGTCCCTCCACTTCCACCCACACGTACACAGACTCACAAAGAGGGGAATCACATTCCACCTCCTGATGGATGAATGGAAGGTTCAGGAAGGACTCGTGGGATGAGAGGTATTGTAGTGGTCACCTTTGGAAAATAAATTTGCTCTCTGACCATCAGTAAATTGTACCAAGGATTGGTGTAGACTGACTGTACCTCCAAGCCTAGACTTGTTTTTTTTTTCATCTTTGTGTCCCTACGGGGCCACGCACACAGAAGATGTTCTGTAACTATTTCTTAAATGAATTAAATCCAACAATATTACGTAAAAGGGAAAGGAAATTGTAATCTGGATTTCATTTGCCACCATCAGGCTGTGCACTATTAAACTCTTCTTAACTGAGAAGGCCTTTAAAATTGGTCTTGATGAGTTCTGCCTGGTGTCTCCATTTAATTTACAGGCAACAATAGCAAATGCACTGTAATAATAGTGCCTGGTGTTTATAAATCCCCTTATGTCAGAGTATTTTTTTTAACATTTTTATTGGAGTATAATTGGTTTACATTGTTGTGTTAGTTTCTGCTGTATAACAAAGTGAATCAACTATACGTATACATATATCCCCATATACCCTCCCTCTTGCATCTCCCTCCCACCTTCCCTATCCCACCCCTCTCGGTGGTCACAAAGCACCGAGTTGATCTCCCTGTGCTATGCAGCCCCTTCCCACTAGCTATCTGTTTTACATTTGGTAGTGTGTATATGTCCCTGCCACTCCCTCAACTTCGTACCGGCCTACCCTTCCTGTCCGCCGTGTCCTCAGGTCCATTCTCTATGTCTGCGTCTTTATTCCTATCCTGCCCCTAGGTTCTTCAGAACCATTTTAGACTACATATATATGTGTTAGCATACGGTATTTGTTTTTCTCTTTCTGACATACTTCACTCGGTATGACAGACTCTAGGTCCATCCACCTCACTACAAATAACTCAATTTCATTTCTTTTTATGGCTGAGTAATATTCTTCCATTGTATATATATGCCACATCTTCTTTATCCATTCATCTGTTGATGGACACTTAGGTTGCTTCCATGTCCTGGCTATTGTAAACAGTGCTGCAATGAACATTGTGGTACATGACTCTTTTTGAATTATGGCTTTCTCAGGGTATATGCCCCGTAGTGGGACTGCTGGGTCGTCTGGTAGTTCTATTCTTAGTTTTTTAAGGAATCTCCATGCTGTAATTTCTCCATAGTGGCTGTATCAATTTACATTCCCACCAGCAGTGCAAGAGGGTTCCCTTTTCTCCACACCCTCTCCAGCATTTATTGTTTGTAGATTTTTTTGATGATGGCCATTCTGATGGGTGTGAGGTGATACCTCATTGTAGTTTTGATTTGCATTTCTCTAATGATTAGTGATGTTGAGCATCCTTTCATGTGTTTGTTGGCAATCTGTTTATCTTCTTTGGAGAAATGTCTATTTAGATCTTCTGCCCATTTTTGGATTGGGTTCTTTGTTTTTTTGATATTGAGCTGCATGAGCTGCTTGTTTATTTTGGAGATTAATTCTTTGTCAGTTGCTTCATTTTCAAATATTTTCTCCTACTCTGAGGATTGTCTTTTCATCTTGTTTATGCTTTCCTTTGCTGTGCAAAAGCTTTTAAGTTTCATTAGGTCGCATTTGTTTATTTTTGTTTTTATTTCCATTTCTCTAGGAGGTGGGTCAAAAAAGATCTTGCTGTGATTTATGTCCTGGAGTGTTCGCCTATGTTTTCCTCTAAGAGATTTATAGTGTCTGGCCCTACGTTTAGGTCTTTAATCCATTTTGAGTTTATTTTTGTATATGGTGTTAGGGAGTGTTTTAATTTCATTCTTTTACATGTAGCTGTCCAGGTTTCCCAGCACCACTATTGAAGAGGCTGTCTTTTCTCCACTGTATATTCTTGCTTCCTTTATCAAAGATAATGTGACCATATGTACATGGGTTTATCTCTGGGCTTTCTATCCTGTTCCACTGATCTATATTTCTGTTTTTGTGTCAGTACCATACCGTCTTGATTACTGTAGCTTTGTAGTATAGTCTGAACTCCAGGAGCCTGATTCCTCCAGCTTCGTTTTTCTTTCTCAAGATTGCTTTGGCTACTGGAATCTTTTGTGTTTCCAGACAAATTGTGAAATTTTTTGTTCTAGTTCTGTGAAAAATGCCATTGGTAGTTTGATAGGGATTGCATTACTGTAGATTGCTTTGTTTAGTATAGTCATTTTCACAATGTTGATTCTTCTAACCCAGGAATATGGTATATCTCTCCATCTGTTTGTATCATCATTAATTTCTTTCATCAGTGTCTTACAGTTTTCTGCATACAGGTCTTTTGTCTCCTTAGGTAGGTTTATTCCTAGGTGTTTTATTCTTTTTGTTGCAATGGCAAATGGGAGTGTTTCCTTAATTTCTCTTTCAGATTTTTCATCATTAGTGTATAGGAATGCAAGAGATTTCTGTGCATTAATTTTGTATCCTGCTACTTTACCGAATTCATTGATGAGCTCTAGTAGTTTTCTGGTAGCATCTTTAGGATTCTTTATGTATAGTGTCATGTCATCTGCAAACAGTGACAGCTTTACTTCTTTTCCAATTTGTCTTCCTTTTATTTCTTTTTCTTCTCTGATTGCTGTGGCTAAAACTTCCAAAACTATGTTGAATAATAATGGTGAGAGTGGGCAACCTTGTCTTGTTCCTGATCTTAGTGGAAATGGTTTGTTTTTCACCATTGAGAATGATGTTGGCTGGGTTTGTCATATTTGGCCTTTATTATGTTGAGGTACGTTAGCTCTATGCCTGCATTCTGAGTTTTTTTTTTTTTTTTTTAATAATAAATGGGTGTTGAATTTTGTCGAAAGCTTTTTCTGCATCTATTGAGATGATATGGTCTTTCTCCTTCAATTTGCTAATATGGTGTATCACGTTGATTGATTTGCATTTATTGAAGAATCCTAGCATCCCTCAGATAAACCCTACTTAATCATGGTGTATGATTCTTTAATGTGCTTTTGGATTCTGTTTGCTAGTATTTTGTTGGGGATTTTTGCATCTGTGTTCATCAGTGATATTGGCCTGTAGTTTTCTTTTTTTGTGACATCCTTGTCTGGTTTTGGTATCAGGGTGATGGTGGACTCGTAGAATGAGTTTGGGAGTGTTCCTCCCTCTGCTATATTTTGGAAGAGTTTGAGAAGAATAGGTGTTAGCTCTTCTCTAAATGTTTGATAGAATTCGCCTGTGAAGCCATCTGGTCCTGGGCTTTTGTTTGTTGAAAGACTTTTCGTCACAGTTTCAATTTCAGTGCTTGTGATTGGTCTGTTTCTATTTTCTATTTCTTCCTGGTTCAGTCTCAGAAGGTTGTACTTTTCTAAGAATTTGTCCATTTCCTCCAGGTTTTCCATTTTATTGGCATATAGTTGCTTGTAGTAATGTCTCCTGATCCTTTGTATTTCTGAAGTGTCGGTTGTTACTTCTCTTTTTTCATTTCTAATTCTATTTTTTTTGTGTGTGTGTGCGGTACGTGGGCCTCTCACTGCTGTGGCCTGTCCCGTTGCGGAGCACAGGCTCCGGACGCGCAGGCTCAGCGGCCATGGCTCACGGGCCCAGCCGCTGTGCAGCATGTGGGCTCTTCCCGGACTGCGGCACGAACCCGTGTCCCCTGCATCGGCAGGCAGACTCTCAACTACTGCGCCACCAGGGAAGCCCTCTAATTCTATTGATTTGAGTCTTCTCCCTTTTTTTCTTGCTGAGTCTGGCTAATGGTTTATCAATTTTGTTTATCTTCTCAAAGAACCAGATTTTAGTTTTATTGATCTTTGCTATCATTTCCTTCATTTCTTTTTCATTTATTTCTGATTTGATCTTTATGATTTATTTCCTTCTGCTAACTTTGGGGGTTTTTTGATCTTCTTTCTCTAATTGCTTTAGGTGTAAGGTTAGGTTGTTTATTTGAGATGTTTATTGTTTCTTGAGGTAGGATTGTATTGCTATAAACTTCCCTCTTAGAACTGCTTTTGCTGCATCCCATAGGTTTTGGGTCGCTGTGTTTTCATTGTCATTTGTTTCTAGATATTTTTTTATTTCTTCTGATTTCTTCAGTGATCTTTTGGTTATTTAGTAGTGTATTGTTTAGCCTCCATGTGTTTGTGTTTTTTACAGATTTTTTTCTGTAATTGATATCTAGTCTCATAGAGCAGTGGTTGGAAAAAATACTTGATATGATTTCAGTTTTCTTAAATTTACCAAGTTTTGATTTGTGACCCAAGAGATGATCTTTCCTGGAGAATATTCCATGAGCAATTGAGAAGAAAGTGTAATCGGCTGTTTTTGGATACAAATGGAATGTAATTCCACTTGTAATAGATGGAATGTCCTATAAATATCAGTTAAGTCCATCTTGTTTAATGTATCATTTAAAGCTTGTGTTTCCTTATTTATTTTCATTTTGGATGATCTGTCCATTGGTGAAAATGGGGTGTTAAAGTCCCTTACTATGATTGTGTTATTGTCAATTTCCCCTTTTATGGCTGTTAGCATTTGCCTTATGTATTGAGCTGCTCTTATGTTGGGTGCATAAATATTTGCAATTGTTATATCTTCTTCTTGGATTGATCCCTTGATCATTATGTAGTGTCCTTCTTTGTCTCTTGTAATAGTCTTTATTTTATAGTCTGTTTTGTCTGGTATGAGAATTGCTACTCCAGCTTTCTTTTGATTTCCATTTGTGTGGAATATCTTTTTCCATCCCCTCACTTTCAGTCTATATGTGTCCCTAGGTCTGAAGTGGGTCTTGTAGACAGCATATATACGGGTCTTGTTTTTGTATCCATTCAGCCAGTCTCTCTCTTTTGGTTGGAGCATTTAATCCATTTACATTCAAGGTAGTTATCGATATGTATGTTTCTATTACTTTTTTTTTTTTTTTGCGGTATGTGGGCCTCTCACTTTTGTGGCCTCTCCTGTTGCAGAACACAGGCTCCGGATGCACAGCCTCAGCGGCCATGGCTCACGGACCTAGCCGCTCCGTGGCATGTGGGATCCTCCCAGACCAGGGCAAGAACCCGTGTCCCCTGCATCAGCAGGCGGACTCTCAACCACTACACCACCAGGGAAGCCCTATTACTATTTTCTTAATTGTTTTGGGTTTGTTATTGTAAATCTTTTACTTCTTGTGTTTCCTGCCTTGAGAAGTTCCTTTAACATTTGTTTTAAAGCTGGTTTGGTGGTGTGAATTCTCTTAGCTTTCGTTTGTCTGTAAAGGTTTTAATTTCTCCGTCGAATCTGAATGAGATCCTTGCTGGGTAGGGTGATCTTGGTTGTAGGTTTTTCCCTTTCATCACTTTAAATATGTCCTGCCACTCCCTTCTGGCTTGCAGAGTTTCTGCTGAAAGATCAGCTGTTAACCTTATGGGGATTCCCTTGTATGTTATTTGTTGTTTGTCCCTTGCTGCTTTTAATATTTTTTCTTTGTTTTTAATTTTTGATTGTTTGATTAATATGTGTCTTGGTGTGTTTCTCCTTGGTTTTATCCTATATGGGACTCTGTGCTTCCTGGGCTTGATTGACTATTTCCTTACCCATGTTAGGGAAGTTTTCAACTATAATCTCTTCAAATATTTTCTCAGTCCCTTTTTTTTTCTCTTCTTCTTCTGGGACCCCTATAATTCTAATGTTGGTGCGTTTAATATTGTCCCAGAGGTCTCTGAGACTGTCCTCAATTCTTTTCATTCTTTTTTCTTTATTCTGCTCTGCAGTAGTTATTTCCACTATTTTATCTTCCAGGTCACTTATCCGTTCTTCTGCCTCAGTTATTCTGCTATTGATTCCTTCTAGAGAATTTTTAATTTCATTTATTGTGTTGTTCATCATTGTTTGTTTGCTCTTTAATTCTTCCAGGTCCACGTCAAACATTTCTTGTATTTTCTCCATTCTATTTCCAAGATTTTGGATCATCTTTACTATCATTATTCTGAATTCTTTTTCGGGTAGACTGCCTATTTCCTCTTCGTTTGTTTGTTCTGGTGGGTTTTTACCTTGCTCCTTCATCTGCCGTGTGTTTCTCTGTCTTCTCATTTTGCTTATCTTCTTGTTTGGGGTCTCCTTTTAGCAGGCTGCAGGTTCGTAATTCCCATTGTTTTTGGTGTCTGCTCCCAGTGGGTAAGGTTGGTTCAATGATTTGTGTAGGCTTCTTGGTGGAGGGGACTGGTGCTTGTATTCTGGTGAATGAGGCTGGATCTTGTCTTTCTGATGGGCAAGACCACGTCTGGTGGTGTGTTTTGGGGTGTCTGTGACCTTATTATGATTTTAGGCAGCCTCTGTGCTAATGGATGGGGTTGTGTTCCTGTCTTGCTAGTTGTTTGGCATAGTGTGTCAAGCACTGTAGCTTGCTGGTTGTTGAGTGGACCTGGGTCTTGGCATTGAGATCTCTGGGAGAGCTTTTGCCATTTGATATTACATGGGGCCAGGCTGTCTCTGGTGGACCAATGTCTGGAACTTGGCTCTCCCACCTCAGAGGCTTGGGCCTGATACCCGGCTAGAGCACCAAGACCCTGTCATCCTCATGGCTCAGAAGAAAAGGGAGGAAAAAAAAGAAAGAAAGGGAAAAAGTAAATAAAATAAAATAAAGTTATTAAAATAAAAATTATTAAAAATTAAAAAGTAATAAATAAAAACAGAAAGAGAGGAAGAGAGAGCAACAAAACCAAAAAACAAATCCACCAGTGATAACAAGTGCTAAAAAATATACTTAAAAACCCTAAAAAACAAAAAACAGACAATCAGAACTCTAGGAAAAATGGCAAAAGCAAAGCTATACAGACAAAGTCACACAAAGAAGCATACACATACACACTCACAAAAAGCAAAAAAGGAAAAAAATATACATATATATTTTTTAAAAAAAGGAAGAGAGCAACCAAATCAATAAGTCTACCAATGATAATAAGCTCTAAATACTAAACTAAGATAAACATAAAAGCAGAAACAAATTAGATGCAGAAAGCAAACCCCAAGGCTACAGTTGCTCCCAAAGTCCACCGCCTCAATTATGGGATGATTGGTTGTCTATTCAGGTTTTCCACAGATGCAGGGCACTTCAAGTTGACTGTGGAGCTTTAATCCACTGCTTCTGAGGCTGCTGGGAGAGACCTCCCCCTCTCCTCTTTGTTCACACAGCTCCTGGGTTCAGCTTCGGACTTGGCCCCGCCTCTGTGCGTAGGTCACCTGAGGGCGTTTGCCCTTTGCTCAGACAGGACGGGATTAAAGGAGCAGCTGATTCGGGGGCTCTGGCACAGGCCAGGGGGAGGGAGGGGCACGGATGCGGGGCGAGCCTGCGGCGGCAGAGGGCGGCATGACGCTGCACTGGCCCGAGGCGCGCCGCGCGTTCTCCTGGGGAAGTTGTCCCTGGATCATGTGGCGACAGTTTCTTGCCTTTTGGGAGGTCTGAGGTCTTCTGCCAGCGTTCAATGGGTGTTCTGTAGGAGCTGTTCCACATGTAGATGTAGTTTTGATGTATTTGTGGTGAGGAAGGTGATCTTCACGTCTTATTCCTCCACCATCTTGAAGGTGCCTCCTTTCAGAGTATTTTTTAAAAGGTTTAGAAACACATTTTTATATTATGATTCATCATCATTCTCTTCATATATATACAATTGCTAAATAACCAAACTTTGTCATTAACGTGAAACAGATGTTTAGGCTGGAAAGTATATATTTGACTCATGGCCCTGGTTATCTTAGCCAATGTCTCACCCCTAAAGGAGTCAACTGTCTTCAGTCCTAAAGAAGGAAAAATCCCATTAACAGTGATTTTGCTTTCATACATCAAAAGTCTTCTATAAAATGTTAAATACCATAGCTATGAGGAGACACACGTAACAGCTACCTGAAGGGCAAATATAACTTCGTGGTTGTTACATTTCTATTATATTCTCTGGATTGGTTTTCAAATGTTAAATTGTTCTGGGCATTATCCTTGTCAGCAAGTATACAGTAAGCATGTATGTGAGGCCACTGTGCTGGGCTTTAAGATAGAAATCATTCTATGTGATTGGTCTGCAAAAAACTTGACTCTGCATTCCATGCCCTTGGTCTCACCCTAGTCAGCAAGAAGATAATCAGTGTCACTTCATCCTCAGCTCTCCCTGAGGCAGTGATGTTCCATCAGAAAGCACCAGCTTTGCGGTCAGTCAGACCTTGAATAAAATCCCAGCCCGTATGCTTGGTTAGGTGTTTGACTTTAGGAAATTATTCAGCCTGTGAGCCTCAGTTGATTCATGTGTAAAATGGGATGACTGTCTCTGTGTGCCTCCCAGAAGTCATAAACACCAAATTAATCCTGTACCCATTTTGTTTTCCTTCCCTATATTTCTGTGTGCTACCATTTCAACTTTTAATTCAGTTAAGTCTAGACATATTTTATGTATCCTTGCAACCCTACCTGAAATCGTTTCTGAAATGGCAGAACACGATCAACCCATGAAAGAATACATGTGTAGACCACGGAGCATCACGTCCACAGCCAGCGTGCTGTGAGATGCCCCATAAATACTAGTCTTCACCATCAGGTGCTGTGTTTATTTTGAGGCCTTAGCCAGTCCCAGAGCCCAGGTTCTGTTCTTTGAGCATCACAGCTGCCTTAGTGGAAAAAAACAAGATCTTCAGAGTTCCACTCTTTTGTGGTTTATCCAGCAACAAAAGAGATGATCAGAATACTTCAGCCAGTCTCAGTGAGCTCTCATGGATCTTACTGTGCTACTTCCCAGCCCCTTCGTGGGTTTGTAATATAGAAGAGAGACTAGCATGGACCCTTGGAATTACAGAATCCCCTCTGCACCATCCATGGAAGGGAGTCCTCCTCCTCCTCTGGGTGGAGCAGGACTTGTGTCTCACTGGGCAGCCCGTGTGATCTTTGTCAGTCACAGCTGGGGCTCTGATTGCTCTCAGTCTGCTCCTTGTGGCATCACCCGGATACCCCAGTCACCTGGATACACCTGCTGATCGGAGCAACCCGCATCCTTGGGCCTCCTGTACATTCCATCCTTTACCAGCTTGAAGGCAGCTCTCCTTCCCTTCTCAGGTCTCTGCTTCTGGCTTAACAGTCCTATCTGCTTTTTGTGTGAAATGGTCTAGACCTTGAGCATCTCAGCCGTCCTCATCCAGTTGTTTACTGGGCTGACCCTGACTGTGCCCTCCTGAGACTGCTCCAGGTGTCACCTACTCAGCTCATAGTAGAGGGACCTGTCACTTCCTCTGAGTCCTATGTTCTGCTCTCATTTATGCCTCTTAAAATGGAAACCCTCGCAATTATTTTGCTCAAGTATCGCCAAGCCAAGTCTTTATCATCCTACTCTCATGCATGTGTGTTTCACTGAAAAGCAGAAATTTACATTTCCTCTATCAATCCTCAACTTCTTGGCTTTAACTCAACATTCCAGTCCATAGAGGTCGATGTCACTGCTGTCCTCATCATCTCTCCAGCCCCCTCACCTGTGCTATCTGCACATGGGCTTGCCTGTCACCACCTGGGTCTTCGTTCGTGATTTGTTAATGATGATGAGCTGTACAGAGCCATGGGTGCCTGACTCGGTTAAGGCAGTCAAAAAACGGAATTCTCAACTTCACACACTACCTTTTTCAGAATGGGGAGGATTTTGCTGGATACTCTCTTCCCAGTGAGCTGTTTTAAGCCTGGTTTGTAGATCTTTGTGCAAAGCATTGAGCATCTCAAAAGACATTCTTTTTTAAGTATAAAGCAGGAAGATTATATGGCTTATATGTTAATAGTAAAATGCAGCACTGTAATTCAGATTTGCAGTTATGCTGGGAGGGATTTATGTATTTCAACTTGCAATTAAGCTACCCCCCAATTTATTTGGATATGTTTTCAAAGCACCTGGACAAATTTACTGTGGAGATGAAAGTCATGAAGCTCCCTCATCAGGTGTCTTAGGGCTATTAGAGCTCTCGGATGCACACCTAGGAGTATGTTGGGCCCTGGATATATTACTATTAAATGTAATAAAGGCAGTAGGAACAATGCAGCAGTAACAGGAGTGATGGTCATCTTTTTGTATTTAGTGAACACCTGCTCACCTGCTCAGATATACTCATTCCCATCCTGACACGCACTTTGGAAGTAGAAGTTTCATTTTTCTCATTTCGCAGATCGGAAAAAGGAGACTCAGGGAAGTTCAGCAACTTGCCCAAAGTCACAGAGTAAGTCAGTGGCTGATCCCAGGTATTAACCCAGTCTGGCCTTATTTCAAGCCCTTTCCATTGTGTCCTGAAGCCTCTCAAAATACCTCCCACAGCAAAAAAAAAAAACCCCATAAAACAAAAAGAACAGTGACTGTCAGTTAAAGCATTTGCTCTTGACTTGAGAGGTATGGTCACAAGAGCCCGTCTGGAGGGGAAGGCGGCTGCAGCCCGGAGCCCGGGGTCCCTGTGTGCCTCACTCCAGAAAGGCCTTCTCTGGGTCCTTAGAGGAGCTCTGTGCAGCCTCTCTCTGTGGGGGGCAGCTCCAGGTGTGGCAGAGGTGGGCATGCTCCCTGTCACCTCCTCAGAAGCAGACGTTGGTCCCAAACCTCTCCTCTGCCCTCAGGCAGGTCCAAAGTGACCCAAGTCAAAACCAACACGACTCTCCCAAGGCCACTTTCCAGTTCATCTGCTGAGCTGTCTCACTGATGACTAGACCACAGGAGCCTTGCAGCTCAGGGGCTTGGAGGCCCTCCGCAGGCTCGGCAGGAGGTGGTGAGGGGCCACCTGGCGAGGTCTGGACCATCGCTGGCGAGTTTGTCTTTCCTTGATTCTGCGGGGACCTTGCGATGCTCCCGCATCCCTGAGCATGGCGCCGAGGTGCTCCTCCCCGAGGTCCCGGTCGGTCGGTCGGTTCGAGCTGCAGCCCCGCCTGCTTCTCCGCAGCCCCAGACACTGAGCAGGGAGGTGGAGGGGCGGCCCCTTGGGCGTGGCCTGCTGCCTCTGGTATTTCCAGAGCGGGGACTGGGAGCCTCTCCCACTGGGAGACCCAGGAGCACCAGTGATGTGAGGCACCAGGGTGCCCTGGTTCCAGACCTTGCCGGGCTGTTAAGTAACTTGATAGGCCTGTGAAAAGGATCAGGAAATGCCCTCACTTTTCCTGGGGGCTGATGATAGGTCTTAGGGAATCCTCCCCCCGGAAGGGACTCCGAGGCTGATGCATATATAAATCTGGGAGTTCTGAGCAATTTAAAAATGCCTGGGAGTCACTTTGAGGTTCCACATGTGTGTCTGTTGATAAATGAGGCATGTTTCGAGATTGACACGGTTTAGGCCACGTGTGAGGAGGCAGTGCATCCCGGGACTTACAAGCACAGCCAGGGTGGGAAACTGGACCAAGTCTCGAACTTTCTAAAAGTAATAGAGGTGAAGAGAAGCCAGCAAGAAACATTCTTAGTTATGTAGAACGAAGTGGAGGCATCCAGGCAGACTGACGAGCCCCAGGAGCTCAGAGTTTAGTATCAGTAAATCTCAGCCAGGTGGCTGGGGACACGTGGGCTGAGTCTGTGGATGTACAGCCGGCAGCCTGCCTCACCTTTCATTCCACTCTAGTAAAACTGAGCACTGTGTAAACATTTTCCTGGACTTCAGGCCACAGATAAGCAAGAAACAGATGAGCAGGGGAGACCGTGGCCAAAAAGGCAAGAGAAAGGCAAGGTGTGAAACCCAGAGTTCCAGAGAGGGATCGTTTCCGCCTGGGACTTGGGGTGTGGCAGGCCTGCAGGGGAGGAGAATCGTCTTTCCCACTGGGCTTGGTAGTGTGAGATGCAAGCCTAATGCTGCTGGCAGCCTTTTTGTCCCCACGAGGTATGAACTGGCCTGAGAACACAGCAAACGGGCAGGGCTGAGGGACGTGGAGGATGATTCCTGATGACACCCTAGCCCCTGAGTCCAGCTGGGCTCCACTGACCTTTCAGCTGTGTGAACTAGTGAGTTCTAGATTTTGCCTAAGCTGGTTCCAGTTGGGTTTTCTGTCACTTGAAATCGAGAGACTCATAATAAAAGCAAGTGATGGCTTTTATCGAAGGGATCCTTCCTTCATCATTCTATTTGGAGGGATGACAGCATGAAGGTAAGACCTTTAGCACCGTAATTCTGTGAGTCTAAATAGTCTAGAATTCCAGAGAAGGGTGGAGTGTGGCAGACAGGAGTCTGAGCCTCCCTGCTCTCTGGCTGCTACACCCTGTGTCTTAATCAGTCCTTCCACCTCCCTTCTCTGCCTTGGATTTGCTCAACTGGAAACCCAGGTCTATGTCTGAATGCTGTTATGTCTGCAACACTAAATGATGAACTCAGCCCCATCCTGCTGTTTTACTGACGGATGAGAAAGTTCACACACACGTACCCAGGGGTAAGGTTTGACACTTTGGGTGTGGTGATGAGCGGTTATGCAAATGTATTCCAGAGGATGCCGCTTTTGAGGAGCTCCAGTGTGTTGAATTTCTCAGATAGCACTGGCTTGAGCTTATGATTCATTATGCTGCAATGCGTAATTTTATTCAGAGTCCTGTGCCATCCTGCTGAGCAGTTACAGAATCCAGAAAGTGCAGAGTAGTGAAGTTGACAGGGCGCCTGCCGGAAGGGCTCCATCGGCCCTCCGGCTTCCGGCTGTCTGGTGCTGCTGACTCGACATGTCAAGGTCACCCGGGAGTCAAGGTCACCCAGGAGTGAGGCTGTGTGGCAGGGTCTGGCTGATGTGTGGTCGCAGGGAGTGTCAGCCTAGCACAGCACAAGGGCAGAGCCCTTCTCAGGCCTGGCAGCTTTTTCAGCTTTTAGGGATGTGTTGGAGATGGGATTGATTGATTCTAAACAAGGGAAGGCAGAAGGCTTCAGCTTTTAAATCTGCATTGCCTCAAACCCTTTTACTGCAGGGCTCACACGTTCCTGGCGCAGGAGATTTCCTGGGCAGATGGAGGTATCTGCACAGGGAGGGTTCACTCCCCAACACCAAGGACCCTGAGCCCTTTTGAAGGCCTTGCTGTGATCAGCCAACACACAGAGTGCATGTTACTGGCCACACCGTGCCCGTTGCCGACAGAGATATGGGAGGACCTGTGTGGGCTATGGGATGACCTCTCTGAGTCCTGGGGGGCTTCTGCATTTGAGGCTCTAGCTTAAGACTCACTCCTTGCCGTTGCAGTCATGGGGTTGGGGGGGGGCACTCTTTAATCTTGTTAATGTCGACTGAAAAAATGCACAGCTGAAAAGTTGAGAATTATGTTTTATTCTGAGGACTTTCTGAGGACTTCAAGCCCAGAAGTCAGCCTCTCAGATGGCTCTGAGGGACGGCTCCAAAGAGGTAAGCGGGGAGCCAGGATATAGAGGAGTTTTTGCAAGGAAAACCAGGTAGTCGGAACATCAAAGGGTTACTGTTAATTAAAGAAAACCAGACATCTCAAGTTAAGGAATTTAGCGCTTTTCTCTATATGGGCAGATACAAGAGTCTGGGCTCATTGAAATCATTCCTTTGATATGTACCTTAACTATCTAGGGCCAATGTCATGTTCTTTCCCATCCTGAGTCTCCTCAGGGTGTACCGTCTGAGCAGCTGTAATGTGATGGCTTGATGGCTGCGACATCCTTTGTTTACTGATATGGCAGGTGACATTTTTCATTCACAATACCGTGAGCGTATTTCCAAGGCTGACTTCAGTCCCTCTCTATTGAAAGCCAAGACCTGACCCAGGCGTTGCATGTGGTTGCTGTTTCGGGGTTCATGGTACTATTGGCTGATGAATAAAATTAATGCATTATGTGAACATAGGAAGCCGTGCTCTTTTTTTCTTGTTGCTTTGGAAGCATTCTGCTATCATCACTCCATAGGGTTTATAATGCTCTTTCATGTCTGGATTGCTGTGTTTGCCTCTCTCTGTAAATGCAATTAAGTAGACAGATGCTCCCCATCAAGCTTGTTTAAATGAAAAATGAGCAATAATGGAAAAATAATCACATACATGAGAATTAGAAAATATATTACCTGATAAGAATAACGGCAATTTAATATATTATATTCCTTTTCTGATGTATAGTGTCTTACTAAGTTACATTTTAAAAAAATATTTGTTTTGGAGGTTGTGTGGTTGGAGCTTAATTTCCTAGAGACAGAGAAGGCTTTGGAGAGAGGTGTACTTTGAGGTTTGAGAGAAAGGAGAGAAAGTTCTTAGTGGATTTTAAAGAAAACTGCATAGAAAATGAAATTTAAAAAACGATTAAGTTTAAGAGCCGTCCAAAAATAATAGAACACTAGCTTTCTAGCTAAAGTTATCATGGGCAAAGGAGAGCCACTTGGGAAGCCTTCCGAGGAGGTTTTCTTGTCATTGACACACTGTCTGGGGGAAAAGCTGGGGCAGGTGGCAGATACTTGGAGGTGGTGAATGAACTCATCTTCTGTTGACTCTGGTCTCTATGCTCCCAGAGCCAAGATTCAACACAATTTTAATATTTAAAATCAAATTTGAAAAATACTCTCAGGATAAAAATAATACTATTTCTTTTTCCCCATAAAAAGTACTGATGTGGTGATGATATCAAAACTATTTTCTGTTCATCCATTGTCAATCATGAGGACCCTGGGTAACAGGCCTGTTACAAGGTTAAAGTGATTCTTCGTTTAGTTTTGTAGTAGACTGCCATAGAAGGGACTCTGTATTTTAATTTCCTACCAAAAGTGCTATGTTTTAGTTGCGATTTTATGCACTCAGAAAACTGAGATCAGAAGAATTATGTGATTCTCTCCTTTGCATCCCTCAATAATTTAATAAGTCATAAAGCAAGTGAGAAACAGAAATCAGATTTATCAACTTAAAGTTGCAGTCTTATTCTTGGGGTTCCCCTGCCTTATTGTTTGTGTACTGTTTCCAGGCCGAATTATTTTGCATAGGGTACACCATCATTAAAAATGCAAACCTGAGATGTCAAACCTGCATAAATACCTTTATTTATAATTTTAGTCAGTGTAACTGATTTGACCAGGTGCCACATGGTGATTGTAGAATTAGGAGCATCCTTTTAGTTGAACTTGATTTTGTAACAGATCTGAAGACTGAGTGCGGGTGAGGTACAATGTTATACTTTAGGAGTGAATAAAATAGCAAAGGAAAAGTGAAGTCCATCTCAGCGGAAGACAGAGCTGGTGTGATTTTAATAAGTGCTACATCCCTTGAGGACTAAACAGCACTGTGTCTTAATGGGCTTCATGTTCAGAGAACATGTCTTCTCGAGTTGTGTCTCTCCTGACACAAGTGGCTGTGAAAATGGAAGGATCTAGATGTAACTCATCAGGGCTGCGCATGTCACTGCAAAATCCTGCAGTCCCGTTGCCAAGGGTTGATGTTTCTTTTTGCTGTGTGCTCATCTTGATCCAAATTCTGTGCGTACCAGTGGTAACTAATGAAAAAATAAATGTGTCTTCATCCCCAGGAGAAATAACACCCGGAACTCTAAATAAAACACTGTCAAATCCGTAACGTTGGGCCTCTTTTTACCAGGAGGCTATAGCACCCAGAAGTCAAAACCTTAAATCAGACATGTTAATCCTGGGGAAAAAAACAGCAGCACCCTGGTCATTTAATCCTTATGAATCTGCTACAATCCTCTGCATCTCCATCTTTTCAGTTCCCCATCTGGCTGACTCTTTGCCCAACCACATGCAGCTAGATTTTTTTTTATTACTGTTTTTATTAGTTGCATTTATTTGCAGAAAGAGAAGAAACACTTTTCACCCCCTAAATATTTATGACTTCCCAGTGAATGAGTAATTGGACTTCTTCTCCTGTATTTGGAATGCTGGAGAGTCTTGGATTTTTCTGACTGAAATGGGAGAAGTGATCCTAATTTGTGATGCAAGCAAGTTAGGGTGAGAGATGAGAATCTCACACGAATGCATTGTAGTCTCGGAATTCAGGCCTGCTATTAGCTATGGAGATTTTTGTGTGTGTGGTACGCAGGCCTCTCACTGCTGTGGCCTCTCCCGTTGCGGAGCACAGGCTCTGGACGTGCAGGCTCAGCGGCCATGGCTCACGGGCCCAGCTGCTCCGTGGCACGTGGGATTGACCCTCCCGGACCGGGGCATGAACCCGTGTCCCCTGCATCGGCAGGTGGACTCTCAACCACTGCGCCACCCGGGAAGCCCTGGAGATTTTTTTAATTAAACTTTTTTTTTTTAAAACTAAGTATAGATTCACATGGAGTTGAAAGAAAGAATAAAAAGAGATCTCCCCATATACTCTTTATCCAATTTACATGTGTTAACGTCTTATAAAACGATCACCAGGATATTGATGTTGGTCCAGTCAAGATACAGACCAAGTCCATCCCCACAGAGACCTCCCCTGCTGCCCTTTGATAGTCACACACTCTTCCTTGCTGCCCCTCCCTCCTTCTTACCTCCTGTCAACCACTAATCGGTTCTCCAACTCTATAATTTTGTCATTGCAAGAGTTTTATATGAACGGAATCATATAATATTTAAACCTCGTGGGATTGGCTGTTTTCACTCACCGTAGTGCAGTGAAGATTCTTCCAGGTTGTTGTATGTCGGCAGTTTTGCCCCTTTTAATTGCTAAGCAGTATCCCATAGTATGGAAACCACAGTCTGTTTAACAACTCACCCACTAAGGGACATCTGGGTTGCTTCCAGTTTTTGGCTATTATGAATAAAGCTGCCAGGGACATTTGTCTGTGGGTTTCTGGGTGGACATAAGTCTTCTCTTCTCTGGCGTAATTGCCCAGGAATGTAATTGCTGGGTCCCATGGTAGTTTTTTTTAGAGAAACTGCCAAACTTTTTTCAGAGGAGCGATACCATTTTACCTCCCCACCAGCAATGTGTAAGGGATCTAGTTTCTCCATATCCTTGCAAGTATATGGATGTTTTCACTATTTTATACTTTAGCCATTCTAATGGGTGTATAGTGGTATCTCACTGTGGTTTTAATCTGCATTTCCCTAATGACTTAGGACACTGAACATCTTTTTCTGAGCTTATTTGCCATCACATGTCCTCTTTAGGGAAATGTTTGTTCACGTCTTTGCTCACTTTCTAATTGGATTCTTTGTGGGTTTTTTGTTTGTTTTGGTTTGGTTTTCTTACTGCTGAGTTTTGAGGGGTTTTTTTATATATTCTAGATACTAGCACTTAGTTGGATATGTGGTTTGCAAATATTTTCTCTCAGTCTGTACCTGGTCTTTTCATCCTTTTAACAGAGTATTTTACAGAGCAAAAGTTTTTAAAAAGACGTTCTTGTCAAATGCACATGGACAGTTTTCCAGAATAAACCATGTGTTAGGCCATAAAACAAACCTCAATAAATTTAAAAGGATTGAAATCATGCCACATATGTTCTTCAGCTACAATGGAATGAAATCGGAAATTAACAGCAAGAAGAAATCTGGAAAGTTCCCAAAGAAGTGTAAAATAAAGCTACTTAAACAACCAATGGGTCTAAAAACAAATCACAAGAGAAAATAAAAGATGTTTTGTGATGAATGAAAATGAAAACATAATATATTAAAAGTTACGGTATGTAGCAAAAGCAGTGCTCAGAGGGAAATTCATAGCTGTAAATGCCTAAGTTAAAAAATAAGAAAAATCTCAAATCAATAAACTAGTCTTCCATGTTAAGGAACTAGAAAAAGAAGAGCAAACTAAGCCAAAGCAAGCAGACAGATGGAAATAATAAAGATTAAAATGGAGAGAAATGACATAGATAATAGAAAATCAATAGAAATAATAAATTACACCAAAAGTTGATTCTTTGAAAAGATTGACAAAATTGACAAGACTTTACCAAGAATGACCAAGAAAAAAAGAGAGAAGACTCAAATTACTAAAATCATGGAAGTGGGGATATTACTACCAACATTACATAATTGAAAGAGAATTCTGTGAACTACCGTGTACCAACAAATTAGATAACCTAGCTGAACTGGAGGAATTCATAGAAACATACACCCTACCAAAACTGACTGAAAAAGAAATGGAAAATCTGAATAGACCTATAACAAGTAAAGGGAATTAATTGGTAATCAAGAAACTCCTAACAAAAGCCCAGGATGAGTTGGCTTCCCTCTGGAATTCTGTAAAATGTTTAAAGAAGAATTAACATCAGTCCTTCTCAAATCTCCCAAAAAAGAGTGGAGGAAGGAATAGTTCCTAAATCAT
Organism: Kogia breviceps; assembly: GCF_026419965.1. Taxonomy (NCBI): domain Eukaryota; kingdom Metazoa; phylum Chordata; class Mammalia; order Artiodactyla; family Physeteridae; genus Kogia; species Kogia breviceps. The sequence goes on from NC_081311.1 coordinate 81,775,112, forward strand.
TCTGTGGGTCCAGTATTACCCAGATACCAAAGCCAGACAAAGTCATCACAAGCAAAGAAAACCTTAGACCAATATCCCTTATGTTACTCTTTTTTTTTTTTTTTTTTTTTTTTTTTTTTGCGTTATGCGGGCCTCTCACTGTTGTGGCCTCTCCCGTTGCGGAGCACAGGCTCTGGACGCGCAGGCTCAGCGGCCATGGCTCACGGGCTTAGTTGCTCCGCGGCATGTGGGATCCTCCCGGACCAGGGCACGAACCCGTGTTTCCTGCATCGGCAGGCGGATTCTCAACCACTGCGCCACCAGGGAAGCCCCCCCTTATGAATATAGATGCAAAAATCATCAAAAAATACTAACCTGGATGAAACTTGTGTATATATTCAACTTAAAAGGTGATAGTGTCCTTATTTAGTGTCTGGCTACCTTCCCATTGTCCAGATTTCTCTAATGCTGCCTGCTGCATGAAGAGAACTGTTGCAGGAAGGGGGCCTCCTTGCACGGCCAGCGAGTGAGCTCTTGTCTAACGCTCAGAAATGTGTCTGAGGAGACGCATGTGCTGACAGAGCAAGAGACTTTATTGGGAAGGGGCGCCCGGGCGGAGAGCAGGGGGGTCAGGGAACCCAGGAGAACTGCTCTGCCATGTGGCTCGCAGTCTTGGGCTTTATGATGATGGGGTTACTTTCCGGGTTGTCTCTGGCCAATCATTCTGACTCAGGGTCCTTCCTGGTGGCCAGCGCATCACTCAGCCAAGATGGATTCCAGTGAGGAGGATCCTGGGAGGTTGGTAGGACATATGGACTGGCGTCTCCTCTCTCCTTTTGACCTTTCCTGAATTCTTCCGGTTGCTGGTGGCTTGTTAGTTCCGAGTTCCTTACCAGGACATCCTGTTGTAAGAGGACTCGTGCCAGTGGCTACTATGGTGCCTGGCTGGGGTGGGCGGGTTCAGTCAGTGGTCCCCCTCCCAGAACTACAGTCCATCCATCCTGGCTTTGCCATATCAACAGGCACTCCAGCCAGTCACACTTCCCCATCAAAAATGGGAATACTTCTCCCATAAATTGTCTGGGTGTGCTGACAAACTGGAACCTGAAGCAGTAGAATTAAGTAAATTACTGTTAAATTATTTAAGCTCCTCAGATGAGGCCACATAAGAGAGAAGGTGCTGGATTTAGATGAGGGAGGCAAAGCTTGAAGGGAGGGAACCAGCCCTGCCGTTTTAACATAAGAAAGGGATGCTTTGAGTAAGTCAGTTTCTCTGGGAAGACCAATGATATTACTAGACGCTCAGGACAGCGTGTCCTGACAATGAGCCTTGGCTTTGCCAGGCAGGGGCTAAAGAGCACACACCGCAGATGCCCATCTAGCCACACCAGCATTCTGTACTTCCCCTGAGATTGTGGAATGAGTTGGGAGCCCGCTTTTTCTCTCCGAGCAGAACTGATGTTCATGCAATAGGACAGTGAAGGCAGAAATCCAATTACTGAGCTAATTAGCACCTTTGAGTGGTAAGCACCAAATTTACAGGAGGAAAGCACTGGAGATAAGCTCAAAATACCCAGTATGGTTGACAGTTGGCCTTAGAGACTCTGGTGGCGAGCCAGAGGCCCTGGGGCACACAGGCAGCATAGCTTAGTTACCGCTGATCAGAATTTAGCGCTCTGCATCCAAAGCCTTTTGCAAAGATAGCCTTCCAGTTAACATAGTTTTAGAAGGTGTTTTAATTCCATAAGGAGTTTGGTAAATGACTTTCTTTTGGCTCAGTCCCACTTTAAGAATTGTTTATTCTGCTGATGAAAATTCCATTTGTCCTAGGTCTTAAGGTGAAATTAAAATTCCATCTAGGGACTAACTATGCCGACATGGGATTCCAGCCTTCATTAGAAAGAATTTTGTTGTTTGCTTTATTTTCTGCCACCCCGGGCTCTTTTATTTTCAAAGCCGATCTGAGGGTATTTGCACGGAAACTGAAGCAGTAATAGAACATTGTGCTGGGGTTAATGGCCTTTTTGAGCTGAAACAGAATATTCCTCCTTTCCAACCCATCTATAAAGTCTGTTTTACAAAACTCAAATAGGATCCTGCCTAGATGGTTCTCAAATATCTGAGACATAGGAGGAAATGAGAATACTTTTTTTTTTTTCTGAAGACAAACTTTCTTATTTATTTAAACTACAGAGGCATCTAAGCATCTTTTTAATCTGCTCTGATTCCCGAGAGACAAGTTCAGGAAAGAAGTCTGCATCCTGAGGTTTCTTAAGCACCAAAAAGTGCTTGTCATTTAGTTAATCACATGCAGAAATGTCAACCATCACATTGAAATGTTATCTAGAAGCAGTCTCCTTTTTTCTTAGCAGGTATTGTCAGAGAAAAACACTTCAGAAGCAGTATTATCTTTGACTGTTCATTTATTTTGTCAACAAATGGATTGACTGCTGTGTGCCAGATGTCAGCAAAATGGTACCTCACGGTCCTTAGGGTCTGATGTAAGAGGCAGATGTAATCAAATTATCATGTGAGAAATGGAATATTGCTGAGTATTTGGGTCTACTTTTCAAATTAATAAATGCAATATTCTTTTTTTTAAAAAAAGGAAATGGAATATTTCCTGCCATGTCAGTAAACAAAGGATGTCACAGCCATCAGCAATTGATGGTGAGCTGGTGAGCCCTGAGGGAACCCAGGAAGGAAAAGAATACCTGCCATCTAGCAGCCATCAGACTGCAGCCTCTCCCTGCAGTGAGCCCTGAGGAAACTCAGGATGTGAAAACACAGGATACTGGCCCAAGATAGCTGAGGTGCATATCAAAGAAATGAATTCAGTGAGCCCAGACTCTAGCATCTGCCCATACACAGAAAAGTGCTAAATTCCTTAACTTGAGATATCTGGTTTTCTTTAATTAACAGTAATCTTTTGACGTCCAGACTACCTGCCCTTTGTTGCAAAACTTCTATATATCCTGGCTCCCCGCTCACCTCCTCGGAACAGTTGTCTCAGGGTTACTTGAGATGCTGCCTCCCCGGCTTGAATTCCTAGGAGTTCCCCCCAAATAAAACATAACTTTCAACTTTTAGGTTGTGAATTTTTTTTTTTTTTTTTAGTTGACACACACAAAGATGTGTATGATGTAGAGTGAAGGCTGCAGAGGCAGCCCACCTGGGTCCAGATCTCGGCTAGACCGCTCACGAGCTCTGTGACTTTGGACATTTAATCCATAGTGCCTCAGGTTCTTGCTCTGTGAGAACAGGTATATTAATAGCAACTAAGAAGGTGGTTGTGAAGATGTAATGACTTAATACAGGAAAAGTGCTTACACGAGTAAGTGCTACATAAATGTTAACGCTCAGCTTTAGTGGTAATGTTAACTGTGACACGTGCTCCAAAGGAAAGCTATGAAGGTGCACACAACCTGTGAATCTCACCCAGAGCAGGGGCCAGGAAGGCTTCCCTGAGAAGGTGGTACTTAACTGGACGGGAAGGATTAGAGGAGTCAACGAGGAAGAGTGGGTGGAGCTGGAAAGGAAGTCCTCCAAATAGAGGACACAACAGGTGTAAAGGATGCAGGAGGGAGGGAGGGAGAAGGAGGTCAGGGCGTGTTGAAGGTGCAGAAAAAGAAGGCCAGGGTGGTTGGAGCACAGAAAGCAGAGGGATGGCAAAGGCAGGGGCCAGGCATGGTAAAGGTCGGACCCTCATTATGTTCAAACTTGTATGCTTTAGCCATATGAAATTGCCATTTTTGCAGGTCATAGACAGTTGAATATCATCAACTTCATGTGGCTGACATCAGTTTCACATTTCATCCTTCAGAGGGTGACGAGACCACCACTCAATGTCTGAACTAAGTCAAAGCTGGTCCGGCACAGTCCCTCCAAGCAGAGCAGACTGTTGCCCTTATACAGGGTTTTCGGGACATGTGAAGGTCAAGGGCCGGTGAATTTTGGAGACATAAGTGGGCTGATACCCTCTGTAGGGCAGTCACTTGGGGAGTGACTGCTGACCCCTGGGAGGTCTGGACTGAGTCTGTCCCTCACCAGCTGACTTTCAGAAGCAAGGGGCCACCGTGGGCTGGCTGGCTTGCTTACCAAAGCTGTAAGTTGAGGTGGGTTGTCATAACTGAAAAGGTTTTAAACTGGTTCTGGTGGCCACTGGTTACCATGGCTACAGACAATCCACCTTTTCCTAAGCTTGTGAGAGCTGTTTTTATTCTTGTGGTTCAACCTAAGAAAGGTCTATAAGAATGGGCCCAACTCTTGAAAGCAAGTAGTGGAAACATAGACTATCAATCACGAATTTTCTGGAATCAGTTTGAAAAGAAAGATAGCTATGTGTGCACTGCTGTGAAGTTCTGAAGGTGAGTGACAGTCTGTTGGCAGTTCAAATGCTTGCTTTTATTTTGTGGACCCGGTGCTCAAAACTGATAAGGATGAAGGCCAATCTCCCATATCCGAAGTGCTAGTTATCTCTTCCCTCTATGTGTTTTCTGTATTTTTCCCTCCCTTCCAACCCCTCCTTCTTCCGACAGCCTTGTCAAAGTGGAGCAAACACCCTAATGTGTGAGCTCCATCTCCCCTGCATTTCCCATTCACACAGCTGATTCTGTGAGCCAACTCTCATTTGGAGGGATCTAATCAGGACCTCTTACCCTTTTGTGGCCCCCTTCTAGTACAAGGCGCATGGATAATTCCAACACAAGACTGGTGGTCCAAATTGAAAAGGATCCAGGTAAGAGGATATCTTCCTTCTCTCTTTTTATTTATTTATTTTGTTGTGTAGGTGGATTCCTTCAATCCAAAAAGGGGAATTAAGTACTCACTATTTTTTAATCATTGTGGAGACAATGCATGTCTTGGTAAATATGCTGATGGTAAAAATAAAACTGTGCAAATAGAACTGATCAAGTATCCTGATTTGATTTAGAAATGCATTCCTCCATTATTTAGAAATGATTAGATATCTTTTCAGTATTGAATGACCCTGTTAAGACATTTTAGTTTGTGTATGCTAAACGTCGACTATAGACAATAAACCTTGGTATTAGTCTTCTGGCAAAATTTTTTTTTGAAAAATGTCAGTGTTATGATGTCCTTACAGGCAAGCAGTTCCAGGATCCGGGATCCAGAAGTCTTCAGAAACTTTGTACCACATTAAGCTATGGAAAGATTTACCTGCCAGAAAATTACTTTTTTTCTTCCTGTAATCTATTTCACTTTCAACCATCCGACCTCTTTTTTCCTCATTATCAGTATGCAAATTTCAACTAGTCTGTATCTTTATCCACCTCACTCTCTCTCTCCCTTGGGCTAAAAGCATTGTCTAGGAAGAATTGTATCATGCTTATTAGCTATGTTTTAATTGCATATACATGATTAATTTGAAATCATAATTTGGAACTTGAAAATACCTGAAGAGACAGGTTTATTTTTTTGTTTAACTTTACGTCAGCCTAACTTTAAGGGGGCATGGGTTGGGGTATAAGTATCTCTCATGTGGATCCGTGGGACTCTATCTTTGCAGGGCCATTGATATTAGGCATATGGACCGTTTCATAAGTGCATTGCACCTTTAGTTGTTCATAATTTTGTCTCATTTTAACCTAATTATACAGATGTGTGGTCAGTGTGTTCTAAGCTCTCCACTTTTAGTGGTTTAAATTCTTTTGTTTTATTCGAACGTCAAACAGTTTGAACAATTAAGCAAAAGTTAATTCTCTCATTCAGGCCTTTCTTTTAAAAGTGCCAGAGACTCAAAGTAATCTCTAATTAGTGTCTCAGGATGCATGCTGGTTCATCGTAGAAAATGAATATCATGGCAGGTCAGGAAGGCTTCATCTTCATCGAAAGTTAAGCATACTGATACTTTATTAGACAACATGACATGACTCAGTCCATAGGACAGTTCATTTCTTTCCATTAATCATGATTAGGTTATAAATGCACTAATGTCAGTTCAGCTTTTAACTGGCATGAATGCCTAGCAATGATATCCATAGTTTGATAGTGTTATTTTGTAGATTTCTTAGCGGTGGATCAGTGCTCTTCCTTATGTGGATGCACTTGGGGCCACTCTGCACCTTCCTGCACCTCCAGTCATGCTCTGGTTCCCAAGGGTACAGAGCAGGGAAGCTCCGTTCAGATCTCTAGGCTTTATCTCGGACTTCCCTGAATCTCTGTCTCTACTCCAGTAGCTGGAAGGGGTCCTTGAGCTTTGCTTTAGGCCTTTTCTCTTTGGGGCAACTCTATGCTTCTCTGACTTTCCAGAGCCAGAATTTACTCCCCAAAGAAAAGATGCTCTTAAAACAAAAGCACTGATGGCAAACTTTCCTCCTAGCTCCTCCCAGTACTTCTAACACCCCCAAGACCACAGACCAGGAGGACTTCCCAGTTTACCCATTCTTCTCAGAAAAGGTTCTATCCTTCATCGTGAGAGATCTGACAGAGGAAGTAAAAAGGAGTTTGGGCCCAGCAAGGAGATGACAAGAAATGCACTGCAAAGCCCCAGTTTCACGGCCCTGAAACACACTAGCCTTCCACTGGGAAGCAGGGCAATCCGTCCCTCCATCTCCTTTGCTGTATCCTGCCTCCTTCTTGGGGTCCTGATCCACCTGATTCGAACGGCTAAGGTTAAACAAACAAGCAACAGTTGACAATACCAAGGCCTGGCAAGGATGCAGAACAGCTAGAATTCTCAGTCCCAGTGACGGGGCTGCAAAACAGTCCAGCCACTTTGGAGAACGGCAGTGCCACTCCTAGGGGTTGACTCAAGCGCAATGAAAACGTGTTCACATAAACTTCTGTTCATGAGTATTGTGAGTGGCTTTACTCATCATCACCAACACTGGAAACAACCTGAAGGTCCTTGAGCTGTTGAATGGTTAAGCAAACTGTAGTAGCTGCATACAAAAGAAATAGAACAGACAGCTGCTGTATACCACAGTATGGATGAGACACAAATGCATCATTCTAAGCGGTGGTTACGCGACTAGAAGCGTATGTTAAGACTCATACGATTGGACACCAAAAAGGGTGAATTCTACTCTCTATAAGTTATTCCTCAATAAGTCTGAGTTTGCTATACATATATAACTTAAAAACAATAAATTGCCTCAATATATAATAATTTATATCTATGTGTATAATATATGATATAGGTTTGTATATAAAGATTTGTGTATAATATATAATATTATATATAGATTTGTATATAACATATAATACTAGTAATGGTTATGAATATTGTTGAATGTATGTATATATGTACTGTTTATTTTCTGTATATAATATATAATACTAGCAATAATTATTTATATTGTAGAATATATGTATGTATGTATATATATGTGTGTGTGTGTGTGTATACACACACACACAGTTTATTATCTGTAAATTATATCTCAGTGAAACCCTGGGGTCACTCGATGGGAATGTTCTCAGAGGCAAAATTTCTCTTAATGAAGCTGTATCATCTATGGTGTTATCTGTTATTCAACAGATAGTTAGTGATTCTCTACCACGTGTTAGGAATTCTGCCAGTATTGGGATACAAAAATAAGCATAATCAGTGTTCCTTCACTGTTGGGTGCATTGGAGAAATCGAATGTTAATCAAATAACCGTACATACATATACACACAAAAAAGCCAGAAGTCAAATTCCAGCTGTGACAAGTGCTTCAAAGCAGAGGGCCACAGTCCTGACAGCCTGTAACAGGGGACTTGGCCTGGCGAGGTGGTCAGTGAAGGCTTCCCGGAGGTGGCCGTCGAGTGGAGGTCTGAAGAATCATAGCAGTCATAAGCCAGAGAGGAATGGAAGGAAAACCCAGGCAGAAAGATCAGCCTCTGCAAAGGCCTGGGGTGGGCAGGGGCCTGTGAGTCACTCAACCGAGAGAAGTTCTGTGTTGCTGGGCGTGAAGGATGAGGAAGGGGTTAGTGGGAGGTGAGGCTGGAGAGTGAAGTGGGGAGCAGACCGCACGGCGCCCCTGGTGTGACCGTACACGCTGGGTTGATCAGGGCTGTCCTAGCTTATTCCTATGAAGGGTAACTTTTGGGACCCTATTATAGGCGATGTTATAAAGTCGTCTCTATCTTAAGAGCCCTGAGAAACCACTTTGAATCATGGGCTGGGGCGTCCTGGATGGCACCTCCCCTTTTCAGTCTGGAAAGCTTGTTCTGGCTGTGAGGTAGAGAATTGAGCGAGCAGGACCCAGTGAAGATGCATAGGTGAGTCACATGACCACTGTGATCATCTACTTGAGAAATCGTGGAGCTTGGAATAGGGTAGAGGGGTAATGGGAATGGAGAAAAGTAAGAAGATGCAAAAAATACTTGAAGAAAGTAAAATTGAGAGGCTTGGGTGGGAAGGAATGGGAAGAAAGATCCCTAGGTTGTGGCCGACTGGATGGTGGTGCCGTTGGCTGAGGTGGAGAGCGGAGGTGGGGACCTGACCTGAACCGCCGCGGGGGGAAGCATCTGAAACATACAAGAGATGTTAGGTCCATGAGGAAGTAGACGGGTCGAGAGCCCAGGCCAGAGATCTCAGCTGGAGGTAGGAATTTGTCAGGTGTCTCATTTAGACAGGAACTCAATCCATTTGTGCAGATGACATTGACCAGAAAGAGTATAGCGGGAGGAAATAGGAGGGTGTCACCACCCTGACGGGCAAGGTGTCTGAAGATCTGATTCACCCCTAATCAAATGACAGCTCCCTGTCTCCCAGGTCAAGCACGTTGGAGTCGGACTCACTGGGCATATTATTTCTCTTCCTGTCTTCAGGGAACGATGGCAACAACCTCAATTCCATCTTTTACGAACACTTGACAAGGGCCCTCCAGGAGTCCCTCTGTGGAGACCTCGTCCTTGGCCGATGGGGTAACTACAGCTCTGGCGATTGCTTCATATTGGCTTCAGATTACCTCAATGCTTTCGTTCACCTGATTGAAATTGGCAATGGTCTTGTCACCTTTCAACTTCGGGGACTGGAATTCCGAGGTAAGAATCTCTTTATTGTCGAAGTTGTCGGAAGTCAGTCATTTGAGTTAGTTATCATGCGAAGCTTTAATAAGAAGTCACCCTTAAAAAGGAAGAATGGGATGCCTGTCCTACAGAATGAGAATTAGGGAACTTGCTACAATCACTTTGTTCCATGTATTTGGATATAACTAAACCCCAGTCATCTGAGGTAATAATAAGGTGAAATGTCTGGTGTAAACCTTCAGAGTAGCAAGTCAGGGTTTTGGTTTCATTCCTTTCTGGAAAAACTCAGAAGCAATAAGAGGGTGTGGACCATATGGAACCTGGTTCCTTGGGTTACGAGTGTCATGGTCTATAGTGGGTGAGTCATTTAGTGTCTCTTAGCTTTTTTTTTTTTTTTATCATCTGTAAAATGATAATAATAAGAAGAATGGCTGCCTCATAAAGTCGTTGTGTGATTTAAATGAGATCACGTACGTGCAGGCACTCCATGAATGCTTACTGCCCTGTGGTGACTGAGTTGGCCTGAATCTTGGAAGTGTGACTCTGGTTTTTCCACGAATCAGACGCCGCAGTTGTGTCGTGATCACGCAGGGATCTGCATCACAGATGTACTCGTGGGCTGGGCTCTTTGTTTATCCTTGATTCATACATGCCTTTCTCCAATACAACCCTCCCTCTGTGTCAGGCAAAGTTCTAATGCTGGGGATGCAATGGGCACGTGACCTTGAGTGTTACCCTCATGACATGGAAAATTAAACAAGTAGACAAGTGAGCAAAGCAGTCACAGCTTGCAGAAAAGGGATAAGGAGGTGAATAAGGGTCTGTGACCAAAATCACTGCAGAGGGTGAGGAAGTGGTACATGAGATGGGATCGTCAGGGAAGGATCCTGAGGAGAACAGTAAGAAGAATGTTCTAGGCCCAGAACTGGGAAGTGTTGAATGTCTGAGTCGGGAGCAACCGGGGAGGAATGACCTGACCAGAGAAGGTGGGAGGCCGGGTCATGGGGGCCTCCTGGCCAGGGGGAAGGGCTGCATTTCTTTTCTGTGCACAGTGGGGAGCCATGGAGGGTTCTGGAAAGGGGGGTGACTGACCTAGTTTTCACTTGAAGAGCTCGTTCTGGTAGCTGTATGGAGAGGGTGCCAGAGGGGACGAAAGCAAAAAAGGGGGGACCACTTAGGAGTGTTCTGTAGTCACCCCAGCAGGAGAAGATGCTGGAGGCACAGATGTGCTAGAACGCTTGGAGGTGGACGGGTGCACGTGCTGGGGTGAGGGAAGGTGGAGTGCTCAGCCTGCTGCCCGCTTGCTATGTTGAGTGCCTGGTGGACAGAGGTGCATCTACTGAAGCTGGGAAGCCTGGATAAGGGGCAACACTTTTGCATTTGAGGACGCGATCAAGAGCTCCATTTTAGGGCTTCCCTGGTGGCGCAGTGGTTGAGAGTCCGCCTGCCGATGCAGGGGACGCGGGTTCGTGCCCCGGTCCGGGAAGATCCCACATGCCGCGGAGCAACTAAGCCCGTGAGCCGTGGCCGCCGAGCCTGCGCATCCGGAGCCTGTGCTCCGCAGCGGGAGAGGCCACAACAGTGAGAGGCCCGCGTACCGAAAAAAAAAAAAAAAAAAAAAAAAAAAAGAGCTGCATTTTGGATACTTTCAAATGCCCTTGATTCATCCAAGCGAGTATGTCAGGTAGCTGGGTGGACGTATGAGTCTAATAATCACTTGGGAGACATTTATTCAGCACTGCTCGTATGTCAAGCACTGGCTTAGGTGCTTCGAGTACAGAAGTGAAGGCCCCACCTTAAGGAGCTTGGAGCCTCGTCTCAAGGCAGACACGCAATGGGCAATTACCGCTCAGCGAGGTGTGTGTTACGGTGGCACTGTACATGGGATGCTTGGGGTCCAGAGAAGGGGCACTGGAGTCAGACTGGAGTCTGGTCAGCTTGACAGAGGAGGGGCTGCAGTTGAAACAGAGAGGAGGGAACCGCTGGTGTGATGACAAAGAGGCACGAAGGAGCCAGACGTGGTTTCCAGGCGATTTGGGAAGAAGTGGTCACAGAAAATGCTAGAAAGGTAAACAGGAGTCAGGTCATGGCCATCCAGAACCTCACAGTGACAAAAGGACACCTTTCACCCAAGAACAAATGGCCATTACTTCACTTTTTAAAAACTGTTACCTAAAGAGGATTCTTGTGCATCCTTAGAAATTCTAGGAATCTAATTTAGGGAGCTTATTTTGGAAAAGGTCTCAGGACCGAGGGAGTCATGATCAGATTGTACAGAAAAGAGAGGCAATGTTTCCCTAGCATTTGGCACAAATGCCAGAAAATGCCGCGGAAGGTGGTGGAAATTAAGTGTCTCTGGTACAATAATGCAGTAGAATTGCCTATTTTGAGAGCTTTCTGTTTCTCCCGGAATTCAAAGGAAGAACTTATAAGGTTCGCTGAGTTAAATCTGAGTTATTGTTATAGCACAAGTTGTATGTGGCTCACAGCTTTTTTCGCAAGTTCACCCATCTTTGAATCGAAGGGGCTCAAAGTTAATTAGATTCTAGGAGTCTGCAGCATGTTGTCTGCCAGCTCCTCATCACCAACAGGGGTTCTTTTTTAAAAAATTTTTTTGCTGACGTATAGTTGATTTACAATGTTATGCTAATTTCTGCTGTACAGTAAAATGACTCAGTAATACACATATATACATTCTTTTTTATATTCTTTTCCATTATGGTTTATCCCAGTATATTGAATATAGTTCCCTGTGCTCTACAGTAGCACCTTGTTATCTATCCATCCTATAGATAATAGTTTGCATCTACTAACCCCAAACTCCCAGTCCATCCCTCCCCCCTCCCACTTTCCCCTCAGCAACCACAAGTCTGTTCTCTATGTCTGTGAGTCTGTTTCTGTTTGATAGGTAAGTTCACTCGTGCCATATTTTAGATTCCACATATAAGTGATATCATATGGTATTTGTCTTCCTCTGTCTGACTTACTTCACTTAGTATGATGACCTCTAGTTGCATCCATGTCGCTGCAAAAGATATTATTTCATTCTTTTTTATGGCTGAGTAGTATTCCACTGTATATATGTACCACATCTTCTTTATCCATTCATCTGTCGATGGACATTTAGGTTGTTTCCATGTCTTGGCTGTTGTGAATAGTGCTGCTATGAACATTGGGGTGCTTAAATATTTTTGAATTATAGTTTTGTCCAGATACATGTCCAGGAGTGGGATTGCTGGATCATATGGTAGCTCTACTTTTAGTTTTTTAAGGAACCTCCATACGGTTTTCCATAGTGGCTGTACCAATTTATATTCCCACCAGTAGAGTAGGGGTTTTTAATCTACCACAGTGAATGTTTTGGTCTCACCTCATACGAATTGTTTTCTTTTTTGGCTTAACCATTCATGTCTAGGGCTGGCTACCAGCCCTGGGCCCTAGGTGCTGCTCAGCCTCCAATGTGCGGGATGAGGCATCTTCACAGCTAGGTGGTCTCCGGGCTTCAAAGGGGGGAACACAAACACTGCAAGGCCTCTTATGGCCCAGCCTCCAGGACAGGCACCAGGTCACCCCTACCATCTTTCATTGACCCCAGCCAATCCCAAATACAGCTCAGATTCAGGTGGTAGAAAAGGGGCCCCGTCACACTGCATGAGTCACTGGGGGCCAATCTTGTAACAACATACCAGACTCCAGAAGCGTCACTGGGTGACATATGGAAGGAAGCTGGGGACCAACATAGATGTGCTGGGCACAAGACAGAGGCAGTGACCGTGTAAAGTGATTGCCCAGGAATGATGTCTTGAGAAGAAAAGCCAGCTAGCCTGCCCTGATGCCCCTCACTCTTGTACAGTACCTTTTCCTTGACCTAGTTCTGCTGGAGTTGGGAACACACGGCTATTGAGAGGTCATATACCTCGACGAAATCTAAATTATGCTTTTGTTGTAGGAAGAAACCAGTTGACCTAAAAAGCCCGTTCTGTTTTCTATCTCTTTGTACCATCCAGTACCGTATTCCCAGGGAAGATCTTATTTTCTTTTTCCTCTTTGGGTATTTCTGCAAGATATATTTTTAGGACTTCACTTTTCTTTCCGTTTTCCCATTTTCCCAAATAGCAGGCTTTATTTTGGTCAAATTTTCACCTCCTTCAGCACAGCCTGGGGCAGTCAAAATACAGCTGCAGTAGACCTCTCTCCTGAAGCGCACCAAAGCCACCAGTGAACAGATGAGCTGCTCCCAGCACAAGGCAGCTCTGACTCAGGAAGTGAACAGTACACCCTAGAGGAAGCCTCCGCAAGGCCAGGGAGCAAGAAGGTCCATCTGTCTTTCTGTCACTGAAAGGGATGCATTTGTATCCATAGGGAGTTTTAGTTGCAAATGACAGAAATCATCTCTAGCTAACTGAAGCAGGAGAAGGGGTTATTGGAAGCTATTACACAGGGCACAGACTTGCTGAGATGGCTGGGGAAGCAGGCTTGGTGGCTAACACACGAGAGCCTGAAATCACACGGCAGTGCTGAGCCTGTGAAGGGGTTGCACGTCAGCTGGCGGACCCAGCACTGCCCTCACGTTGTTGACGTCATGATCCTGGATATTGGAAGCTACTGCTGTTATCATTTCTGCCCCCAAAACAGGATTAATGGCCTCTGCCACCGCCTCCCTTCCAGAACGCTTTCCACACGAGCCCTGCTTCTTTGTGTCACTAGCTCATTCATCCACATCTGGTGTGGGTGCGTCTGACGGATGAGATGCTGAGATCACACGCGTGTGCTCTAGATGCAAAGGAGAGGAGGACAAAGAGGGTCTGACTTTTCAGTTCCTGTAGTAGGAGGTGACGACTCCCTCTCGCCGAGACTTATAACATGGGTACATTGATTGATGTCCTGCTACTTGCTGTAATAGTTGAGTCCCAGATCTCAGGGGCTGACACACTAGATATTTATTTTGCATTCACATGGAGTCCAATCAGTGAGAGGAGGTGGTGGGGTGAGGGGGTGGTACCATTCCACGCTGCCAGGGATCTTGGCCAGTAGAAGTTCTGCCTATTCCCTAGAGCACTGCTTTCGGGGTCACCCTAGGCTTCAATGTCAAGCTGGCAAAGAGTGGAGGATCGCGTGGAAGATCGTTATGGGCCAGTTCTGAACCTGGGATGCATCATTCGCTCTTAAATTCTCCTGTCCAGAATTGACATAACTTTTTGGCCAACCCAACATAAGAGAAATGCTGTCTAGCTGAGTACCCAGGAGAAAAAGTAAAAAAGGTTTAGTGAACAGTTAGCTGGTCTCCGGCACTGTGGGCAGTTTCCAAACAGAATAGGGGTTTAGATCCTGGGTAGCCCAAAAGATTGATCAGGGTTCACGGCACATCCTATTTCCACTGGAAGGTACTATAGTGAATGACTGCTACAAATTCAAATCAAGACTACAAGCAAAGAAGCCACGTTCTTCTATTCTCCCCCTTTGGGCCTGTGCATCCCAGAATAGAAATACAATTTTTTGTTGCTGTGCATGTAATGAAACAGGATTGTACTGCTGTTCTTGGGCTTATGAGTATCCCTTGCATTTATCCAACCAGAGAGCCTTGAAGGAAACCATTCAAGAGTTGGCATATTAATCACTGGCTTTAAATCTAAGTCAAGGAAACGGATAATGCACTTTAGAAGGTCCACAGTGTGAGGGGCACCAAGTTCAAGCCTTTGCAAAAGAAATGGAATCTGTTGGCTTGGAAAACCCATTTAACCATAATCTGAGTAGGTGGGCACAGAAAGAAGGGAAAGTGAGAACTGATGATCTGTTCAGTCCATGTCTGTTCTCTGTTAGTCACCCAGGTGACCTAGGTTGATGGCTTATTTCTCTAAAGGAGGAGAAACATGAATGAGGAGGACAGAGCTGCCAGCAAGAGGAGTCAGGCAACTTGAATACTGTCTTTAGAAATGAAGAAGAGAAAAACCCAGAATAGGAGCAAAAATAAGGGCATTGCAGGGAATCCTTTATGACATACAAAGCACTCTCTCACCTGTGCAGGTGACCTCCACCCTCAGAACGTCCATAACCCCAACACTTCCTCCCATTTAACTAATGGAGAGATCCAGGCTCCCGGAGGTGAACTCTTATCCGAGGCTCACAGCTACTTAGTGGTAGAGTTGGGCAAACCCACATGACTCTCTTGACTTCTCTTTCTACCTGACCGTTTCCTGATTTTACATTCTTCCTTTCCGGTATTTGTTTGAAATTTGTACTGTGGTGTTCATTTGGTTTACTAAACACTAAGTAACTGGCGTATAATGCCTTCAGTCACTTGCATAGCCTTGCAAAAGTTCCATATCATTTTCCCAGTTGCGCAGAAAACTCCACTTTAGGTCAGGATGTTCCACTGGGCACACCCACGGCTTGGCTTCTCAGAGTGCCAGTTCCTTCCTCAAAGCCTTGGTGTGATTATAAGTTCTTTCCAGCTCTGACGGCCCATCAGTCCAAGAGATATAAAACGCTTCCACCATATCGTCACTGGGGGAAAGTTGAACTTCTCCCTGCTGGGGTTTGTTATAATTTCCTCCCAGGGAGTAGGTGTCGCTGGTAGATAGCCCAGTGCTTGGAACCACGGCTGGTGTCAAGGGGGGATGTTAAGTAGCTGCTGGCTTCCTGCTGGTACAGGGTCACCACAGGCAAGGTGGACACGCCTAAGCGTTAGTCCGCCAGTTGAGGATCGGATCGGGCATCAGAAGCGTTTCCACGACGATGAAGCGGCGTGGAGGAATTTCAGGCCAAGGGAAGAGGAGGGCTTTGCTATGACGGCAGGTGATGGAATCCGAAGGTCTGGGAGGATGGAACCCATGGTAGGGCGTTAAAGAAAAGGCGTGAGCGTGGGAGGAGGAGATGGGGTAGGGAAGTAGTCCAGCCCCAGCAGGAAGAGCGCACTTGAGATCAGCCATCATGACTTTAAAAGAAGACCCGTTAAGATTGCCCGTATTTTTCTCCAAGCCACATCCAGCTTCATGGGTGCAGGTGTGGAGGGCAGAGGTGGAGTTAATCAAGGTTGGGGATGAGCCAGATGAAGGTCGTGAAGGCAAGGACAAGGGTGTGATAGTGATTTTGATGCCTGGCCATGGAATGTAAGCTGAGAAAGAAAGGGAGGGAGGTTGTGAGAGAGGTGGAAATACCACCTCCTGGAACCGTGGAGGGTACCAGGATGGTTGAAGTTGAGAGGGTAAAGGAAATGATTGCTGGAGATGACGAGGTTTGGAACAGGTACTTACAGAGGGGAAGCACTCTGGGGTAATCCGGGTCCGGGGTTACGGTCGTGGAAATGAGTGGCCGAGGTCGGGTGGAAGATGAGACCATTGGAGGGTGGACATCAGGTCAGGACGTCGGAAGGAGCATCTCGGTGGATACTGAAGTCCCAAGGGTGATGCCAGGAGGTATGTTGCAGAGTGACAGCAACCCAGAGGCAACATCTCCACGGAAGGACCGGACGTCACCTCGAGGGGCTGTAGAGGGTGTCAGCAAGAGAGGGTGGAGAAGGTCCAGTGTGTCCCCTGAAGGCATCAGCTGGAAGTACGCCTGGGAGGAGTGTGAAAAGCAGTCCGTCCCCGCTGGGGAGCATTGCAGACCCCCTGGGGAACAGGAGGAGCCATCCTTCCAGCCCAGCGCCTGGAAGAGAGGGGAGTACATTCAGAAAAGCTGGGTAAAATATCATGAGCCCCAGCGGGGCACAGAGAAAGAATTTCAAGGGTTTGTGGGCTGGGTGCGGATGAGGTGATGATTACGATGGGGTCAGAAAATGTAACTTCGAGAACAGTGTGGGAATTCGACTGCAGGGCTCCCTGGGCAAATGGCTTGAGCTCCAGTGAGACAATATATTTTCTCATGGGACGATGACACGGATTCTGTCATCTGAGGCTGCGTCACGTGCGTGGAAAGTTTCGAGGCTGCTGAAATGAAATTTATTTATGCGTGTAGATATACCTGCAGCCTTCAATATCCTTGTTAGTATAGGACTGCTACATTTTATCACAGTAAGATCTGTTTTCCAAAAATCATCTTAGGGGAGATCTTAGGAAATTATGTGTAGTTATATATATACAGACATATATACATATCACATATTTATTGTATTACATATAATAAATACATATATATTTAAGAGTCATTTGATAAAGTGGGTTTTGGGAACACTCAAGGAAAATGATATCAGAAATGCATTATATTATGTGGACAATTTACCTCTTCTATTATTTGTGGAACTACATTTTTCTCTGCTGATTTATTCATTTCTCAGTATTTCCTTGCAATGAATGATACTGCATTTGTATATATTTTCTACGTTCCCATGTGATCAAATATTTCCAGTTTTTGTTCATATCCTAGTTCAAACAAGAAAACATAACCAATGCAGATTACTCTGTCCTTTTTTTTTTTTTTTTTTTTTTTTTTTTTTTTTTTGCGGTATGCGGGCCTCACTGTTGCGGCCTCTCCCGCTGCGGAGCACAGGCTCTGGACGCGCAGGCCCAGCGGCCATGGCTCACGGGCCCAGCCGCTCCGCGGCATGTGGGATCTTCCCGGACCAGGGCACGAACCCGTGTCTCCTGCATCGGCAGGCGGACTCCCAACCACTGTGCCACCAGGGAAGCCCACTCTGTCCTTTTTTTTAAAGCAAAGGGGCGGTGGGGAAAATGACGTTTGTTTTTAGGTGTTTGCATGTGTCGCTTGTGAATCTTTGCCATCAGGACAAGGTGCTGAGCATATGGCCACACGTCGTGGGCAGTCAGTCAGTCCGTGTTTGTTGATGACAAGACAATGAGTAACCATTTGATAACCAAAGCCAGTTTACTTTCAGTGTTCTCGCACAGTTTGTACATTCAGTTTTTTATTCCTACAGGCTATGAAAAACTGACTAAGCCAGGTTCTAACAGGCTGTGAGACCCTCGAAGGCCGGGCCTCCTGCCCCTGTCCCCGTGTACTGACGGGCTCATGGAGGGATGCCCGGTGAAGGTTGGTTGGTTGAGGGAGGGAGGAGAGACAGTCCGAAGTTTCCCAAGCACCAGTTACGTGCCAGGTGCCATAGTAAGCCCTTTGCATATATTTTCAGAATATTCTTCATAAGCCGTCTATACAGAAGGCAGGTATTACTGTCTCTTTTAGACATGACATAATTGGGTGAAGGAGGTTTAGTAAGGTGCCCAAGGCCGCAAAGTCTCCAGTGGTGGTGGAGGGGTAAACGCCTAGATGTGGTTGACTGCAGAGTCCAGGACCTTTGTAATAAAGCCCTCTGCCTTAGAGAGAGGAGGGAAGGAAGGAAAGATAAATAAGGAGAGCATATGGGAAAAAGAGAACGAGTAACCATTTTTTGGTTGTTGAAATTCAAAAATAAAACTTTTACCTGAATCTGCTCCTAAGTGTTAATAGGGCATCACCTCTTTCAGCAGCTCAGTTTCTTGAACTGGCAACTGCCTTAGGAAGCATGAAAGCTGGACGGCTCCTGCAGAAGGAACATGGAAAGCAAAGGCATAGTTAGTTATCAGGACGTAACCCCACATTACCATTGGGTCTGGAAAATATCCCCCCAAAATGAGATGTATGTTCCCGTCTGTGTGAAATGTTATCAGCCATTTCATAGTTAGGCTAACACTCCATAATCACCAGCCTGCGGGGACATTTAAAAAAATATCTGTGTAACCTAATCTTATCTAAAATTAATCCAACCCAAACGCTTATCCTAACTGTCTAATCCACGTAGAGCCATAGCTCTCCCTAATCTTGGAACTAGCTAGAATTCTGTCTTCTCTATGACAACATCTAGGTCATTAGCAAGTCTTTACTTCTTTTGTCTACCTAGCTTGAGGAAGCTGTTAGGTCCCTGGGTTCCAAACTTTACCCAGGAAATAATAGGTTCTGCACTCAGAATTCCTCAATACATTTTTCTTCATTTCAAATTGTGTGACATGTTAGTGAACAAGACAAAGCCCTGCTTGTCCAGATAGCAAGTCTGGGAAAGGAGAGGGCCTTTCCTGGTGAACATTAACAGAGTCTGCATACTTTAACTTTCAACACTCAAAAAAAGAGTTTGTGGGAGAAAACCAAGATAATACCACTTTGAATTAAATGTTAACCAGAAAGGGACCAACTCAGTAAGGTTGAGTGCATTGGTTTTCTCATGGAAATGGAACAGGAGTGGAGAGAAGCATATCATTCACAGATATTATTATTATTATTATTATTTTTCGGTATGCGGGCCTCACACTGTTGTGGCCTCTTCCGTTGCAGAGCGCAGGCTCCGGATGCGCAGGCTCAGCGGCCATGGCTCACGGGCCCAGCCGCTCCACGGCATGTGGGATCTTCCTGGACCGGGGCATGAACCCGTGTCCCCTGCATTGGCAGGCGGATTCTCAACCACTGCGCCATCAGGGAAGCCCCACAGATATTATTATATATATTTCAACTTTTCTTATGCTTCCTACCTGCCCAGTGTAAGTTTCCCTGTGCACTGCGTGATTTTGTTTATTTCATTTTCTCCTGTCGGCTGGTAGAAAAAAGTAAATTCAGGGAACTTTTGCTTGTAATTGGTCAAGGCCCATGAGACACTGTGTGATAAGGGGAAAATACTGATTTTAAATTCAAAAGACCAGGTCCTTCTACCGGACAAGTTGCTTTTAAGACTCAGTGTCCTTATTTTTAGTAGAAAAAATTACGTCTGCATAACCAGGTTGATGGGTGCAATCAGTGAGATGCTATCTGAGAAGTCACTTTTTAAGTTGGTATGTGTCCCATAAATAGGTGATGTATTGAAATAAAAATTCTCTGAGAAAAACTGTTATACCACATTCAAAATCTATCCTGCCGAACAGGTCGTGAAAGAAATTGTATTCGTATGGACAGATCTTAAAGCAAATTGAGGCTCCTTGGGAGAGAAAATTGTTATAATAAAAAACCTCTGCTATCCCCACAAAATCAAACATGCTATAAACTATTTTAACATACTTTTCCTCCACTGCACACCGAGCAAATACACTTCTCCTAGGTTCTCAGTGTGACACTTAAGAGACACTCGGGTCGAATGTGGCCGAAGGAATGGAAATTGGGCCTGGGAGAAATTGTCCAGTGAAGGAATACAACATTAAACTCATTCAGTGTCTCGACAGGCCAACCGCGTTCCTTGTTTTAGCTCTACTCTGTGACCATTTCTCCATCTTTAAGGTTAGATTAATTTAAACGGGGTGATTATCAAATGAATGTTTAGCAATTAGCAAATAGGAAGTGTAACGGGACAGCCTTACATATAAACAGACTATTGTTATAATAAGTATTTCTTTCCAGAAATTAAATCTGGTGGTGTCTAGCAGATACAGGCTCATCTCCCAGGGCAGGTCGCTGGGGATAGATGACCTGCACGTTCCTGTAGGCTCATGTTCTAAGATTCCATCCCACAGAACTAGCGTGGGGTGGAGGAAGGGCTGAGAAAGATCTCCGTGACACTGAGGCTGCAGGAGACATTTTGGGGAAAAAATTCCACCGTGACCTTCTAGAAATGACAATCCTTCAAAAACTGTCGTGGTCTCTCCCGTTGCGGGGCACAGGCTCCGGACGCGCAGGCGCAGCGGCCATGGCTCACGGGCCCAGCCGCTCCGCGGCACGTGGGATCCTCCCGGACCGGGGCACAAACCCATGTCCCCTGCATCGGCAGGCGGACTCTCAACCACTGCGGCACCAGGGAAGCCCCCTTCAAAAACTTTTAAACATCTTTCTCTGACATTATTTCATTTGGTCACAAAATGGCCCTTTGATCTAACCAACTAGCAAGAAGTAACGATAGAGTTCCAGCCTGAAGAAAAATGTTCTGGAAGTCCTTGTTATGACATGTATTACGTGTATTACGGTATTACAAGGGACACTAAGAAGACTGCATCTGCAACAAGCGCTCGCAGGGCCAAGCCCTGTCTCTCACATCTTTTGTTTCCAACATGCAGCGCACGCTGGACTGTGTGAGGTCCCAGTGTTCAGGGAAGTTAACTATTTTGTACTTAGCAATGACTGTATCTGATGGCCTCCTCCTTTTGTGGCCCTGAGCAATTCAGGAACGAGCTTACCTGTGGCCTCAGAAGGAAATACATTTTATTTAATAATGGTCCAACACACATCCCAAAGTGTGTGTCTGTAAATCCCACCTGAAGCTTGAAAAGCATTGGCTTAACCGTATCTATGGCTACGTCTCATCCACTCCATGAGCAGTGACTGGTTGTACTTTCAGGATAATCTAAACTGCTCTCTGCCAGCCCCTCCTGGTGACCTCGTGGCCTGGCATACGGAAAGCACCAGCCTGGCACACTGGGCTGATGAAGGCCGTGGCCATTTGAAAACTCGGCTCAAATAAATCTCTATACAGTTATTCTAAACCATTAGTAGTGGATAAAACTAAACATAACAATGTTGATGATACTGGGGGTTTTCTGTGGAATCCAGTTGCCGGACTCTTTGGGACAATGCGCATCAGATAAGGAGAAAAACTGTAGGGCTGGGAGGTCCAGTCTTTAAAATATCTTGTGCATCAGACCTACTAGAGCATGGCCTTGAGGACACGGGGAGGGGGAAGGGTAAGCTGGGACGAAGTGAGAGAGTGGCAGGGACGTATATACACTACCAAACGTAGAGTGGATAGCTAGTGCCATAGCTAGCCGCATAGCACAGGGAGATCAGCTCGGTGGTTTGTGACCACCTGGTGGGGGGGATAGGGAGGGTGGGAGGGAGGGAGATGCCAAGAGGGAGGGGATATGGGAACATATGTATCTGTATAACTGATTCACTTTGTTGTAAAGCAGAAACTAACACACTATTGTAAAGCAATTATACTCCAATAAAGATGTTTAAAAAAATGTGTTGTGCATTTGGGCTTTAATGTGTCTGCTCTTGCTGGAAGGTTGTAAACAAGCTGACATTCTTGGAGTGCAGCCTTGCTGCTTCAGGGGACCATTTTTAATGCGTCCCTTTGAAGTCCCCATCACATAATGGCTCCTCCTCTCCATCATTTCCTCTGACCTCTTGGTAAACAGCCTGGACCCTGGTTTCAGTCCCCAGCGCTTTTCACCTGAAATGGGACTGTGGGTGGCTGATTGCCCCATCTCCAGTCTCTCCTCTTTACTCCCCCAAGGCTGTAGGGGAAGGTTTCTTAAGTGCAACTTTTTTCCTGTTTCCTTGGGATTTAAAAACCCCTGTGGCCTACCTGTCACCTAGAGAATGAAGTTCAAATGTCTCCATAGGACTCAACTTCCCACTCCAGCCGGACTGCCCTGAGCTTCCCCTCCCCGCTTCAGGGATCCTGGCCCAGGCTTCCCAGCCAGGAGGGCACCTCCCCGACTTTTGTTTGCCAGCCCTCTGTTTCTCACATCGCACAGACGTCTCCTTTGGCTTCCCAGCTTTCCCAGGAGAATGTCACCTCTACCTCCAGCTTGGTGGACCATTGAAGCAGGCGTGCCTACGCTAACCAGCCGCGCAGAATAGCTACACTCCTGTGCTTGTCCGCGAGGACATTGAAATTCACTGCCCCTCAGTGCACAGTAACTTGTCAAAACCTGCTGGAGATTGGACCTTCCCGGCAGTCCAGTGGTTAGGACTCCGTGCTTCCATTGCAGGGGGCACAGGTTTGATCCCTGGTCTGGGAACTAAGATCCCGCATGCCGCACAGCGTGGCCCAGAAATTAAAAAAAAAAAAAAAAAAAATTTAAAAGCTAGGTGGAGAGAAATGATCCATATCAAGGATTTCCTGAAAGGTGTGAAGTTCTCCGAGTCCTCCTGCATCTCCACAATCTTCCCTTGGGTGACACCAGACCTCTGGAAAACCACATGCCTAAAGCTGAATTGTTTTGGCCACCTATAGAAATTTTTTAAATTGTACTTTGGCCCTATTAGAACAGCTCTGGAACACCGTGATTGCACCCGCCACGCAGTGCTGAGAAGGATGATTGTCACCACATTTTACAATGTTCTCTCTTGTAAGGGTCCTGGGGGTGTCATCTCTCTGGTGTCTTAGCCAGAAATAGCCATGATCCTTCCAAGCAATTATTTTGTTTTTGTCTAAAGGACACGAGAAACTCCTCAAGTTATCTTTCTACATTGCTTGCTAGAGAGCCTGAGTGAAATCAGTGGCCCACCTTTAGCAAATATATAGGACATCATAGAATGAAGTGAAGGTCTCTTGACATTCTTCTGGCTTCATTATATTTTTCCTGTCCCCATTGTCACTTAAATTTTATCATTTGCTTTTGTACTGTGTATGCCTTTTTATTATTTATTTATTTACTTATTTTATAAATTTATTATTTATTTATTTATTACTTTTGGCTGCGTTGGGTCTTCGTTGCTGCGTGTGGGCTTTCTCTAGTTGCGGTGAGCAGGGGCTGCTCTTCCTTGCGGTGCGTGGGCTTCTCACCGTGGTGGCTTCTCTTGTTGCGGAGCACAGGCTCTAGGTGCGTGGGCTTCAGTAGTTGTGGCGTGCGGGCTCAGTAGTTGTGGCTCGTGGGCTGTAGAGCACAGGCTCAGTAGTTGTGGCACACGGGCTTAGTTCCTCCGCGGTACGTGGGATCTTCCCGGACCAGGGCTCGAACCCATGTCCCCTGCATTGGCAGGTGGATTCTTAACCACTGCGCCACCAGGGAAGCCCCTGTGTCTGCCTTTTTAAATGGACTTCATTCCTTTTGGGAATTTAGTATGAATAAATAAGCCAGGCCTGGCCAGTCACTGGTAAGGTTGCCCAATGGTGCTTAAAGGGGGGCAGTCTTGCCCCTTCGGCAACAGGGAAACGGAGGAGGAAAGGGTCAGGTAGCCAGGAGAGGGTTGCCTCGCACAGCCGCAATGACTGCCCCGCATTTTGGCTGCACTCTGGAAATTGATGCATATCCTGTGTGCAAAGTATCTGGGATCTACTAGACACACTGTCAGCTCAGACACTCAATTTTCACAGCTTTCATGAGGCACGCTCATCTATTAGGATGAAGAGACTCCAAGATACTCTTAAAATTCACTTAAAGTATTTATTTATTTACCTGTTTATTTATTTGGCTGCATCAGGTCTTAGTTGCAGGACACGGGATCTTTGTTCTGCTGCGCAGGCTCTTTGTCGTGGCGTACGGGTTTTTCTCTAGCTGTGGCGCACGGGCTGTCTAGTTGTGGCACGCCGGCTGAGTTGCCCCGTGACATGTGGGATCTTACTTCCCTGACCAGGGATCGAACCCACGTCC
Organism: Kogia breviceps; assembly: GCF_026419965.1. NCBI lineage: Eukaryota > Metazoa > Chordata > Mammalia > Artiodactyla > Physeteridae > Kogia > Kogia breviceps. The sequence goes on from NC_081311.1 coordinate 81,799,298, forward strand.
CCTGCATTGGAAGGCAGATTCTTAACCACTGGGCCACCAGGGAAGTCCCTCAAAATTCATTTTAAAAATGGTTATTGAATGCCTTCTATGTCCCATTGACTTAGGCCATGAGAACACAGCAACATGAAAGGTGCCAAGAGTTTGGTTCCATGGAAGCTCCAGAGACAGCCATCCGGGAAAGGTCACAGTGTAGGGGCGGCAGACCTCTGGTCTTCCCTTTGGAGGGAATGTGCTCTAAACCCAGGGAGCCTCTCTGAGAGGATATGGGCCTGATTTGCATGTGAACAGCAAAATTAGTGCCTTTGCAGACATGACTGGGTTTCATTATTTTCATATTCTTTTACAATGTGTGAACCCGACTATGAATCTTTTGTTCCTAAGAAAAGGCACCAAGACCTACCTGAACTGAGTATTTATTAAAAACCTCAGGCAGTTACAGTGTCTCTACCAAGCCTAGCAGTCCTTCACAGCAAACCCCTTCCTCAATGGTCCTCTTATCAGTGTAGAAATGAGCCCCTGCTCCTCACAAAGGATGGTGCTAACTTATTTCCTTCAGATGGTAGAAATCCAAATTCTGCATCATCTCATGTACTCATAAATACATACACACTCCTTCCAGTTTGATGCAAAACAAACAAACAATGCTGGCATCAGCCCAACACGATAAAATGCTTGGCCTGGATGGAGAAAAAGGAAGGAGGGGAAATAAAAACCCTCAAGGCATGTCATTTAAACAGTTTTGCTAATCTCTTTGAGGTGAAGGTCCCCCTTTATGCTTCTCCTTTGTGAGATCTATTACTTCTTTCACTGGAAGAGCGTTTCTTCCCAAATCATATTGTTAACTAGCAGTAAACCAGTGTTGTTTATTGTGCCATTGGGGTGGGATGAGACCTCCCCCATCCCTGGAGTCTAACGCCCGCAGTCCCGGGGTCCCAGTAGGTGGCTCAGTTAGGACGCAGTGGTGGTTCATTACTCACTCTGGGTGCCCCAGAGCTTGCGATCTGAATCACTCACTGCTTGTGTTTCACCTGTGTATTTCTGTACATGTACATCTTTCCCAGAGGGAATAAGAGTTTTATATTACAGAATGAGCAAAGAGATCCCTGAAATGTTTAAAAAAGGGTGCTTTCAGCTAAGACCCAAAGCAGTGAGGTCTTGGAGGAAGATGAATGGAATCCTAAGACCTGGGATCAGCTCTTCACTGTTTCACTTTATGTTACAACAACCTGCATGCTCTCCCCTTCCTGATCTTGACTCCTAGTTCATAGACTGTTATCCTAACAGTTCTGCGTGTACATTTTTATTGAAGGTTGCAGTTTTTCATCTCTGATGTGTTACGATCATCTCACGCATGGGTTCTATAGAGAGGCTTAGTTTAAGCATTGCCTTTCTTTATCTTCCTCCTGTAATGTAACAGGAGTCTGTTGCATCTGCAGTGTATTTTCTCAGTAGGGTGTCTGTTGCCTGTAATGTAGTGAGATCTGGATAAGAACTCTTTCATTTGTTCATCCAGCTATTCCTTCGATCATTCCACCGACCACCTTGTTATCGCCTGCTAAGTACCAGGCATGGTGAAGAATGAGATGGGATCCCAGGTAAAATGAATGGTGTGGAAGTGGGTGTAGGTAGGGACAGGTTTGCATTAAGTTTCAAAAGACACGTAAAAGGATTCAGAGACTTGCCCTTTTGGCCAAGACGGAGTAGCCAGTATTGGAATATCCTTCCTGCCACAAACATTGATAAAGCTGGAAAAAACCGTATTGATCAACTGTTTTCAGATATTGGACAATAGACAGTGCAAGTCTCTGATCGTTGAAAGAGAGGAGGCGTACAAAGTGAGCTCCCACAATTGTCCCTGCTTTCTTCCCAGAGGCACTTTCTTATCTGTAGTAGGAGGGAGGTGGAGCCCAAAGAGAGCACAGTGGTCTTGTTTAGCTAGGGAGGTAGAATCAGAATTCTGGGCTGCTAAGTAGCTGGACTTTGTGGGTCAGAGTACTAGGCAGGAGTGAATTTCACAGATAAGGAGCTACAGAAATCAGTTTAGGGATCCCCTTTCATGATTGAATGAATATTATCCTGCTTTTGTATAGCAAGAGCCTGTATAATCAAGACCTGACAGAGAACAGTAACTGGTGAGGTGAGCTAAATGGAGATGACAGAGGCCATAGGGTGCTGAGAAATGTAGAAGTTCCAATTAGCCAGTGGAGAGACCTGGCTGAACATCCCAGGAATTCAACTGAGGTCCGGAAAGGCCAAGCTTTAGGAATAAAGATATTCTCACCCTAGAATAAGGGCTACTGTAGACATTTCCAAACAAAGATTAAAAACAAGTTTCGAAAGGATCAAGCTGACAAGCTGACATGCAAATAAATTGACTCATTAACAGAACATAACTCTCTCTAAAGGAAGAAAAAAAAAACAGTCCAGACTGTCAATACTATAACATCAACAATACCCAGCATGTAATAAAAGTTTGTAAATATGTAAATAAGCAGAAAATAAGTGACCCATAACCAGCAAAACAAAACAAAATAGAAACACACCCAAAGATGTTGGAGTTAACAGAAAAGAACTTTCAAACAGATATTAATATGTTTAGGAATTCAAAGGAAAAATTATCATAATGAATGAATTAATTGAGACTATCAATTGACAGGAAAAAAACTGAAATTCTGGAAATGAATAAAACACAATGTCTGAAATGAAAAACTTAGAGGATAGGCTTAACAGGAAAAAAAAGGATCAATGAACTTGAAGACAAGGCAATAGAAACCATTCAAACTGATGTGCAAATAATGAAAAGATTAAAGAAAATAGAGATTCAGTGATGTGTGAGGCAATATCAAGCATCCTAACATATGTATAAGTGGAATCCCAAAAGGAGAAGCAATAAATAGGGGCAGAAAAAATTGAAGAAATATTACTCAAAAATTTTAAAAATTTGATGAAAAATATCAATTCATAAATCCCAAGAGCTCAGCACACTCCAAGCAGGATAAACACAAAGAAAACCAAACCTAAGTGCATGATCATCAAATTGCTGAAAATTAAAGAATAATTATACGAGCATCTGAGATTTTTTTATCGTCATTTTATCAGGACCATGAGAAAAATTTAAAAACATATAATATACTAGGAAACAACTATGTGAGTTAATCACTAACATCTCATTAAAAAATAATGCAAGCCAGAAAATAATGCAATGATATTTTTTAAGTGCTGGAAGGAAAATAAAACTGTCAACCCAGAATTCTACATCTAGGAAAATGAAGGCAAAATTTAAGTTTTTACAGATAAAGAAAAGTTGACATAATCACCAGATAACCTGTGCTGCATGAAATATTGAAAGAAATTCTTTAAGCTGAAAGAAAATGATAGCAGATGGAAAATTGATTCTACATAAAAGAATGAAGATTGCCAGCAAAGATTTTTTTTCTTTTAAGCCTTTACAAAATTGATTGTTTAAAGCAAAATAATAACAAACTATTGTGGGGTTTAATGTTAATGTTAATGTTAATGTTAAATGTTAATATACATTAAAGTAAAATGCTTGACAACAATAACACAAAGGACATGAAGGATTAAATATACCATTGTAATAGTCCTACATGACAGGAAGAGTAGTATGAATTTTACCCATGTGATAGGGTAAAAGTGCACATTATAATTCCTAAAGAAACTACAAAAAATAAAAGAGTTATAGCTAACTGATTTAAAAGCTGATACATAGTAAATTACTAAAAGTTATTCAGCATGCTCCCCCCGCCCCCAAATATCAGAAAGAATGCAAATTTTAAAAAATGGATGAATTTTTAAAACTGCAAGATGGTTGATTTATACCCAGTCATATAAATAATCACATTAATGTAAATGGACTAATCACTGTAATTAAAAGGTGCAGATTATCAAACTGATAAAAAAGAAAATCCTAACTGTGCAGTTTACAAGAGATATGTTTTAAATACAAAGACATGGATAGATTAAAAGTAGAATGATAGAAAGTTTTTTTAAAAGATTTATTTATTATTTTTTACTTCAATTTTGTATATTTTTGGCTGTATCGGCTGCTCTTAGTTGCAGCATGCGGGCTCTTCATCGTGGAGTGCAGGCTTCTCTCTACTTGTGGCATGCAGGTTTGCTCTCTCTAGTTGTGGCACACAGGCTCCAGGGCATGTGGGTTCTAGTTGAGGTGCTCGAGCTCAGTAGTTGTGGCGCGTAGGCTTAGTTGCCCTGCGGCATGTGGGATCTCAGTTCCCCAACCAGGGATCAAACCCACATTCCTTGCATTGCAAGGTGAATTCTCTACCATTGGACCACCAGGGAAGTCCCAAAAGGACAGAAAGTTTTATCCCTTACAAACACTAATTATGAGAAAGCTAGAATAGCTGTATTAATATCAGATTCAAGATGAGGTATATTACCAAAATACAGATGTTTCATAATGACTGAAGAGTCAATTCATCAAGAAGACAAAACAGTCCTAAATGTGCATACACCTAATAACAGAGCTGTAAGGAATAAAAACTGAGTAGGTGAGTTACAAAACAATTTACCTGAATGAAAATGTTAAACACAATATAAAAAATTGGTGGGATACAACTAAAGCAATTCATAGAGAAAAGCTTACTTTTTTTGTGCTTCCTTTTTCCTTCTGTCAATAACTAAGGACTCAATTATCTTGAAAAAGATACAAACCACCACCACCACAACCAATAACAACTACCACAGTTGACTGGCTGTCCTTCCTATCTTCTCTCTTATTTCTTTTCTTCTCTTCACCATGACTTTGGTATAAGTGGTTTGTACTTATGGTTATTAGCACCTATTTCTACTGTCCTGTCATCACTAATTCGTTCCTTATCGTCTTATCCTCATAGGGCAGCCCATCTCATTGTTGAACTCATAGTTGTTAAAATGACCTTTGTTATAGAAAATGCTATACGCTGAAGCTTTTTCCCATTGGTCCTAATGATGCCCCCTGGGACTACAGAGAATATCAGGTTCACATTTCGATGATAGCCCTTCAGATAGTTGTTGAAGACGACCATTGTCTCCCCCAAAGTCTTCTTTTATGCAATGTCAAAGTCCCTGGATCTTTGAGTCATTCTTCAGTAACATAATTTGAGTTATTTTACACCCCTGTAGTTTTCTTGATATGTAACTAATAATCCGTATGATCTTGTTCAAATCAGTATTATTATTATTTTTTAATGGAGAAAGTGTAACTTGCCCAAATCATCTGGTTTTATTTCATTTTATCAGTAACCCTTTATGCGTAGCATCCAAAGGAATGAAACGAGGTATATTCTGCCTCTTGCTATCCCTTTGTTTTGGTGGTATCAAGATCACATTCAGTTTTCAAATGTTATCCTATTTCGGGTTCATATGTTCAAAGAAATTACCAAAGTATTTGTTAAGTATGCTACTATATATTAATGGACTGTGTAGCTGGTTTTTTGAACCAAGATGCAGGACATTCCATTTATTTCTACTAATTTTCAATGTATTAGTTTCAGTGTGCCAAAGCCGTTTGGCAAGATGTCCTTAGATCGTAATTCTGCGTTCCAGGAGGTACCAGGAATCTCATGTCATTAGCGTACTGTATATGTTTCCCCTCAAATCATTAACAAAAATATTAAAGAAGATATGGTGTCTCATTTAGCAAAGGTTGTTGACACCCGTTACCCTATGTTTTTAGAACTAGCTCCGGGCTTCCCTGGTGGCGCAGTGGTTGAGAGTCCGCCTGCTGACGCAGGGGACTCGGGTTCGTGTCCCGGTCCGGGAGGATCCCACGTGCCGCTGAGCGGCTGGGCCCGTGAGCCACGGCCGCTGAGCCTGCGCGTCCGGAGCCTGTGCTCCGCAACGGGAGAGGCCACAGCAGTGAGAGGCCTGCGTACCGCAAAAAAAAAAAAAAAAAAAAAAAAAAAATTAAAATAGAATTAGCTCCTTTGGAAATGTATTCCGCTCACCCAGGGCTCCCAGGCATGTGAGATGGGGTGCACTTTGGCTGTGAAGCTCTTCCAGGGCACCCCTCCCGGTGATGCTTCACCGTGCACCTCGCTGCTCTCAGACCTTTCCATCTGCCACTCGCTTTAGCCTCCTGTCTGCTCAGCCGTGACCTGCAGGTTGCTGGAAAGGGGAACTCAAGGATATAACCGTCCTGCATTTTGGCCATTCGTGTCCACGACCACCATGAGAATGTGTCTCTTCTAACACAAAAAAACCAGGAGGAGATGAGACTCGGAAGGGATATGGATGAATAAAAGAATTAATGATTATGGGACTTCCCTGGTGGTCCGCTGGTTAAGACTCCGTGCTTCCAGTGCAGGGGGGCGTGGGTTGGAGCCCTGGTCTGGGAACTAGGATCCCACATGCCACGTGGCCAAAAAAAAAAAGAAAAGAAAAAAAGAAAAAAGCATTAATGATTGTAAGATTGTTAACTTATTTGGGGGTACTTGTTTGAACTAAGAATACACAAATCTCCTGATTTCTAGACTCTCTTCAGCATCTTTCCCTCAATAAGGGCAAGGGGAAAATCCATTTGAAACGAAGATTATCCTACGACCTCTTTACAACTGCCATCGTGTTTGTTACTCTGCCAGGAACCTACTGCCAGCAGAGGGAAGTGGAAGCCATCACAGAGGGCGATGAGGATGACAGAGGCTGCTGCTGCTGCAAACCAGGTCACCTGCTCCACCTGTTGTCCTGCAATGCCGCCTTTAACCTCCGCTGGCTCACCTGGGAGATCACGCGAGCGCAGTACATCCTGGAGGGCTACAGCATCATGGACAACAACGCGGCCACCATGCTGCAGGTTTTTGACCTCCGAAGGATCCTCATCCGATACTACATCAAGGTATTGCTCTGGGCCCCAGGCCCTTGTCTGAGTAATGATGCCGGGGGAGAGCTTTGTAAAGAGCTTAGGAAGCATCAGAGGCTTAGCTAGGTTTCAGAGCCACCGTTTTCGTGAAAAAGCCTCGAGGGCTTTGGGTTGGCCTGCCGTGCATGCCCCAAGTCATATCCTAAGCCTGGGCGTGAAGAGGGAGTCTGTTTTCTTGCCTGGATCTTCTTCTCCACTTTTAACACCACACGAGCTGCTTGACAAATGGAAACTTCCTGGAAGTATGACCAGACCTCAATTTTTACAAGTTATAAGGATCAATTTAGAGGCTCTGCAAATTTCTACCTTTTAGAACCAGAGTTAATTTTTTAAGCTCATGATAAAAATGCAAAAATAGAGTTAAATGATCCAATCAGGATTAGCTATGACAGCCTTTTCTTCTTACTCGTATGGGGACTAGTACAGTTTTTCAGTTGTTCGGTACCTACATCTGCTCAACCTGTACTCAGCCTCAGAACATGTGCTGGTTTTGAATAAGTCTCCCAGAGGAGACTTATGTGAGGCTTGACCAAGGATGCAGGGTGGTAATAGGGGTGAAAGTGTTTTCTAAGGGGGGTGGGATGGGCGAGGGTGTCTGTGGCTGAGGGTGTCTGTGATGGCTCCTATTCTGAGGGGCTGCTTTGCATGGTGGAAGCCCTGGATGGTCCTCAGAGGGGTCCACATTTTCAATGCCATTCACAGTGAAGAAGCTCATCCACCTGAGACCCCAAACTCTCTGCCAGCTGAGGCTGGGACAAGTGGTCCAGCAGAAATAAGGAGATACAAAATGAAAAGATAACACGGGCACCTGAAGTTTCAGGAATTTCCATCAACTGAAAAGGAGGACGTTTAGAAATTGGAAATAACTAGTGGGGGGGCCCCAGTGTCTGCAGCAATAGCTGCTAAATCGTTCAGGAAGTAGAATTCAGACGATGAAACTCAGAAGGTTAAAGAACCCCTAAGGATTTTACACCCCAAGGTCACTGCAGCGAGAGACGTTGGTGCGACAGAGGTTATGTTCTGTGGCAGCATATTTAAAACAGCTTGAGCAGTTCATGCTCACCACCTTCGTGTGTGCTGGAGGGATGCAGAACCTTACACCCAGACCTCACGCAAAATGAGGGACGTTTGCCCAACCTCACACAAATTGGGGAAGATTGGGGAAGTGAATCGGGAAGTTGTGATCTTTTGTTTCGCGACTCCATGTTTGTTCCCTTGACCATTATATCTGAGACCCAAGAAGTTTTTCATAGAGTCAGCTCTTGGGAAATTGGGTCTATCAGTTGCTATGAGACTTGGCAGTGGGCCGTGAAATCCCAGTGGCACACACACGCAGGAAGTGTATTCCTCTCACACGTAAATGAAGCTCTGCTCCAAGTCCTCAGGGACCAAGGTTCCTTCCAGCTCCCAGCGCCACCATTTTTAGTGTCTCCCCCATCTTAAGGCTTAAGTGGATGGAGAGAGGGACCCAGAAAGTGAAGGCCAAGGGCATGCACAAGCTATTCCTTAAGAAGGTTCCTGAGGGACTTCTCTGGTGGTCCAGTGGTTAAGAGTCTGCACTCCCAATGCAGGGGGCCCCGGTTTGATCCCTGGTCAGGGAACTAGATCCTGCATGCATGCTGCAGCTAAGAGCCCTCATGCAGCAATGAAAGTCCTGCATGCCGCAACTAAGACCCGGTGCAGCCTAAATAAATAAATAAAATAAATGGTTGTGTTTTTTAAGAAAAGAAGGTTCCTGAAAGTTACCACAGTACGCTGTAGCTGTGTCCCATTGGCCAGAAGATTGTCATATGCCAGCTTCGAGGGGGATCTAGAAAGGGTATTGTGGGCAGCCATGAACCCAGACAGAAATTGTGTGACATGGGAAAAGGAGAAAACAGATGTTAAATGGCAACCAGCTCTCTCTGGTGCCTCCCTCCCAAAGGAGAGGGTCCCTTGGGGGTGCGCTTTAGTTCTAGGTGGCAACAGGATGGGGTCATTGCAGGGGGACTAGATCCAGGGGCCGACTGCAGCTGTGCCAGGGCTGGGAGCTTACTCCGAGGTGGCAGCTGGGGACAGCAGCCTAGATGGGCCAGATGGTTGAGCCCTGGAGCCACATGTCTCCTTTGGTGCCTCAAGAACAGGGCAGGACAGAAGGGGCAATTCAAGATGGTGGAGTAGAAGGACCTGGAGCTCACCTCCTCTCACGAGCACACCACAAACGCAAGTAACTGCTGAATAGCCATCGATAAATAGACTGGAAGAATAGGGCAAGGCTGTCTGCGTGCCACCAGAGCCCTGTGCTGTTGTTTCTGATGGGCTTTCCACTCCCCGCCCTTTGCTATGCCCGTGTGCCCTCCCCATCCCCGCCCTCGCATGGCCGCATCCAGCCCCCTCTTCCTGTGCTTCTCTTTCAACCTGAGCTCCCAGGGCAGCTCCCCCTCACATCCTCCCTGGGGTCCAGGCTGCCATTTGCCTCCCCGTCCTCTGAAACCTTTTCTCTTTCCCTTCTGTCAACTCCCTGCTCCTGTGGGTCCCCAGACCTGAGTGTGGTGACTTACCCATGGAGGTGCCCGTGGTTTTTAGATGAACGAAGGTTCCAGGTAATGCAGAATCTGAGCCATCCAGTCTGGACGGACGAGATCCAGGTGTAGGCCAGAGTCTGCAGGACCTGCTCCAGCATTAGTGGCGAGGATGAAGTTCAAGACTGAGCTGCTTCCCTGTGGATCTGGAGCTCCCCGTAGACGGCTTTTCCACGGGCCAGACGTGTGGACAGACAGGCCTCACGTGATGAGGCCAGCAGGTCGCCGAGTGGGTGAGAGAGGAGAGTGAAGGGCTGCGGTGCCCCCTGCGCCCACCTGCTTGGCTTTTCCAGAAGCCTGGGGGGCTCCGTGCCAGGACCTGCCTTTTGATGTCTCTCTCCCTCCCTTCACATTCCTCCTCTCCTAATGTAACAGGGAAGAGCTAAATCGGACTCCATGTTGGATCTGTTTTTTTTTTCCTTTAACCTTCGCTTTCCGCTGCTTTGGTTCAGTAAAACGATACTGTCTGTACATAATGGTCCGCCTCAGGGAACCCTGCCCCTCTGCCTAGATATTAAACCAAAATGCCTTTGTTCAGGGCAACCTCCGGCCCCTGTCCGCCTGTGGACGGCTGCAAGAAAGAAGAAATCAACACACCCCCACCCCGAGGCTGGCCATTCCAGGGGATATTGGCAAAACGTATGGCCTTTTTACTTTACTTCCTCACCCCCTCCCCCTCTCTGTGCTATAAAAGAAACTGGCATCCAGACCCCGATAAGACGGTTCTTTCAAGACACTCGTCTGCCATCTTCTCGGTCTGCCGGCTTTCCGAATAATGTCGTCTTCCCTGCCTCAGCGCCTTGTCTCCCGATTTATTGGCCTGTCGTGCAGCAAGCAGAGTGAGCTTGGACTCGGTAACACTCACTCCTGGTAACATGCCTCCTGATTCCCTATTCGTTTTCTAAAATGACAGTTTGCAATCTGATAAACAAACCCAGGATAATGTGTGAGTGACGGAGAGCTGAGGGAGGCCCCCAGAATCCGCCTGGAGATGGTGGGCTTGTGGGAAGACAGCCCATTGACCCTGTTTTCTACGAGCGGGCCGTGATGCCGACATGAGAGCTTCGCAGGGGTCGGGGTGCGGGCAGGAGAGGCGCACAGGGTGATGGTTTGTGACCCATCGGGTGATTCTAAGGAGCCAGGGGGCAGACCTGTGGCATCAGGATCCCCCAGCCAGCCAGATCATTACAGATTGCCACGTCCTACCCAGAAATTCCCATTCTGTGCACCTGGGGAATGCCCCAAACACCTATATTTTGAAATAAGTTCCCTAGGTTATTTGATATGCAGCTAGGCTTGGGGACCACTACAGACATTTGTGCTCAATAGAAACAGAATCAGTGCTCAGGAGAGGCTGAGATTTGGGGGCAGATAGATCTCATGGTACCTCCTGGTAATTCACATCAGCACCAGTAAGGCCTGTTCACACGAGACTTCCTCTAAACATCACACTCAGTGCCTTCCTACCCTTCGGGGACCGGCAGCTCAGAAACTCTACTCATCTCCCTGGTACAGTTAGTTCAAGGAAATTTCAGGAGTGAGTGCTGAGTGCCTGTGACGACAGAAAAAACAGCACTTTAGGGTAAAACCAAATGAATATATGTCAACCCGCTGTATAGCACAGGAAGCTCAGCTTCGTGCTCTGTGAAGACCTAGAGGGTTGGGGTGGGGGGCGGGGGAGGGAGGCCCAAGAGGGAGGGGATACATGTGTACATACAGCTGATTCACTTCGTGGTACAGCAGAAACTAATGCAACATTGTAAAGTAATTATACTCCAATTAAAAATATACATATTTTTTCTTCTTTGGCCTAGGCTACTCAGTGAACGAAATTGCCTTTGTAGCCCTGAACTGCTTCAAGTTTCAGGGGTTTGGTTTCATTCTTTTTATTATTTTTATTGGACAGAAAGAAAAGCTTGGAATAATTCCTTTGCACAAAAGGATTTTTTTAAAATCTCGTAATAAACTGGGTCAGTCCTCCCCACCCTCTATGAATATATTTGAAATCATTTCCTTTCTGACGACTCTGGAGGTTTTCCCTGGTGCCTTGTCCATCTCTCCTCCATTCATTAGTGATTCAGACCCTCTAGCCGTCAAGACATCGGCTTTCTGTGAGGGCCTGCTTTCCCAGCCACCATTATTTCTGCACAACTCTTAGAAACGAGACACGCTTATCACCTGCCCTGCAGGATGCGGTGGAAAGACCCGGGGATGTGGGCCTGCCTGCCAGGTCCCCCTCCTAGAATGCGCTGTCTGGGAGAATATGCTGATGTACGATGAAAATGAGAGACCAGGAGGATCCCTGCCAGAGGAGCCAGATATGGTGAATTAATTCAGAAGAGGCCCTGCTTTCAGTCAGTTCATGTCACCATCCTGACTTAGCAGTTTGACTTAGTGTGAGATCCGTTTCATCCTGACAGATTCTGAAGGATTTCACACCGTCCATTGACAGAATTTCTGCCTAAATAAAGGGGAAATGGGGTACGGTTTGCAGCCAGTTGGAATGGTTCTGTTTCCTCCCAGTGAGAGGAGTTGGTACTGACTCCGAGAGAGAGCCAAGCGTTTCCACTCCGAAGCCAGCGCTGCAAGACTTTGCCAGAACTGGAGGAGGGAGTTTGAGCCTCTGGGATTCAAAGTCCTTGTTAACTATTCTGACTTCGTCAGTGGAGGGCTTATTTTCATTCCTCCCTAAAAACAAGTGAAAAGGTTAACGCTCAGCTTTCCATTTTTGTTTGTTATTTCTGTCTGGTACACGTGATTAGGACATATCGAGGAAAAACTAGACCAGATGTTTGCTCGAGCCAGGTGTTTAAACAGACCAGATTTCTTTCTTGCCTTTGTAATTGTCAGCTGAGAAGCCGTGCCTTTGATCACACGGTCACGTTTCCTCTTTGGCTCGTGACTTTGGACCAAGCACTTAGACCGTCTACCTCATAGAAGCTTTAAGTTACCCCGCCAGCTGGTAGAAAATAGAACACCCTCCAGAGTCTTGATTTACGTATTTGAATATTAGATGTGCGCTGTGGTGACCACGGGAGATTCAGCTGTCTCCTCTTTCCAAATCCCCTGCTCGAAACCTCTCCTGAGCTCAGCTACTGCTGCCCGCCCTGGGCCTCAAGCTTGGGGGGTAGGTAAGTCATAGATGCCAAAGATAGGATGATTATTATGATTTTTGCACACGTCCCATGTGCCAGGCCAGGTACTAAGTGCTTCATATGCATGATCTCATTTTAAACCTCAAAACAGTGATGAAGAGTGGCCATGATTAGTGCCTGTGTCTTTTGCCCCTCTGCTTTCAGCTTCCCCTGGCCTCTTCCTCCTTTCCTCTTTCCTTTCCTCCTTCTCTCCCTCCCTCCCTCCCCTGAAGGGGTTTCCTAAGGCCAGCAGTGCTGCCTGGACGCAAAGCTGCAGAGGTTGGGGAAACGTGAACTACTGAATTTTGCTTACTCTCTGCGGACTTCATGCTTCCGCTACCCCGCTCGGGGGTCAGATGGATGATGGGGAGCCTAACAGAGATTATGCCTCAAAGCAGGAAGACCACACACCGTGAGCCACAGATGAGCCTTCTCCAACATGCGGGCTGCCCTCGGTCCTAACAGCAGAGAGAGGCTGCGTCAGGCGTCTGCCGTGGTTTTGCCCAAATCCAGGGACCACTTGCGTCTGTCCGCTCAGCATTCAAACTCCTGCAGTAACCTGAAATCAGACACCTTGGCAACCTCTGACCTTGGGGCTCTGGATTTCAGGTCCCAGCTAAAGAGAGGAAGAGGAGGGGAGCTGGGGGGTGCTGCCTAGCAAAGGGCCCCTCTACCTACTCACTTCCGTCGCCTAAGCCCTGCTCACGTTCACCCCGTGTGCATTACTTTCTATCTTCTTGCTTGGCCAGAATGCCTTTTATAATCGGAAAAGGCCATCAGTGAAGGGTTGGATTCTACTGGAGCAAGAGCCACTGCCTTCTCTGCATCAAACGCCGCCCCTGCCCCTCCTGTCACTCTCAGTTTGCACACAGGATGCAAGCTGTGTTCCCAGACCCATCTCAGCCCCCGGTGGCACCAGCCACTTCCCTTTTCCTGTGATAACGAAAGCGGAGTGAGGTTGCAAGGGACTTGTCTGTAGATACTACCGTCTGTTCCTGATGTGTCCACAGCAGACTTGGATTTTTCTTCTTCTCTGTCACATGTTTACTTCTCCAGGCTGGATGCTAGCCTTCTTGAAGGATGAAGTCATTCAAAAACTATAAGATGGCTTTCAATAACTCTGTAGCTCAGAATCATAAAGCCCGAGGGTGGCGTTTTCCCCAGTTGGATTCATAAGTGGAATGTCTGATGAAGGAGGACACATGGGTTATTTTTGAAGACATCACAGATGTCCCCTGTCTGGGTACCCAGGATTATGTATATGTGTGTGTGTGCGTGTGTGTGTGAACAATTTTACATCATAAGTACTTTCCATAAGTACCTTGTTGCTTTAGCTCTTGACACACTCTTTGCCTGAGGCCCTGGAGGAGGACGTGCCCTGATCTCTCCAAGCAGCATCAGCCCAGCCTGGCCTCCAGGAAGCCTAAAGAAACCATGATGCTTTTGTGTGCACCTCTCAGAAAGGGTGGCACTGCCTGTCATTCTTCCTCACCAAGGAGATTCTGTTCTGGAACATTCTGCTAGCATTCTCCTCTTCTCACGTCCCTTTCCCCTCCACTGACTCTCAAGAGAGAACATTTTAAAACATCTCCAGTGGGTGCTGTGCATTGAATCTAGCAGGAAATACAAATGACACCACCTGTGGGGGTCTCATGTCTCATACCTCCCTGATGTTGATTTACTTTATGAAATATAGTTGAAAAAGTCTTTCTGGCTTTGGAATGGCTATAAGGGCTCAAAATCTTGCTTTCTCTTGGCAGAGTATAATATACTATATGGTGACATCTCCCAAACTGTTTTCCTGGATCAGAAACGAATCCCTTCTCAAGTCCCTGCAGCCCTTTGCCAAGTGGCATTACATTGAGCGTGACCTTGCAATGTTCAACGTGAACATCGATGATGACTACGTCCCGTGTCTCCAGGGCATCACTCGAGCCAGCTACTGCAACGTGTATCTGGAGTGGATTCAGTACTGTGCACGGAGGAGGCAAGAGGTAGGGAGGGGAGGTGGGGCTGAGGAGTTGAGTGTAAATTTAAAAAGCAAGGAGCCTTGTAAAGACCATCTCTTTTTTTTTTTTTAATTTAATTTTATTTATTTTTTACACAGCAGGCTCTTATTAGTTATCCATTTTATACACATCAGTATATATATGTCAATCCAATCTCCCAGTTCATCACACCACCTCCCCCCGCCGCTTTCCCCCCTTGGTGTCCATACGTTTGTTCTCTACATCTGTGTCTCAATTTCTGCCGTGCAAACCAGTTCATCTGTACCATTTTTCTAGGTTCCACATATTTGCGTTAATATACGATATTTGTTTTTCTCTTTCTGACTTACTTCACTCTCTATGACAGTGTTTAGGTCTGTCCACGTCTCTACAAATGACGCAATTTCATTCCATTTTATGGCTGAGTAATATTACATTGTGTATATGTACCACATCTTCTTTATCCATTCGTCTGTCGATGGACACTTAGGTTGGTTCCATGTCCTGGCTATTGTAAATAGAGCTGCAATGAACATTGGGGTGCGTGTGTCTTTTTGAATTATGGTTTTCTCAGGGTATATGCCCAGTAGTGGGATCGCTGGGTCATACGGTAGTTCTATTTTTTGTTCTTTAAGGAACCTCCATACTGTTCTCCATAGTGGCTGTATCAATTTACATTCCCACCAACAGTGCAGGAGGGTTCCCTTTTCTCCACACCCTCTCCAGCATTTATTGTATGTAGATTTTCTGATGATGGCCATTCTGACTGGTGTGAGGTGATACCTCATTGTAGTTTTAATTTGCATTTCTCTAATAATCTCTTTCGTATGCTATAGACTACAATGAAATAGAGAGGCGAGGAAGGACACTAGTATTTGCATTTTAAAAATATATAAAAATTTATTTATTTAATTTATTTTTGGCTGCATTGGGTCTTCGTTGCTGCACGTGGGCTTTCTCTAGTTTTGGCGAGCAGGGGCTACTCTTCATTGCAGTGCACGGGCTTCTCATTGTGGTGGCTTCTCTTGGTGCGGAGCACAGGCTCTAGGTGCACAGGCTTCAGTAGTTGTGGCACGCAGGCTCACTAGTTGTGGCACACGGGCTCTAGAACGCAGGCTCAGTAGTTGTGTCGCACGGGCTTAGTTGTTCCGTGACATGTGGGATCTTCCTGGACCAGGGCTTGAACCCGTGTCCCCTGCATTGGCTGTCAGATTCTTAACCACTGTGCCACCAGGGAAGTCCCAGGACACTAGTATTTGGCTAAGTGTTTGTTTAACAATTAAGCAAAATGAAATGGAAGAATTCATATACCATGTCTCTAGTGAAGGGGTCTTGAAGGTACGTTCTCCTCTTTACTGTGTTCAGAGTCAGTGCAGTGTTAAGCCTCCTTCACAGTTTTAAACCTCTGGACACTTCTTTGTTTAGAGTTACTTTCTGAGATTTCTGAACAGAGTATATCTGTGCTGAAATGCAGAGGATTTGCCTAACGTATTGAATCGTGGACCAGCACATTCTGTTTAGCAATCGGACGGTCCAAGCTACTCCTGTAGGTTTGTGTGTGTGTGTGTGCGCACACGTCGTTGCTCACGTGCTGAGGACGCTTCTGGAGATGAAAGCAGCCTCTTAGAAATGAAACCAAGGACAATGACATCTTAGAAAAGGAAGACAAGGAAGCAGACAAGGAGGAGAAAGGGGAGGTAGGCAAGTGGAGGGGGTCGGTCGTCTCTGCTTCTCAGGATTTGGAAAGCTTCTCACAATGTGTTTTTGAAGGAAATGGTAGATCCAAGTTGAAACGGCCTTCTCAGCAGCTGATGAGGTGTGTTGTGTGACCTGTAGAGGGTAAACCAAATTATGACACTAGCCCAGGTCCTTGACCTTTGCATGAGTGATGGAAAACAGGTGGGAGAAAGTAGGTGGCAGAGTCTGCTTCCTCCAGATGCAGCCAGGAGAATGTGTGCTGAGATCTTAACCCACGCTGAGCCTCTCCTGGAGGCTGAGGGTTAAGGTGGGCGTTGCCCAGGGTTAGGTGGCGGTTCATTTGACTGCAAGCTCTCACCATCTTCCTGACCTTGGGGTGCCATATTCACAATTCCAGGGAAATAGGCCAGCCAGCTCCTTTATTTTCCTAAGGTAGTTTCCCCATTTAAATTTTTTTTCCACGTCCAACCTCAAGAGAAACTCAGGAAGCAGAGTTTCCCATCTGTCAGGTCACTTTTTTTTTTTTTTTTTTTTTGTGGTACACGGGCCTCTCACTGCTGTGGCCTCTCCCGTTGCGGAGCACAGGCTCCGGACGCGCAGGCTCAGCGGCCATGGCTCACGGGCCCAGCCGCTCCGCGGCATGTGGGATCTTCCCGGACCAGGGCACGAACCCGTGTCCCCTGCATCGGCAGGCGGACTCTAAACCACTGCGCCACCAGGGAAGCCCTGTCAGGTCACTTTAATGGGACCCGGGTGACCACCATCGGTGACACAGGGAGAGCCTCTGCATTTATGGTTGTCTGTTGGTCCGGAACCCACGTGAAAGCTGAATTAACATCCTTGTTCTTCCAGCCCTCGAAGCACCTAGACAGTGACGAGGACTCTCCTCTGGTGACTTTGTCCTTCGCACTCTGCATCCTGGGTAGGAGAGCTCTGGGGACCGCGGCTCACAACATGGCCATCAGGTACCTGGGGAAACAGTTGTCACAGACACCAGTTGGCATTTTCTATGTTGGACAGATTTTTGTCCATCATTTTCTTTATTTTAAAGTTAGACGGCTCCTACTTCTTCCAGAGTGTTCTCTCCCTCATAAATCATGTTGGGCCTCTGAGAAGACTTTTTAACCATGGTGATCTGGAGAATTAGATGTGGAAACAGCAGTAATACAGAACAGTCAAAACCCCAGAATTCTGGGTATAGGGTGTTCTATGTTACGAGGTTCCTTGCAAAGTTTCTGGGAAGATTAAATGAAATCGTGCATACAAAGTGCCTAGCCTGGTATTTGGCGGAATTAGTGCTCAAAAAAACGTTAGGTCCCTTCCCCCATTTTTCTTCACAAAAGAAAATTGTCACTTCTGTGCTTTAACTCCAGCCCCTGCCCTGCCCTGACTCTGAGGGGCTTTGATGATTGGATGCTGCTTCTCCTGTTGTTTTCAGACTCTCTTTCTGCAAGTTTCTCTTCTTAAAGAACAAAACAATTTTGTGTTTAGCTTTCAACTCTCTCCTGGCCCCTTTCACCCTCGGTCCCTGAGGTCTTGCCTTCACAAACAAGCCCCTGAACTGGCATCACAGACGAAGCTGTGCTCTTTGCCCCGACCTCCTCCTTCTCCAGGGAAACCGCTCTTGTGAGCTTCGTCAGTCACCTCCTCTTCGCCCCGGTTGGTGCCATTTCACACGCTGCCCCTTTGGTAGTTAGCTGTGGACCGGATGCTCTGGATCCTGCCTGTCCACCAGAGGCATCTTGACTGGTGCACATGAAAATCTCCCGAGGGGCTTGTGAGTATCCCGATGCCCAGGCCTTACCCCAGGACGGAGCGATCACATCGCGACCCCTGCGGGCGGACCACGCATCGGGACTGTTTCATGGCTCCCCGGGTGCGTCAACATGCGGCCAAGGCTGAGAGTCATACAGACCCGGGGAGCTGAAAAAGAGCGAGCTTCTGTGTAGTGGGTTCTCCTTTACTTGGACTTTCTTCAAGATGTCTGTGTTGTGTTGTTGATCCGGTGCTCTGCAAAGGGGTCCTGCTGACTCTCCACTTGAGTGTGTTTGGGGGTTATTAGGTGGGATGACAGGCTGCTTAAGGGCAAAAGTCACATGTGTGCTTGTTTAACAGCCGCCACGGTGCCTGGCCATTGGGTAAACAAGTCCAGGGAGACTTGTCGACGATGTTTCCGAATGCCCTTCCGGCAGGGGACGGCTCTGAGTCGTTCCTGTTGGCGAGCCGTGGACAGGCGTCCTCCGTGGCGTGTGTGCGGTGGTAAGGGGTGACGTCGTGTGGTTGGCAGTCCCTCCATCCCTCTCTGGAGGCTGTAGCCTTGAGTCACTAAGAGGAAAAGGTGAGAACCAAGGTGGTTAGAGTTTGTGACAGCTAGTCTCTCAACACCCACAGCCCAGAACTTTATGATTTTCTTCACAGGTGAGAAATGCTCACCAACTGAAGTGTTGTGCTGATCTGTGTTCTAGGAAATACTCTGGAGAGGAGCTGAGCTGCTTCTAGCCCCTCTCTTCCCTCCTACCTGACTCCGCCTCATAGTAGACCCAGGCAGCTCCCTTTGTGGTCATCTGGGGCTGAACTTGATGATTGAAAGTCTAGCAGAAGCCTCCTTCGTGGGCTTTGTAAAACAGTCCCCTATAATACTGTAAATAGGGAATACTCTTTGAGAAGGGCTTCAGAAGATTCTGGACTCCACATCACAAAATGAGTCTTCAGATATTCACAGCATCCAAGCAGATGATCTTTTGTTGGATCAATGGGAAGTTTGTTTGTTTATTTTTTATAAATTCCAAATTTTCTTTACACATTGCAAATAAAATGCTTCAGCGATTTCACTCTTTCCATTCCCATACAACATTTTTCAGATTTCTTCGATCTTGTTCTTTGTGTTACTTGTTCCAGTATTCCTGATCCAGGTGTATGTAGCTTGGTCTGTTTTATTGATTTTTTTTCCTTGAGTAAGCACCATGCCTAGCAGCTGCTTTGGTCAGCCTTGTTTTGATGGGATTTTTTTTGTTGTTTCAAACAGCTTCTCATACTCCATGTTGGCTCTACTTGTTGCAAACATAGTGATGACATAAATCTGGGAATGATACTCGTGCTAGTCTAGGGAAAGATTTGATTATCCGGGACTGATTTGCTTCACCGAGCAGTCCTGTACCATATTTCAAGGTGCGCTTGTCTCTATGGTGGGCCTGCTACCCCTCATATTCTCCCCAGGTGAAATTTAGACTCATATTTTATAAAACCCCATTTGCAATTTTGATTTAGAATATATTAAATTCACAGATTAATTTGGGAAAAGAATGGACATCAGTCAATAATATGGTGTATCTTTGTAATCATTCAGTTTTTTAAATGTCTTTCCATAATAGTTTATCACTTTTTTGGAGATTTGTAATCCTTAATGGACTTGTCTCTAGGTATTTTATAGTTTTATTGTGACCATGAATAAAATACTTTTTTTCCTGTCACATTTTCTAATTGGCTACTGCTGGTACACAGGAAAGTTACAGTAAGTCCCCTACATACGAACCTTCAAGTTTCCAGCTTTCAAAGATGCGAACGTGCGTTTGCATATGCCCAATCGTGTAAGTTAGTTCACGTGTCTGGCGTACGTTGTCACACGCGTGCATCCTCTACAAGTGGTTGTGCTTTTGTGTACTTTACTGTGTTTGTCTTTTATGTATTATTTATGTGGAAAGTATTATAAACCAATTACAATACAGTACTATATAGCTGATTGTGTTAGCTGGGTACCTGGGCTAATTTGTTGGGCTTAACGAATGTGCTCTCGGAATGGAACTCGTTTGTATGTAGGAGACTTACTGTATTTAGTTTTTTATATCGATTTCGTCCTGGGCACCTCTACTGAACTCTGTTATAAACATTATTTCAGTTAATTCTGTTTGATTTTCTGCTGGAAAGACATATCTGCAAATAATGACAGTTTTGCCGTTTTCGTTCCTATATTTATACTCAGTTCTATTTCCTGTTCCGTTGGCTCTGACCTCCCGCTGGAGGTGGGCATCTGTGTTAGTTTCCAGTTGCTGCTGTAACAACTTATCACAAATTTGGTGGCTTACAGCAGCCTAAGTTAGTTGTCTTACAGTTCTGGAGGTCAAAAGTACAAAACGGGTTTCACTAGGCTAAAATCAAGGTGTCTTCATTCCTTCTGGAGGCTCTGAGGGGAGAATCCATCCCCTGTTCTAGAGGCCGCCTGCATCCCAGAGACCCCTTCCTCCATCTCCCCAGCCAAAGTGTAGCCTTTTCCAATCTCTCTCTGACAAACTCTACCTCGCCCACTTCCTTCTTTTACTTATGAGGGTCCTTGTGATTACTTTGGGCCCTCCCAGATAATCCAGGAAAATCTCCCCCTCTCAAAATGCCCAATTTAATCACGTCTGCAAAATTCCTTGTGCCCTGTAAGGTAACCTAACCACGGGTTCCAGAGATTAGGACATGGACATGTTGGGGGACCATTATTCGGTCTAACACAGCATCATCACATTAAGCCAGACATTAATGGGGAACAAGTGTCATATTTTAGCGTTAAAAAATAAGGTCTGTTTTAGGATTCTATTAGACCATTTTCATCGTTAGGAGTGTCCTTCTCTTCCTAGATTGCTAAAGCTTTCATCAGGACACGATGTTGGATTCTTTCAAAGTTTGAGGGCTCACATGCAGATGAAATTCTTCTTACACCTATTAATGTACTAGGTTATATTAATAGATTTCTTCATTAAAACACCCTTACAGGGCTTCCCTGGTGGCGCAGTGGTTGAGAGTCCGCCTGCCGATGAAGGGGACACGGGTTCGTGCCCCGGTGCGGGAGGATCCCACGTGCCGCGGAGCGGCTGGGCCCGTGAGCCATGGCCGCTGAGCCTGCGCGTCCGGAGCCTGTGCTCCACGACGGGAGAGGCCTCAACAGTGAGAGGCCCGCGTACCACGAGAAAAAAAAAAAAAAAAAATCCTTACATTTCTAAGATAAGCTCTACTTGGTCACGATATATTCTATCTATGCAATGATGGATTCACTTTGCTAATATTTTATTCAGTACGGTTTTATTTATGTTCAGAGTAGGAGTGGCTTATGATCTGTGTGTGTGTGTGTGTGTGTGTGTGTGTGTGTGTGTGTGTTCGCATGTGCACATGCGCTTTATCTCGTATAATTTTAACTCAGGAGTATGCCCTTAAGTGTACTTTCTGAGACCTAACAAGTCATTCTCATGTATTTATTATTAAAGACTAACAGATGGTTTTTTAAAAATTTATTTATTTTTGTCTGTGTTGGGTCTTCGTTTCTGTGCGAGGGCTTTCTCTAGTTGTGGCAAGCGGGGGCCACTCTTCATCGTGGTGCGCGGGCCTCTCACTATCGCGGACTCTCTTGTTGCGGAGCACAGGCTCCAGACGCACAGGCTCAGTAGTTGTGGCTCATGGATCTAGTTGCTCCGCAGTATGTGGGATCTTCCCAGACCAGGGCTCGAACCCATGTCCCCTGCATTAGCAGGCAGATTCTCAACGACTGCGCCACCAGGGAAGCCCTAACAGATGATTTTTGGACACTTACTCCACAGATAAGTCTTATACAGCAGCCTAGCGTAAGTCACAAGCTCTGCTTCATTTGATGGGTTTCTTGGGGAAATATTTTGACTTCACAGCAGTGACATAGCTTTGATAGGCTATCCTCAAGGAAGAAAAATACACGCATGAAAAATTAGAGAGGATGAGCAAATTGAGAATCAGCTTAAATGATAAGCTGAATGCAAGTGAGCAAAAGAGTACAGGTATGTAAAATGTCTTCAGATAAGACGTCCATATGTTACGGAGATAGAATGAGTTAATAGGGGTGTGACAAGCAAACACTGATGATGGTTTTAATTTGGAGTTTGGGGCCTATCCCCTTTGTAGAACTGTGTCTCCTACTGAACAGGAGCATACAGATATAAAGGCATGTCTAGGAGGAAGTCAAGATAGTTTCACTGACCACAGGGGCTAAGAGATGGCTTCGTGACTGTCTTCAAGTACATGAGAGGTGATGAGTGGATCCTAGCTGATGGTCTGTTTATAGAGATAAAAGGTGAAAAGGTGACTGTCTTCAAGTACATGAGAGGTGATGAGTGGATCCTAGCTGATGGTCTGTTTATAGAGATAAAAGGTGAAAAGGTGGCTGCATTCACAGCAGCAACATGTTTGCTTGAAGAAGAAATTCTACTGACTCTTGGAGTAACTAGGCTTCTAAGAGAATAGAACATGTCAAGATAAATGTAAGCTTGAAAAATGAGACAGACAGTCCAGCCCTAGATGTCCTGTGCTGGAGGCTGAGGGCCCTTACAGACGACCTTGTGGCAGGAGGTCACTGTCACAGTCTGGGGTCACATCTACCATGTCCAAACCGCTCTCCCCCACAGCGGCCTGAGGAAAAGAGCGTTCTTCAGGAATCCCGGACATAGTCTCAGTTTCCCTGCCGACCTTCTACTGGAGACGAGACCCCAAACTAGGGCCAGACGTCATAGTGAATCATCTTGCAGACAAGACTGAGGTCTGACAGACAGACTGGAGTTGGAAGCTCAGAAATCAGGATCTAGAAGAGAAATAAAGTGAACATGACGCACGGCCCTGAGATTAAAATCAAGTCGTCCAGCTCAGGTCGAGATGGTGGCGTAGGAAGATTCTGAGCTCACCTGTTTCCACGATCACACCAAACCTACCACGTCACATAGAACAACTATGCCTGAGAATGACTTGAAGACTATCAGGACAGATGTTCTGCAGCTAAGGATATTAGAAAAGGCCACATCGAGAAGGGTAGGAGGGGCGGAGACACGGTCCAGTCAGAACCTGCACCTCCAGTATGACGACCCACACGTGGGAGGGAAGTCACCACCGAGGGGTCCCCCCTGAGGAGCGAGGGGTCCGAGGCCCACATTGGGCTCCCCCGCTGCGGGACCTGAACCAGAAAAACAAGCCCCATAAAATCTGGCTTTGAAACCAGCGGGGCTCACGTCCAGGAGAGCCCGAGGGCTGTGGGAAACCAAGGGTCAGCTCGGAAGAGCTTGTGCCCAAACTCACTTGTTCCGAGCGCCAGCACGCTGGATTGAAAAGCACCCGGATTCTACAAGGAGGTACACTGATTAATCTTAGGGCACTTGCCGGAGGAGCACGGATCTGGCGGGACTGTCTCAAGGGACAGAAGCGCTGACAGGCGCCTTTTTTTGTCTTTTTCTTTTTAAAATATTTATTTATCATGGCCACACCGGGTCTTAGTTGCGGCGTGCGGGATCTTAGTTCCCCGACCAGGGATCGAACCCGGGCCCCTGCACTGGGAGCATGGAGTCTTCCCCACCGGACCACCAGGGACGTCCCCAGGTGCCTTTTTTCCCCTGTCTTTCCACGTCGCTGGCCGGGTGCTGGTGGGCGACATTCCTGTCGCTCTCCTTCACCTAGCTAACACCGTGCACCCTGCCCTGGAGTGCCCTGAGGACCAGCCTTGCCCAACCTGCCCAGGCTCCCTGGGTCCCACGCCGAGCTCCCCCTCCCCTGCTTCTCTGAAATGTCCAGGTGTTCTGGTCCCCAGAATCACCCGAGCAGCTTAGTCAGAATATAGGCCCCAGGCCCCATCCCAAATCGCCAGCTTAGACTCTCTGGGAGCCGGGTCTGGAAGTCTAGTTTTGATTTTGAACAGCTGCCCGGAGATCGTTTCTTCTGCAGCCAGCTTGCTCCTGGTACTCTGGCCAGCCTCGGGAAGCATCTTTCACTAGATGATAGCAGTTGATCCCATCGATATGCAGGCCCAGAAGCACTTGAACGCCACGAGGCCAAATGTATTTTTAAAAAGCTTGTCATCAAATCTTGCCTTTTATCTAGTTCTTGCTTGGGAAATATTATTTCTGGATTTATCTGGCATTTATTTGGAGGCACATTGCTGAGATCCTTTCACCACGTGATTGCTCTCCATTGATTATCTGAGATTCTGCAAGATAAGCGTCCTTGGTTTATATCTGAAGCCTGTGTTGCCTCGACGTCCCAGTTCAGTGACCATGAGAATAACGATCACAGTGAACACTGACGGTGCGCCCCCTATAGGTACTGGGGACAGTGCTAAGTGCCTGAAGCGAGTAGATGCATTTCATCTTCTCTCGAGGCGTGAAAGAGGATGAGGTAGGTGCTGTTACTGCCCCTATTTTACAGCTGGATAAACCAAAGCCCAGAGCTGGGACCTGTGCGATGTTTGGACGTGGCAGAGTCCTGCCCAGGCTCTAGACCCCTGCTCCTGACTGCTACACGGTGTCACAGTTAGTGCCATCTGCCCCCGGGAATTCTTAAGATCGCCCCCGTCCTATCACTGGGGACCTGGGATGGGCTCACAAGCACTCAGTGAGGTCCCGTGGAAGGGCCTTTTCCCGACCGGGCGATCGGGTCTGTGGCTGCTCTCACACGCCGCCCAGCAAAGGATGGGCTGACTCTCCGGCTCTCCTCTCCCATCTGCCCGTGTCGCTCTGGGCATCTGGGCAGGTCCCTCTGTCTCCCTCTCCCAGAGTCCCCAGCCCCACATCAAGAGGAGTGATTTCTCTACGCCTGAGTGCAAGCAGCGAGGCATGCTTGTAATCCTTTCCAGAAAAAAACCCCACCCACGTTCAACCCCCTCTTTTCAGGACTTTGCCCCGATCTGATGACAGGGGCATTTTGGACCATTTTCAGTGACAGCAGTTAGCACCGTTTCAGAGCTTCCCTCCCTGCATCCGCCCTGCCCCAGCCTGGCTCTGCGGTCCACCCCTCCCCTCCCAGGACCGCAGGCAGCTCCCGGAAGTCCCTGTTCTGTGTCGGGGGAGCCTGTTCAGGAGGGCTGCCTCCTGGACTCTTTCTGGAAGGTTCTGGGCTCCTGGAGGCCACAGCATCTGCCCCACCTGCCTAGACCCTGGCTTCTCCCGTTTCCCACGGCCTGCTCTGACGCCAAGCCCTGGCATCCCTCTCAAGGGAGTTCTGGAAGGAAGTTAATGATGCTGGGGTGTTTCGCAACGACGTGCTCCAGCAGCCGACGGTGGAGCTTATTTCCCTGGCGTGGATCTCGCGCTGCGTCGAATCCAAAGTCTTCCTTGGCGAGCCGGCTCGTTAAATCCCTCTTAGCTCCATCCTCGGAGAGCCTCTTCCACACACACTTCCCTGCTCTTCCTGTCCCAGTTCAGTCCTGTCAGGGATGCTGTTTCTCGTACAGCTGGCCGCTCCCGCTCAGGGATGTTAGAGGCCAGGGTTGAGAGGAGGCTGTGACTGAGTGTATCACTGGAACTCGAGGCAGCGAATGAAGGAAGAACCATTCTTTCAACCCTCATAATACAGGGTGAGTCGCTTTCCCAGACCCACTCCCTGCGTTGATCCAGAAGGTAAAGGACCCAGACCATGAAAGATGTCCCTCGGGCACCTCTCTGCTGTCCACCCAGGCCAGGCTCAATTACATGCAGGAAACGGAAACAAAGCCAAAAAGCCTAGAAACGCAAAAACCTGGGCAACCTGAGAAACCCTTCCGTCATTCATTTTAATCCCCTCTATTGTGCCTCATCCTCTAGTCATTAAAAAAAAGGGTGGGATTGGGAGCTGGATGTTCTCTGAGAATCTAAATGGCCAATTTGAGATTGCATTTGGTGTCATTGGGAGAATCCAATTTTTATTATGAGTGACATAGTCTGAAAGCGCTATCCAGAAACACAGAGACGGCCAGTGGAAGGTCCTGGGTTCTTCCCCTGGCCTCCCTGCCTCCCTCCCAAGAAGTGGAGGCCCCAGGGCTCCTGGACCAGGCGGCCCCACGTCTCAGCACTCACTCTGCCTGTGGACATAGGCCAGCTGTGACCAGGACCTCCACCATCACCCTCAGGGATCCAGAGCATCAGTGGCTATTCCTGAAGGTGACCATTATAGCAGTTGTCACAAGGGTCTGAGTACGGTCTGCAGTGTCAGGTGTTCGGTGGGACCTCTGCTGGATCAGCCTAAAGACAGTAAAATCCTTCCTGAGGTGATGCAAGGGAGACTCAGGCCAGCTCAGGGTGACAGGAGCCTGAACACCTTGGCTCCATATGAACGAACAAACTCGACTTTGTTTCACAGCCTGGATTCCTTCCTGTACGGCCTCCACACCCTCTTCAAAGGCGATTTCAGAATAACAGCCCAAGATGAGTGGGTGTTTGCAGACATCGACCTGCTGCACACGGTTGTTGCCCCGGCTCTCAGGATGTCCCTGAAGCTGCACCAGGTAAACATCCCTTTTTAAAAAAAAGTATAAGCCTGAAACATCAGGGGGAAAAACATGACCTTTCAAAAACGCAGTCCCTTTCCTCGGCATATGACATTGATGAGTGGGCTTCTGATTTAGTAACTAAGAGTTGAGGCATCGCATATTCTTGATGGTGTCTGTGACAATGTGCCCTCAAGACCCCTGGGAGGTGGTGATCTCCCACTAGGATGGAAGAGGGGACTTGGCCAGAGAAAATGACATCAGAAGTGCCTGCACCACCTCAAAAAGTCATAGGCATCTAAGCCCCGAACTCTCTGCCTAGCACGGCCACAAGCTCTCTGCCTAGCACGGCCCCGAGGCCAAGGGTGCTGGGTTGGCATCCACTCAGGGCAACTGTGAGGTGTGGAGGTGGACTTGGCCTTGCACCCAGCCGGGGCCGGCTCTCTGGTCCTCCTGACCCGAAGATGGACTTCCTTCCCCAGGACCAGTTCACTTGCCCCGATGAGTACGAAGACCCCGTGGTCCTCTACGAGGCCATCCAGTCCTTCGAGAAGAAAGTGGTCATCTGCCATGAGGGCGACCCGGCCTGGAGGGGCGCCGTGCTGGCCAACAGGGAGGAGCTGCTGACGCTGCGGCGCGTGGTGGACGAGGGCGCGGACGTGTACAAGGTCATCATGCTCCAGAGAAGCTTCTTGAGCTTCCGGGTGATCAAGGTACGGCCCATCCTTCCCAGCAGGCACGAGCCTCCCGTCTGGGGGGAACGTGAGAAGGAATAGGATGGATTGGCACCGACGCCCTCGCCCTGGGCCAGCGTCCTCTGTCTAGACCCGCAGCCCCAGGGTTGGGGGGCGGCATTGGCCAGCATGCAGGGCAGCCCCGGGGCAGGCGGTGCGTCTCCTGCAGGGCCCTTTCCCACCCAGAGAGCCGGTGTGCAGGTGACAGCTTTGGCAAGAAGTCCTGGTAGGCTAGACACACATATTGCTGAGGGTCAGGATCTAGCTTATTCTTTTTTAATAAATTTTATTTTATTTATTTATTTTTGGCTGCAAGGGGCCTTTGTTGCTGCGCGCGGGCTTTCTATAGCTGCGGCGAGCGGGGGCTGCTCTTAGTTGTGGTGCGCGGGCTTCTCATTGTGGTGGCTTCTCTCGTTGCGGAGCACAGGCTCTAGGCGCGCGGGCTTCAGTAGTTGTGGCTCGCGGGCTCTAGAGCGCAGGCCCAGTAGTTGTGGCGCACGGGTTTAGCTGCTCCGCGGCATGTGGGACTTCCCGGACCAGGGCTCGAATCCGTGTCCCCTGCATTGGCCGGCGGATTCTTAACCACTGCGCCACCAAGGAAGTCCCTAGCTTATTCTTAAACACTTTATAATTCTCTAAAATTCCAGACCTTCCTCTAATAACCTGTTACTGAACCCGAGAACTTCCTTCCCCGAGATTCTCTTCTTCCTATAGCTTCAAACCACCAGGCTGAGACAAAGCCTTCCTTCCTTTTTTTTTGATCTCTGAGGCCCCGTGAAAGTGGCATCACCTCCAACTTACGGGGCTGCCATTCGGGCTTGACTCTGAAAGCTTTCGGCCAAAGTATTGCGGTTCCAGGTACTCAGACCCAGAACCAACGTGCTGAGGCCCCCGCCATTCTGCTTGTCTCCCCGCCCTGCAGGTGAACAGAGAGTGTGTCCGTGGCCTTTGGGCGGCGCAGCAGCAAGAGCTCATCTTCCTCCGCAACTGCAATCCCGAGCGCGGCAGCATCCAGAACCACAAGCAGGTCCTGCGGAACCTGATCAGTTCCTCCTGTGACCAGCCCCTGGGGTACCCCATGTACGTCTCCCCGCTCACCACCTCCTACCTAGGGACCCACCGGCAGCTGAAGAACGTCTGGAGCGGACCCGTCACCTTGGACGGCGTCACGGCGTGGTTCCGAACCAAGTGGTTAAGGTGAGTCTCGACGACGAAGGCCCGTTATTAACCAGGATGCTGGACGGGGCGGGGCTACATCTCCAGGGCTCCTGGTTGGAAAGTCCCCGTCCTTCGCTCTTTCCTCCTGAGGCGAAAGCCGCCCGCCCAGCTGCGCAGCAGCACATCCTTTGTTTCATCACACGCGTCTGCCTCCCTCCCCCTTCCATCCCCGGGCTGACACTTGGGCTTGAGCCCTTGCAGAACTGCCAGGGTAATGGGTCTTTGCGAGTGACTGTTACACATCTGTCTCCAAGAACGGGGCTTGAGATTCCGCGCCCCACCCAGCGCTCACCTCCCGTCCCGTAAGTCTTGTCACCCCGTTGTAACCGTGTCCCCGGTGGGCTGGAACGCGTTCTAAGAGCAGAATGTGGCAGAGCTCCTCGCCAGGCCCCAGAGCTGAGGGTCCCCGTGGCTTCTTCATCCGGGCGTGGTGTGTTCAGTCATCAGACCCTGAGGTTTGGGGAACGGAAGCCCCTCTCCACCTGCATCCCAGGTGTGCTGCTTACCTGTAGAGTCCGGCCTGCCATCCTGGTTTGGACACGAACGTGATGGGGCGTTTAGGGCGATCAGAGATGTTTCGGTGGGAACCCTTGAAGCGCTTCTCCCTCCCGCAGGGTGCGGAAGGACTGCAACGCTGCCGGCTGGCCCCGCGCGGGCAACATGGAGGAAGCGGACGGCGGGGCCGCCCCGCCCGTGGGCGGCAGCGGCGCCCCCAGTGGTGAGAGCCGGGAGAGCAGCTCGGAGCAGCCCAGGAAGGATGGGAGCCGCCAGGGGTCACCCCCGGAAGGGACAAGGACGACAGGTGGGTGCAGCGGGCGCTCCATGTTACTGACCAGGCTCCTGTGGTGCCACTGGCCGACACGGTGGGTTGCGTTGTCGCTCTGACCTCTGAGAGCCCCTTTAGGCGGGAAAAATCAGCGCCGGGGGGTGGGGGGGAGATGCCCCTGCATACCGAGTCGTATAGGTCCTACTCAGAAAACAACTCGCCGTGTGCCAGATCCAGCATTTAACCTTTATCCCTCTGTCTAGCCGTCACCTCAGCCAGCCAGCCAGCCAGCCGTGTGTCCGTCCAGAGGTCCAGCGGTCACTCCCTTCCACCCCACCTCTCACTCATTCAGTGCCTGTCGGCCCGCGTGCCTCTGTGTCGGGCTGTGTTGTAGCTCTTGTGCCTTCGTCCTTCTGTGAGCTGAGCCCCGCTCTCCAACTCTGTGGCGAGGCAGCCAGGCTCGTGCTCTCCGTTGCCCACTGTCCACAGCTCTCCCCCACCCCTTCCTGCGCTTAGACCTGACATTTCAGAGCATGAGAAAAGAGGGAAGAAGGGTGCCAGCAGGTGCGGATGGAGGGAGTGGCTTTGTTCACGGTTGGGCTGAGTTTAAAGTTTAAAAGCAATTAGGCTCAGCCAGACGGGTGAAGTTCCCAAACCCCAGTCCCCTGCGAGGAGGGGCTGGCTTAGAAAAGACGTCCCCGAGGGCCCGCAGAGGACGCGCCCGGGCGGCTCCGGGAGAGGCAGGTGCTTGGCCCCGGTTCCTGCTGGCACACTGGCACTCAGCTTTGCCTTTCAGAACCCGTTAGTGGCTTCGCCTCTTGGCCTCAGTGCTTTTACCATCCAGAAGGATTCATTCAGTGCCTTTTTGTGCGTGTTCCCCTGCCAGTTCTGCACCGAGTGAGTAATGAGGAACGGTCCCTGTCTCCTGGAAGCAAGGCTGAGGATTTAACAGAAACAGTGAGGATTTATATAAAGATGGGTGAGATGGCAGATAGATAGATAGGGAGACAGAGGAGCAGACAGATGATAGGTAGAAGACAGATGAGAGATGACGGATGGATGGATGGATGGATACATGATATAGGTAGACAGAGATGCATCAATAGATGATAGCTAGATAATAGGAGATAGATGAGAGATGGAAGGGAGAGGGGGAGAGGCAGATAGGTAGGTAAATGGGCAAAGTGATTGCCATTAGCTGCTTAGGGGGAAGAAGGCCCCCTTCCCCGCCCCGTGCCGCCTGCCCCAACCCCAGGCAGAGCAGTCGGCCAGTCAGGGGCCTCCGGGGTTGGGCTCTCGGACCAGGAGTTTCTCATTGCTTAGTTAACAGTTGTTATTGCATGAGAAGTTTGAGTTTCAAAATCACATAAAGTGATCTTCCAGATGGGAAAGTGCAAGTCAGGTTCCAAATGGAGAAATTCCTGAGCACTTGGCACGTTTAGCCAGGTGACTTACCGGAACCAGAGGGAGGCTGGAGTCTGGGCGTTTCTGGCTGGCGGGGCCGCAGGCTTTCAAAGAGCCGAAGATGGGCTCTGACTCAGTGAGATGCCTTCTCTTCCCTTTTGGAGAAGCGAAGCTGTGCCAGCGCTTGCGCGGCCTGGAAAGGGCCAGCACTGCTTCCTGTCCTAAAATCCAGAGCCCATAGGCTGTGAGTGCCCCCCATTCACTGCCGGAGCCTGAGGCTGGGAGCCGTCGCCGGCTTTCGTGGCCGATGTCGGAGTTGGATCTTCCAGAGCCCAAACCAGCTGTTCATTTTCCATCATTGCTTCTTAAAATCGCTTCTCCCAAGGCCACGCTTGGCTTTCCGTGCTTTACGAGCTCACCAGGCCCACCGGGCGACATCGCCCATGGGCCTCATGAACGGGAGCCCCCCCTGCAGCCGGCCCCGGGCTCTGAGCCCAGCTGTCCTCCTGTGTGGGAGACTCTAGAAGCCTCTGCCGAGCGTCCGAGGCCTTGGGGCCGGCCCACCCTGGGCTGCTCCTGCTTTCGCGTGCCCCCCATGGTTGGGGGGTTGCTGGGTTTCTTTCCAGCCTCCGGCTTCTCTGGCCTCCTTCTCGCCCTCCCTTCAATTGAATCAAACCATGGTGCCCACAGCTTCCAGAAAGCAAGCCAGGAGCCTGCTCAGCCAGCGCAGGGAAGTTAGAGGTCAGTCTCCAGTCCTGGGAGGGATATTCCTGATCCCGGACCTTTGTACTCGACCTGGAAGACTCACCTTCCCAGCTCCCGCCCCATAGCTCGCCTCCCAGGCTACAGGGGAGGCCCAGGGCCCAGGCTGCAGGGGCACACGGGGTGGGGGGGTGGGTCTCAGTGTCTAGGTCAAGGCACTTTTTTTTTTTTTGCGGTACGCGGGCCTCACTGCTGTGGCCTCTCCCATTGCGGAGCACAGGCTCCGGACGCGCAGGCTCAGCAGCCATGGCTCAAGGGCCCAGCCGCTCCGCGGCATGTGGGATCTTCCCGGACCGGGGCACGAACCCGCGTCCCCTGCATCGGCAGGCGGACTCTCAAACACTGCGCCACCAGGGAAGCCTGTCTTTTTTTTCCAAATCCCCCTTTTTAGAAAGCTCTGGTTGACTAGATAAGTGACTTTTTGAATGCCCTTGCTTTTCCCTTCTTTCTCTTTAATTCCCACTCTTATGTGTTGTTTTTTTTGTAATTAATTTATGGTTGACTTACGATGTGTTAATTTCAGGTACACGGCAAAGCGATTCAGTTACCCATATACATATATCCGTTCTTTTTCAGATTCTTTTCCCACATGGGTTATTACAGACTATTGAGTAGAGTTCCCTGTGCTCTACAGTAGGTCCTTGTCGTTTACCTATTTTGCTCTGCTTTCCTTTAAAGGCAGGAGAAAAGGCAGGACTCAGTCCGTCCAGGCCCCCAGGGCCTTAAGCCAAACGCCGCCCATCCTGCGCTCGTCCGGCCCCATCGCGGACAGCCACCCGGCCTTCCTGCAGACGTCCACGTCGGTCCGCGAGCTGGCCCAGCGGCTCTCGGGCAGCCGGCTGTCCCTGTGCACCTCGGCAGCGTCCCTGCACTCCCAGCCCCCGCCCACCCCCGCCGTCAGCCACCTGAGCATCCGCGAGCGGGCCGAGGCCCTCATCAGGTCCAGCCTGGGCTCGTCCACCAGCTCCACCCTCAGCTTCCTCTTTGGCAAGAGGAGCTTCTCGAGCGTCCTGGTCATTTCCGGGCTGTCTGCCGCCGAGGGGGGCAACACCAGTGACACCCAGTCCTCCAGCAGTGTCAACATCACCCTGGGCCCCTCGGCCAGGACCACCAGTCAGGCCGCACCGGTAAGGGGCTCAGGGGGTGGGGGGCACTCCTGGCCGATGAGCCCGGTCCCCTGGGCCTGCAGGCTCCCGTCACCTCCCCTGTAGGGTTCCCAAAGTAACAGACAGGCAACGAGACGGGAGCTGGACTGGCCGCGCTCGGAAGTGGACAGGATGCATCACTCGTGTCCCGTAATGATAACGCCCAGGCAGGCGACGTTGGAGGGGACCGGTGTCAGAGTCCCCTTCGCCCTGAACCCAGGATGTCGGGGGTGGGGGACGTGTTCTCCACGGGTGCAGACAGAACCTTCTCTTTCCACTTTCCTCTGGCTGAGGGAGAGGAAAGGACACACATCAGCAGTACAGGCAGCTCACCATCAGTTCCGAGCCACCAGATTTTACGGTGGCTTCCGAGATGGCCTTCTACTTTTACGCAGTTAAATGTTAGAGAGTTTTGAGGACTTTGCCCCAGTAAACGGTTCCTTATCGAGAATCCCAAGCTGGCTGGCGTTGGATGAATAACTGGGCTTCACAAGTTAAGTACGTAAATAAACACCCAGCCGCTCTCTTCTGTACTGTGGTAGGGAGGGAGAAGTTGGAAACGTTAAGGCAAAAGCCGGCATCAGGTTGGAGACTTCCACGCTCCGTTTGAACGTTCACACGCTGTCCTGCCTGCGGAGAAGCAGAGCCACAGGCTGCTGGCCTTCTGGTTCCGGGCGTGGGTACTTGGAGGTGGATGATGGGGTCTCTGCCCTTAGCCTCTTCCCAAAGGGAGAAGCCCTACAGGCCGGCGCCTCCCCCCCGCCCGCAGGAGAAGCCATACAGTGGCACCTCCAGCCACCTGGAAACCAGGCCGGCGTGCACCGCCCTAAGAGCCATGGCGCTGAAGCGATGGTGTGCTGGCCTTCAGGGCAGGGTTATGAGCAAGCATCCTGGAGCCCCGGGTTACTTCAGGAGTTTAAGTTAGATAGCTGAACATAAACAAACTTCCCTTTTTTCCATTTCCTCAGTAACGGTGCACAAAATATCACAGCTCTCTGCCACCCCCAATGTGTGTTTAAGACGGTCTGAGGATGCGGCTCTGGGATTCTGGCAAATTCTCTCTCCCACAGGGATGGCTGGGTCCTTGGGACCATGTGCAGCCACAATAAAAAGGCCTCGGTATTACTGTTTGGCATCAAACCTGCAGGACTGAGCGGCTGTGCAGGACCAAATGTATATGAAGTGACACTGACCCAAACTCAGGAAATCAAGGCTCACCAGTGGCCTCTTGCCCAAGGTCATGTTTCTCTAGGTTACCCGGGAAGAGGCCCCTGTGTGTAGAGGCACCTCTCTGCCCGTGGCTGGGCTGCCTGTTCTGCCCTCAAAGACCCCCTCCCCACCCCCGCTTTGGTCCTCTGTAACTGGTCCCGACTTTAGACTCTGACCCCAGGCTCCTACCGCACTGCCGGCTGGTACCTCCAGCCGTGGGGTGGCCACCAGGGGAAGCGATCAGCTTTGCGGAGCCGTCACCTGTTGCTTCTGTTTTCTCTCTGGAAGCACTTTTCCGAGCCATGCGAACCCACGGAGGCCACGGAGCAGGGGCTGCTTCGAGATCGCCACGTGGCCGAGAACCTGCAGGTGACATGCAGAAGAGCAAGCCAGGAGGACATGGGCCTGGACGACACGGCCTCCCAGCAGAGCGCTTCCGACGAGCAGTAGCTGAGCTCGGGCCGGAGACGCCACGCCATCGGGGAGGGACGCAAAGCTTCTCCCAGGCGCGCCCCAAACTGAACAGCGCAGAGAATGATCCGGGAGATCCATCCTGTGGAAGATGAGTGCTGTGTACAAAACAGAATAACTTGATCTCAGGTTCTTGAAAAATATCTCACGTGATGAACACAAACCGTGACACCAGGCCTCCCTCCTGCTCCGGCACTCGCGGCCCCAGAGAGCTGGGACGCGGGAAGCACCCCTCCCAGAACAGAACTGGAAAATTCAAATAAAAGCCGTGTTAACATCTTAAGACAACTCAAGTAGAGTACATAAATAACTCCTTCCGGTCCTGATGAAAGTAAGACAGCCGCATGCTAAACGACTGGCATTTTGTATGTCACTGTTACTGTGAAAAAGAGGCGGACAGCAGTGCGTATCACACCATCGCTGGTCCAATGTGCTGATTATGTTCAGTCTACATATAGAGAAACATCTCACTTCTTTACAATATTTATGCAGATGTTAAGTATAAACCAGTGACAGCTTTACTGCAAAAAAATGTGATAGTGCATGCAGTCACGCCCAGAGCATCCTGTGAAAGGAGCCAACCATCCCCAGAAACGTGAGTGCAGAAGTCTAGTTGAGGCAGGTCGCAGAGGGCCACCCAGGAATGATGCTAACTGCAGTTACAGCAACGTCCTGCAAGAAGCCAGGCCCCGTCTCGCCCAGCGCTCCCAGGAATGCACGCCTGTTTCCAAGCCAAGCAATCCTTACTGTGTCACAGGACATTTGCACATACCTTTGTTTCTGAAATTAAAATGTTTACAGTTATTGCTGTGTCCAGTTGCTTGTGTTCTGCTGAAACTGCTGTCACTTCTAAAACCAAAAAACAACAAAAAAAATACCATATCCTTCACTGTAAGAATGACAT
Organism: Kogia breviceps; assembly: GCF_026419965.1. Taxonomy (NCBI): domain Eukaryota; kingdom Metazoa; phylum Chordata; class Mammalia; order Artiodactyla; family Physeteridae; genus Kogia; species Kogia breviceps. Next base: position 81,834,394 of record NC_081311.1, read on the forward strand.
TCAGGCAACTTTTTTTAAAAAAAAATTTATTTTTTATTGAAGTATAGTTGATTTACAATGTTGTATTAGTTTCAGGTATACAGCAAAGTGATTCAGTTATACATATATATATTCTTTTTCAGATTCTTTTTTTTAATTGAAGTGTAGTTGATTTATGATGCTGTAGGCAAATTCTGAGACAGCTTTTCTCATCTTAAGAGTCCCATCAGGTAGAGCAGAAACCTGGCTTCTTCCTGACGTGAGGGAGGAAGAAGGGTTCGCAGCACGGAGTCCGTGGAGAATATCATCACTGACCTGGCGAACCATCACTTCTGGAAAGACCTAAATAGTTAGGGATACTCAATTTGGAAACAGTCACACAAATTTCTTAAAGGTGCCTGGGGTCTGGAAGTGTAGGCAGAGGGGAGGGTATTCCAGAGAATTCCTTACCCCTTGGAAGCAGATGGTAATATTCTTTTTTTTTTTCAATAAAATAAGAATTAGAAATTAATAACAATAGGTAGACTCTGTATAATCGGAGACACACTGCATGATTCTCAAATCAGCAATCCCTGGAGGTGCACTCCTGCTTATTTCTGATGGATTTGCAGATGTCTGTCTAAAGAGAAGCTGATATAAGCTACCGCAGTCCTCGAAGCCGGCTCAAGCAAACCTGGCTGGCGGTTCCCGAAATTCTTCTGGGCAACATTGCAGCCAAGCCCTCAGGACTAAAGGGCAGCCTTGAGCTGTGAGCATGGCCTCCCCATATAGGGTGGCCACTTGAATTAGATAAAACAGTGACCCACGCCCAGCAGCATTCAGACTGGGCGCTCCTTGGGCCTCCACAAGTAAGAAACACAGAGTCACCACTTCCCCAGCAAGTGAGAGCTGCTCAAAGAACTGGGAGAGCAGTGTACAGGGATAGGGCAATGCGGGTGAGAAGGCAGACACAACGCGGGCCCTCCTGGCTCTCATCCCACCAGAGATTCGAGAGCTGCTTTTCCGACTGCTGGATTCCGGCTTATCCCGCTTCTCTGGCAGCCTTTTGGGACGCAGCGGGAGAAGGAAAGGTGTAGTTTAGCCACAGCGGGGCCACACTCCCCAGATAGGGATGCCACCCTCTGCCTTGTCTCTGGCAGTAAAGCCACCTGAGTGTACACTCCGAGCGTGTGCACACGTAGACCCCCGGGTGAGATCACGGCTGGACCCCCTCCATGATTCTTCATGGGCTGTCAACAATGCGGTCACGTGATTTGTTTCAAGTGTTGCAAACCACTTTTATACTTAGAACTCATGAGCCTGTGAATCTGATCTTCAGCGAGTCAACTGTTTATCAGAGCGTATTCCTTGCAAAATATTGTATTATTAGCCCCCATTTAGAGGAGATTTTCCGAAGGTGACATTTCTTGCTGGAGTTATTCACCTGTTCTGCCAGAACAAAGCTAAAGAGTTATTTATTTTCTACATTTGGACACTGAACAAAACTGCTTCTCCTCTAAAGATAATATAAAAACTGTAGTGCTTGGTTTTATATAAATCACGTGGCTAATCTGGCATTACTGATTTTAATTTCTGCCCTGTGTGTTAAAGCCATCTGCCTGGCAGGTCATTTTCTAAAACCACTTGATGCACTGACTTCTCCTGGCCCATGAAACGGGCATCGCCAAGGCCTGTTCCCCAAGCCCTCCTCTCAAGCCTGCTCCACTTTCCTACTGTTTTGTCCCAAGTCACAAGCACCTGCCATCAGCTGCCCTCAGCGCCCCTACTCCCACGCGGTCTTCCCAGACGCAGCATCCTACGAATGCGGAGACAGATGGAGGAGGAGATGGGGTGAGGCCCATCCCACTTTCCTGGGCCACCATTGCTCCCTGCCCTGCACTTGAACTTACGGCTTGATGGTGCCCTCTTCCTCTCAGCCACCGCAGTCAGAGAGGTCATAGTCTGTGACTTTCAAGGACCATCTCCCTGACACGTGCTGATTCAGAGAAAAAAAGAAACCACTGGGGGACTTCCCTGGTGGTCCAGTGGTTAGGGCCCCAAGTTCGATCCCTGGTCAGGGAACTAAGATCCCACATGCCCCTCGGCTTGGCCAAACAAAACCCATTTTAAAAAATACTGTGTGTGTCCTGCCCCTAGGTTCTTCAGAACCTTTTTTTTTTTAGATTCCATATAATATGTGTTAGCATATGGTTTTTCTCTTTCTGACTTGCTTCCTGCACTGTCCGCTGGCCCAGGGCCCCGCTCACGGGGCACCTCACTCCACAGATGCCCAGACCGGTCAGTGGTCACATTCAAGAGCATTAGCTCCCAGCATTAGCACCAGCTGGGTTTGTAGCTAAGGCTAAAAAAACCCTGGTAATTCACAGGTCTTCACCAAAACTGGCCTGAAGACACTGAACTGGTCACCGTCGCGGTGTACCGTCAGTACCGTCAGCCCCTGGGAGGGCAGCTGTTACCCTCTGTGAGCTCTGGGGCTCCAGTGGTCTGTCCCACAGGGCTCTGCCGGGGTTGCACCTTCTCTCTCTGCACCATCTTCCCCGCAGCCCGGGCCCCGGGCGCTCCCCAGGGGATCACGAGGACGCCCGAGGGTGGTTTCCTTCAGGCTGAGGCGACGCCTTCCTTTGACGGCACTCACTTCCCTCTTTTCTGGGAGGGAAACAGGGCCCAGGAAGGTTTGCGAACTTGTCTAAATGAATGGAGCCAAAGTGCAGCTCTCTGATCTGAAGTCCCGCCGGGTGCCCAGCGCTACCAACATCTCTACAGACTGCTCGTCCGTCCCACGCAAAGGACCTACATGCGTGCGACGATCACACCTACCTTTATTTTATTAAGCAATAAGCAAACAGATAAACAATAAGAGATGGGGAGGGGGAGGACCGAAAATGGCTTTTTTTTTGAAATACTGATTTTTTAAAACTCAAGTAACTGTATTACTCTAAGTTGCAGGAGACTTCAGCTGCTCCTGGAGAGGAATTTAATTTTCCTGACATGCAAAACTGATTAGGCAGTGAACTCTTTTCTCCCCCTTCCCTGAACACATTTATAAACTTCAATGGGGGCAAATTCCATCTAATACTCCGGAAACCATTTCTCATTTCATAATTTACCCAAATTACATGCACAACTGCAAGAGGAAATAAACAGAAATCTCTCAGCATAAATAAGCCACAGTGGATTGTTAATCTTGTAAAGTCAATCCAGCATTAAGGCTAATCTGATCTTTTAAACATTTTACGGAAAACAGCTATCAGGCTTTCTTTGGAAAAGCCTCCAAGGTTTCATAAATGCAAAGGCCAAAAACCTGGACAGGCAGGGAACTCAGGCTCCCTTCCAAGAAATGTGCTCACTTGCAGAAAGTCCTCACTTCCGGCTACTCCGCACACACGTCACGATCTCTGGCAGAAGGCGGTTTCTGTTTTCCTTGGTGACCTGCGGGAAGAGGCAAGAAAGCGGGCTTCAGTCCCTTCTTTTTCCTTCAATTACCTACTCTGCCAGGTAACATTCTAAAAGAAGAGGCTGAAAGGTGAGGTGTGTTTCAGAAAGTGTGACCCAGGCTAGGTACAACCAAGGGAGGAAGCCCAGGTCCTCCAGAGCGCTCTGAAAACCGGGCCAGTGGACTCAAATCCCACCACCAGCTTTGGTGAAGCTGCAGCTCAAACAGGGAGAGTGGGTTTTGACGACGGAAGGACTTTTAACCGGAAAAGGGCTATGAATTGAACCCTGGGAGGGATCATGGGAACGCAGGCTGGGACGTGGCCCCTGAGCTCAGCCTGACCCAGACAGAAGGATGCCTGCCTGAGTGAAGCCAGGAGAACCTGTGCTTCAGGTGGGCCCTCTGAGATCGGCTCCACTGGCACTGCGTCACAGCCAGGATTCTGGGATGCTCTGAAGGTCAGTAATCTACCCATATCTCTGAAAGCTTAGCAAATCTGCACGTTGCAAGAAACCTCCGACACCAGTCAACCCTGCCTCTGAATGATGGGGAAGCAGGAGCCCAGAGAAGAGCAGGGCTTTTCCTGAGATCTCAGAGGTAGTGTGGGCACACTGCAGACCAGAACACAGGCCCCTGCATCCCAGTGTGCTACCTCTATAATCAACAGTTACAAAAACAAACAAAACTAAGTTTATTCGAGCTCCCTCCAATGATCTGTGTTATATTTTTCTTTCTGTCACTACCACAGGCCCATGGGGTACAACTCGAACAACCAGACGCCCCTGGGGAGCTGGGTGGGGGCTGCGTCCCGAGCACGAGCAGGGCCTTCCTCGGTGGCCCACACACATTCAGCGCGCTCTGCCGGCGGGCACGGCACTGCGGATGGCGAGATTCGGACCAGGACCTTGACCTCACGGAGCCCGCGGACCAGACGAGGGGCAGCCGTGGCCAGCAGTGAGAGCAGGGTTGCGGAGGGTCCCCGCGAGAGTCAGGGAGGCGCGGGGAGCTGGGGGCCGGGAAAGGCTTCCACAGGCGGTTACGCCCGAGCTGCACCGGACAGGCGGACGCCGGGAGAAGGGCCGAGCAGAGAATCACGCCGAGAGGACGTGCGTGTGACCGGAAGGCCGTGGGCGGGTTCGGGCTGCGTGGTCCCCGAGAGGAGACGGGCCTGGTCCCGCGGGGGGCAGGGGCCCCAGCTCGGGAGGTGAACGCGCGTCAGGAGGAAACGCGCGGCCTGGGGCCCCTGCATCCCACAGCCTTGCAGGAGCGCGGTGCCTGTGCTGCGCGAGAGCTGCCCACGGTCCCGAGGGACCTCCTGACAATCCGAGTCCCGAAAGGACGGAGCCAGGCGGCGGAGGCCGGGCCCCTGACGCTGGTGTCCGCCGCCGCCGCCCACCGGACCCCGGACAGCCCTGGCTCCACTGAAAGGAGGACCACCACCACCACCACCACCACACACACACCCCCGTCTTCGCCCTGATGACAAACTGCCCAGCCGCATGAGGCTTCGTTGCCGTTCTGGCTTAACTGGCCCGAGCCCGTTCTTGCAGAGAGCATACGAGGGAGCCCCTGCCTCCGCCCTGGCCTCATGAGGAGTCCCTGAGGCTCTGCCGTCAGGGCCTCTGAGGGCTTCCTGCGGGCCAAGAAGAGCCACCTCCTCTGATGGGGACATCTCATCGCCCCCTTTATACACGTGAGAGAGAGGGTGAGATGCTGAGCTGGGAGAGGAAGAGAGAGAGGGACCCAAGAGGGAAGAACAGGAGCAATGGTGGCAGCGGGGGCGGGGGGGAGGATGGGCCAGGCACCGCCCCGCTCCCTCGGACGTCCCCAAGGAGGCCCCGGCTCCTCCATCCAGCTCCAAAGGAGCCGCCGCTGGTGGATCTCGGGCACCGGAGGTCAGCAGGTCCGCACTGCACACTTCTCACGTCGTTTAGTGTAAACAGAAGCTGGTGTGATGAGACACGTGAAGAAACAGGGTCAGCAGGCTGCTGGTAGGATTTCTTCCCCTGGGTCGTCACTAAGGCTTCGTTTCTAGTCTTTGAAGCCCTCAGCCCTCGAGAACAATGGCTGGGGCGGGGCATGAAGGGAAGTGAAGGGTGATGAGGTGGAAACCCCACCACCCAAGACCCCAGTCCTAGGTGCAGGCCGTTCAAGGGGCCCAGCGGAGGCCTGCAGAGAAGCAGGATTTAACAGGCGGGAGGCTCAGAGATGATAAAAGAAGAGCCCCAGAGAGCACCGCCAAGCTGCAGGGCCACGGTTCCGCTATCACACAGGTGTCCTGCTGGAGCCCCGCCCACTGTCCTCTGGGAGCTGCGGAGCTGCAGCAGGGACAGGGTCCACCCGCCCCCAACGCGCGGAGAACGTCTCCAAGCCTTGCATAGAAAACGAAAAAACAGTAAAAACTAGAAAAGACACATTCTGAGGATGACTTCTCACTAAAAACTGATGAACAGAATGCTAATATTTTGCCACCCCCTTTGATTTTTCTAAGATGATTTCTGAAAATTATGCAGTAAGATCTTTATGTGAAACCGTTTACAGCGTTCAGTTACCACGTTCCTTGTCCACCCAAGACAAACTCTCAAATGAGAAAACAAGCACAGCATCGTCTGTCAACTCAGGGACCCTTCCCTTTCGGGTGAATTCTGGTCTACTTTTTATTCTACCCCCAGACTTTTGGTTGCAGAAAGCCTTTCCTGAGAGGCTAACGAGAAGAGGGCACTGGGGGCTGGGAGGGAAAAGGAGGTGAGGGTGACTGCAAGAAGGACCCCGGCACCCTCGCCCTCTCCTCCCGCCATGCCCTGCCCAGGGCTGCAGGGGGCCCCAGCCTCGGGCCCCTAGAAAATTAGACCACGAGTTCCAGGGTGACGGGGCTGTGTCACTTTCCTCCTGCGTCTAGCACAGGGTGGGTGCTCCATCAATGCTTATTATATTCTAAGCAGAGGAGGGTCTTTGAAATGGAGCTGAGCAGTTAAATACAGATTATGAAGACTGTGACATATTAGGCATCTGAGTTGCTCTGAGCCTCCTGGGACCAGGGAAGGGCCTAAGAGCTACTAGTCAACGACTTGGGCACCATAACGTCAGGAAGGCTGTGAACATATGGACAGAGGAACAGGCAGGGGAAAAAAATGCCTATTCATGTACACACTATGTGCAAGAAAGCAAAACAAAACCACATACATTTCCTTGAAACTGTGTGGGAAGTTCCCTGACAAGTTTTAAATAAGCAGGGGATTGAAAAAAGAAATTAATTTGACAATGCTCATTATTATACGTTAACACATAACAAAAGTATTACTAGTCTCTCCATTTCATATTCTGTCTCCATTTCATTTTACTGAACCTAAAAATAGGCTCATTCATGAATTCAAACCCTCTATCCCTACTTTCCCTTGAAGTTTAAAGGCTCTAAACCAAGAATTATTTTGCCAGTGGGGTTTTCAGGAACCCAGTGCCCATGGCAGGGATGGGACTGTGTTTCCATGGCAACGCCACTTCTGGGGGGCGGCAGGAGGGGTGATGGTGGTTTCCATGGCAACGCCACTTCTCTTGGGAGGAGGAAGGAGAGGTGATGGTTCTTTGTTTGGGTGTCCTGACTTCTGTGTGAGTGTACAGCGTAGCTTTACTGAGCTATAATTCATATACCAAAGAATTCAACCTCTTCAGGGCAGAATTTGGTGGCTTTTAGTAGATTCACAGTCGTGCAATCATCAGCACTATCTATTTGGAGTATTTTCATCACGGCCTCCCCGCCTGCCCCCAATTACCCTCAGTCTCAATCACTACACTCACTCCTTACCCCCAGATGCTGGCGACCACTAATATATTTTTTTTGTCTATAGACTTGCCTATGGACATTTCGTGCAGATGGAATCATAGGGTGTGGAGTCCTCTGTGACAGGCTTCCTTCCCTTGGCGCCACGTGATGTAAACTCCTCCACATTGAGCACACGTCACCATGTCATTCCCTCTTACTGTCCAGTGACACCCCATCGTGTGTGTACACCACATCTTGTTTGTTTCTTCATCAGTTGATGGACATTTGGGTTGTCACTTTTTGGCTGTTATGAATAGGGCTGCTATGAACACCAGTGTACCAGTTTTTGTTTGAACACACATTTTCAGTTCTTTTGGGTACACACTTAGAAGTGGAATTGCTGGGTTATAGGGTAATCCCACGTCTACCTTTTTGATGAACTGCTGCATTTTTACAGTCCCAGCAGCAGGGTATGAGGCCTCCAATTTCTCCACATCCTCACCGACACTTACTATTTTCCATTTCTTTCCTTTAATTTCATTATAGCCATCCCAGCAACGTGCAGTGCTAGCTCACTGTGGTTTTGGTTTGTACTGCCCTAAAAACCAATGGCGTTACAACATATTTTCATGTGCTTATCGACTATTTGTCTATCTTTGGAGAAACGTCTTTTTAGATTCTTTGCTCCTTTTTTAATTGGTTTATTTGTTGTTTTATTATTGAGTTGTAAGAGTTCTCTATGTATTCTGGGATACACGAAGTCCCTTATCAGATATATGATTCTTAAATAGTTTTTCCCATCCTGTGGGTTGTCATTTTACTTTCTTGACAGTGTCCTTTGAAGCACAAAAATTTTAAATTTTGGTGAAGTTCAATTTATCTACTCTTCTCTCGTCACTTGTGCTTTTGGTGGTGTAACAAATAAGAGTCTGCCTAACCCAAGTTTACAGAGATTTACTCCTATATCTTCTTCTAAGAGTTCTATAGTTTCATTCTTACATGTAGATCTGTGGTCTGTTTTGAGTTAATTTTTGTGTCTGATATGTGGTAAGGGTCCGGCTTCATTCTTTTGGATGTGGATGTCCAGTTTTCCAGCACCTTTTGCTGAAAAACAATTTTTTCTTCATTAACTTGTCCTGGCACTCTTGTTGAAAATCAGTTGATCGCAGATGCAAGCGTTTATTTTTGGACTTTCAACTCTATTCTGACAATCTACGTGTCTGTCCCTGTGCCAGCGCCACACTGTCTTGATTCCTGTAGCTTTGCAGTAAGTTTTGAAATCAGGAAGTATGAGTCTTCCAACATTTTATGATTGTTTGAGCTGGGTCCTTTGAATTTCCATATGAATTTTAGGATTAGCTTGTTAATTTCTACAGAAAACCCTGCCTACTGACTTTTGACCTAAAGGTTGGCAGGTGTATGCTCATTCCTGTACCTACAGGAGTCTGTGACCCAGAAACAGCATCAAATTCCTGGTGAGATGAAAATGGTTTATACCCTGCTTGGTTAAAAAACCCATGGCCAGGAAGAATAAGAGGAGGTCTAAAAATTTCCAAATTGGAGGGAAGCTGGGACCTAGTTCCCATTTTTCTTGTGATCTTGCAATCCATGGGCAAAAACTAAAAGAAAAACTGCTTTATGGACAAAAACAAGTTTAAGTGGCTCTGAACTCAGAACAGTAGAACTGATTTTAGGTACAGTAACATTTTTCTAAAGTAGAAAGACCAAGTACTTTCCAGGGATCTAAGATTTTAAATCATCTGAACCATCCCTACCCACGAAGGTAACACACAGCAGGGCTACAGTAACCCTCAGGCTTGGGAGTCAACAGACCGAGGTCTGAATCCTGGCTGTGCCCCTACTAACTGAACAACCTCTGACAAGGCCCGCCAGCTCTCACTGATGACCAGGCTGCCGTGACGTCCCCGACACACTGATGGACCTCAGCACCTCCCCCAGGTGCCCCAAGACTGGTGGCCGCCCTGGCAGCTCAATTCCCGTTCCTGAGACTCCGGGCATCTCTCCTCTCTCCTGTCCCCTCAGTGGACAACATTCTCCAGCATCTCCATGAAGGAGAGATTTCACAGGAAATCAAGTGAAATATGCTTTGGAAATGCCACCAACATGACCAAACTCATAGTTTTTTGTTAGAAGTGACTGGCAGGGATAGACATATTTTTTCACGTTGTGAGTCAGAGAAGCATGAAAGCAGTATGAGAGCTCCTGCTCAGAATCTGGACCCATGAAGGTCTTTACCTCTCATCTCTGCAGCACTGACATTATTACTGTTAAATGTTTTCTGACATGTGGTCTCCCATAACCTAATACTGAAATAAATTTAAAACAATTTTCAGTGGCTACACTTGGCATTAAACTACAGAAGAAATGAGGAAAACATTTAACCAAACTTCTGAGAGGGAAACATAATTTTCGGGAAGGGAAGCTTCAACGCCTGAACCTGCACCAGGATAGAAGTTTCTATATTACTGAATTCCACAGGTCCCTGTGGCCCTGGATTTAATTTTTTTAGTCTGCTCTTTCTTGGGCAATTTCTACTGTTTCACCCTCAGGTTCACTGATTCCATCCTCTGTCATCTCCATTCTGCTGGTGGGTCTACCCACAGACTTTGGCATTCAGTTACTGTATTTTACATTCTAAAATGCTCATTTCATTCTCCCTTACAGCTTCTGTATCTTTGTTGAAACTTTCAATTTCTTGGCGGAGAATTTCTATTTATCATTTGTTTCCAGTGGGTTTGTAATTGCTCACCGAGGCATTTTTATGATGGCTGTTTGAAAATCTCTGCCCTATAATTCCAACATCTATGACATCTTGTGGTTGGCATGTCAGCTGTTTCTGTCATTCTGGCTGATTTTCCTAGTTCTTGGCATGACAAGTGATTTCCAGTTGTGTCTCTCGTGCTGTTCCTGGGGTCCTGAGGTCCCTGGCCAGTGTGCCTTCTTCCCTCTACCATTCAGGTCTTCTTATGTCTGTTTTAGGTACAACGTCCAAGGTTTTTATCTGACTTAGGAGGAGGGACAGGGAGCAGTGTCTAGGACTGGAAGTGTCCTCAGGGTTTTTTCTGAAAAGTAAGGCTCTGTTTACCTGACCCTGTTAAGAAGAACAGTCTAGATAATGTGAATAACTTTTGGGTTATTGTGAATACTTTCCCAATATCATGATTTCAGTCTCATCTCCTCCACATCATCTGTCAGCACAGGGAAGCTGCCCTCCGCATTTTACACAACATAATCCTGATCTGGAATGTTCCTTCGTTTCCCCACTTCCCCCTTCAAAAACCCACCCAAGAACCACTTCCTTCCGGACAACTCTCTCTACTCCTGTTCACACAAATCTCTCTTCCCACCTCCAGATTTGGACTGTCCCTTGGTCTGTTTTTCTTGAGGGAAGGGAATACACCTCACGCGTGCCTGTACCATGGACTATGTGTTGGATGCAGAGGATGCTCTCAAAAATGAATTCAGGTAGCTTTGCTGCATATTAGAAAGGGAAAGGACCAAAGAAATCTCTAATCCAGCCCCTAAATTTGCAGATAAGGAAAATAAGATTCTTCTTTTATAAAATACACACCGAAAGATCACATGAGCCCCAGAGGAACACAAGAAAGACAAGAATAACGGGGTCGCTTACAGAATTAACCAGAAGCTAATCACTTTACATCATTAGGAGCCAGGATTACCCTGCCTAGAGAATAACCTCCTAGCTTAGAGAGGAGAAAATGTGATGCTGCCTTAATATACAGCACTGGTTTCTGGACGTAAGAGTCAACCGCGATCCCACTGTCGGGTTACTAGTCTGCAGAGACAGAAAGGCCTTGGACTTTAGTAGTGCTTCCCCAGCCCTCCAGCCTGGAAGCTGTCTAACCTGAAGACTAATTGTCTTTCATGATCTCTCATTATTCATCGTCCCTATTTCCACAGAAACTCGACAATCACAACCAAAAACTCTAATACGGAAGCCACATGAAATAACGGAGAGAGGAGGTGACATACAACTCTGCAGACAAGGCCCATGTCCACTGAGGAAGCGACCCTGCCTGGCTCTCAGGCCTCCCCTGTTCACCACCTCCCTCCCCTACCGCCAGTCCCCAGTGACCACAGTGCCCTGGTGTTGCATTTACCTTCTTTGCATTTATCCATATCTGCAATTGCCTAAATCCTTGCTTACGTTTCTCTTATCTAGCCCCTCCATTAGAGTGTCAGCTCCGTGAGGACAAAGACTTGGTCTGCCTTGTTCATCACCAAAACTTAGTGCGAGGCCGAGTGCACAGGAGATGCTCAATCCATATTTACCAAGTGACAGAGTAAATGAGTGAAGCAACGCACAAACTGATTTCTCCAAGTCTGGCTGGTCTAATAACCCTAACGGTTGTCTACTGCCCCAAAGGTACCCTGGACACTTGGGTGACAACATGTGGATGCCCCCCTGGGGCCAGCTGGCCCTGGGGACAAGTAGCCCGCGGTGTGAGGCGCTCACTGGCTCTCTGCAGCTAGAGCACACGCCCGGCCCTCCCACAGAAGTGGCCCTGCCAGCCCCACTGCTTCACCTGGCGCCGGCAGGAGTGGCGGAGACGGCCGAGTAGAGAGATGTGACCGCACCGATGCAAACCGACCAAGGTGGCACCGGGAGGGCAGTGCCCGACAAAGAGGGACACAGAGAGACGGCGGGAGAGAAAAGCCAGGCTGCGGGCAAAGCGCCAGCAGTGCCACCAGAGTCCCTGACAACTGGCTCAGACGCTGCCCCTGACCCACTCGCCCTCCCTCCCACTGCGGGGCCCCAGAGCCCCCGAGGGCTGGCGAAGACAGGTTCCTGGGCCGCGTCCAGAGCCAGATTCATCCCTTCCGGGCAGGGTGTCTTACCAGCTGGGTACCTGACATGTGGCCGGTGTGACTGAGGAAAAGATTTCTCTAATTTAATTCAGTTTAATTTAAATGTGAATAGTCCCATGTGGCTAACGGCTGCGGCACTGCACGGTGCAGACAGCACATTTCCACCCTGGTGGAAACTTCTCTGGACGGTGCTACTCTACAGCATCTGGAGACTGTGCTTCAAACTGTAGCCACCGCTTCTCCCCACAAGCAGGAGGCAGCCAGTTTCAAAGGGTAACCTTTAAAATAAGACGGCACTTATCTGCCTCTGTACCCTCATAGCCCTGGGGGGAGATGCGCCCGGGTGCTGATGTTGGCAAGGCCCCGGCGCCTGGTGAGGAGGGCACAGCAGGAGAGGCAGGAGCCTCAGGCGGCTCCCCGTAGGCAAGTCTGCTTTGTCATCCAGCAGAGGTATAACTTCGGTTCTATAAACTGACAGGCAGTCAGACTCACCTATATTCTGCCACGAGAGGAACAAATACCACCAACTCAAAGGCAAAGGTGTATCTTTGCCTGAAACAGCCACGTGCTGTTTCAGGGCATCCACTCCACACCTGCAGGTAGAGAGGCCCGGGGGTACTCACAGTGAACACCTTAATGTCGTTTCGGGTTCTTATTTCTTCCACGAGGGCCAGCGGTTTTCCTTTGGGTCCTGGGATGGTGCCAAGGACGACAGTCCCCGGGGTGGACAGCACCTGGCGAACGGCCTGGATGAACGGCTGGCTGAAGAGCTCCATCTTCCCCACCTCGTCGAGGACACACACGCTCTGCCCCGGGCCACCTCTGGGACCTGCCTGAGGGTGACAGAGACACTAACTGGGTCACCGGGTCACGGGAGGCAACGGGCCCAGGGGTCGCCCTCCCCCGTCACTAACCGACTGGCCGTCAGAGCAGGGAAGGCAGCCCCACTTCGGGAAGCAGGAGGCCGTCTCTCCGTCCACCCAGAGCAATCAACTGGCAGGAGAATCCAGGAGAGCTCCCCTGGAGACCACAGCACCCAGAAAACCCAGTTCCCTGAGCACCCAGCTCCCCTGGCAGTTTCCACTCTTCTAGACGGTCCTGACAATAACCAAGCTTTGTATTTATATACACCCAGGAAATAAGCAGGCTTAAAAGAACTGAGACAGCAGGCCTGGGAGCCCTTATCAGTTGCTTCGACTCTGAGTTGTATGATTGCCTGTCTGCTGGGAGGAGGTGACCGCTGCGACCACATGCCTGTGTATTTCCCAATCTGCACTACAAGGGTCGGTGGAAAGGAATGAAAATGAAAAGAGGAGGAGTCCTGGTTAAAAAAAAAAACGTGAGCACGTTGTACCCTTTAATCTCAGCTTCCCCTGCTAGTGACTTTATACCAATGCACTTCCGCTACGTCCTTGAAGACCCCTCTGGGAAGAGGTGGGGCGGCCAGCCTCCGAGAGTCCTCATGACTCCCAGCTCCCGGGATGTGCAGCCTGTGCCGACCCCTCCCCACTGTACCAGGGTGGGTCTGTGTGATCACCAGAGAAGGGCAGCACGCAAAAAAGACTGCTGCTTCTGTCCTGGTCTCAATCTCCATCCACCTATCCTGGATCACCTGCTTGCAGGGAAGATGCCTGCCATGTTGCGAGGACACGCAGGCAGCTGACGGTGAAGTCCAGGTGATAACGAACTGAGGCCTCATGTCAACAGCCAGGGAGGATCTGAGGCCTCCCAGCATCCATGACCGTGAACTTGGAAGCCTCAGGGCACTGCAGCCTCATGAGAGACCCTGAGCCTGAACCATTCAGCAAAGCCGTTCCTGGATTCCTGATCCAGGCAAACTGTGAGATCATAAGTGTTTGTCGTTTTAAACTGCTAGATCTTGGGGTAATTTGTTACACAACAACAGGGAACTAATACACACGTCCTCTCTAGAAAGCCTTCCCAGAGAAAGCTGATAGGACTTTGAGTAGTTTTTCCACAGCAGGGACACAACAGAACATACAATAAGCACGTCAGTGAATGCTGAGTGACAAATACATTTCTATATCTTTATATAAATGATTATCTTGAAAACAGTAGGTAAAGCTGGTTTACAAAGTACTTTTCACTGTAAGTCCTCAGATTCCTTAAATACTAACATCAATACATTCTCAGAATGCATGGCTAAGTTAAGCTGGATTTTGCTCCAATTCCAAACACCAAAGCTCTTACACAGCTCTTACACGCCATGGGTGGCGTGCACGTGGCGACCAGTGGCAGATGGGGCTGAGGGCGATCCCGGAGCCTCGTATGGTGCGCGGAGGGGTGGGGTGCTGTCCAAAGGCTGAGACCCAAAGTCAGGATCCCACAGTGAGCCTGAAAGGCAGCTCACTGTGTGGATTCAGGAAGACAGGGGGGACTTCTTTTGGAACAGACAGTATGGGATTGGAGGGAAGCCTTAGAGCAGTGGTTTTCAAACTTTTCTGTAAGGGGTACTCTTTTAATTCTCCTGCTTACTATCAAATACATATAACATATTTTTCCACTCCTTTTATTGGCAGAAAGACCAGGAAGGGGCCCACTGTAGTCGTGCGAGAGGTCTAAACAAGCACTCAAACTTCTGTGTTGCTAGTGCACTTCACGTTCACCTGTGAGTGTACCTGAGTGCATTTGTATACACATAGCTACCCCATCTCCCCGCTGGAAGCAGAGATGACGCTGTACTCATGTTTTTCCTTCCCATTGAGTTGAACAGCGCAAAGCTGGGCTGAGGCAGCTGATGTGGCCCTGCACTGGCGGGGCAGCTAAGCGAGGGAGAGTGAGCAGTCAGCTGCTATTTCAACATTTTCTGCAAAAAATGAATGCCAGGGCTTCCCTGGTGGCACAGTGGCTAAGAATCTGCCTGCCAATGCAGGGGACACGGGTTTGAGCCCTGGTCCAGGAAGAACCCACATGCCACGGGGCAACTAAGCCCGTGCACCACAACTACTGAGCCTGCGCTCTAGAGCCCATGAGCCACAACTACGGAGCCTGTGTGCCACAACTACGGAAGCCTGTGTGCCACAACTACGGAAGCCCGTGCGCCTAGAGCCCATGCTCCACAACAAGAGAAGCCACCGCGATGAGAAGCCCACGCACCGCAACGAAGAGTAGCCCCTGCTCGCTGCAACTAGAGAAAGCCCACGTGCAGCAATGGAGACCCAATGCAGCCAAAAGAAAAGAATGCCAAACTGGGGAGAAAGAAAACAGCTATCAGCCACCTGTGTGTCAGCATCAAAACAGACACTTCCACAACAGCGAGCCATCCCAACTGACCTGCCTCTGAGTGAGGAGTGTCTGGGGCATTTTGCTGCCCCCAGAGACTATGAATACCTGTGGACGCTGTCTTTCCGGAGGCTACAATCTAAACAGCAAACAGAACTCCACTCCAGCATATCAAAATGAGTTTTGAAAGCAGTTAGTTCCGAGAGAAACAACATCAAAGCATGTGTGAGCACCTACGGCTCTGTGTTTAGTGGGTGCGCGTATGCGGGGGGTCAGACACACGTGAGCAGGTCCACGATAAAGCACATGGCTCCACAGCCACCAGGCCTGCCTTTCTCTACGACGTTCACCAATGAGAGCTCACCTACATCATTTAAACTTCCGGAAACACACGTAGACATTATTTTCTACCAACTGGAAATGCTCACTTTAAAACCTTAGCTTATATAAAATCCCCAATCTGTCCAGAATTAGGGACTTCCTTTATCCAGAAACTATAGGAATCTCAACAGGCTGACTGTTTACAGGTGTCTGAGTGGCTTAACCTCTGATATCTGTCTCAACTGAGCGTGAATAACTCAGTTTTTCATTAAAAATCCCAGCCTTTTTTTTCTGAATAACACATGAACATATATGAATGAGCTTAATAAAAGAACTACGATTATGTTCAGAATTGTTTCCTTTCTATATGGAAAGAAATTGTTTCAATTTTAAAAGGAAACCAAAAAAACCCAGTGACCATTCACCCCGTTTCCATTATTCTAAATGCTCTTCTGAGTCGATGAAGACACAGGGGTACAGCACTAGGGCCCAGGTTTGAAAACCATCAGTGGCCTGGCTCCGGCTTCCCCATTCCTGGCCGTGGGTTCCAGCCGCAGGTATGGAGTAAGGGGCCCGTGGAGGACTCTGGGTGGCTCTGGGCCACGTGGTTAAAAGCAGTGAGCACACCCTATGGGGAACAGCCGTTCTCCGGGCATCCCCTCCCTGCAGAAGACAACTCAGGCGGCATCACTGCGGTCCTGTGTGCCAATCCCCACGCTCTGCTCTTGTGCTTGCATTTCAGCTCGTTATACATTTTAACTGTCACAAAGAGCGGGAAAACCTTCTCTGTGCAAAGCATATTTCAGTCCCTACGTTGGTTCTGAGGGAGAAGATATTTTCTTGGGACAGAGTCCTAAAGTTGACCAGCCAGGAGTAAGAGAAGTTATGAATAATTTTATAGCTTTGGTTACACTCAGCTAGCTTGCTTTCCAGAAAGAGTAAATCAATTTAGAGCGACAATGAAATACCTCTGTATCAGCTTTGCTGGAGAGCTGAAAAACTGTGATTCTTCTGGTCCTTTGTTTAATCCTTATGTGTACTTTTAAGGATACAGAGAAAATGTAAACATAAAATAAGCAATTTCCTTCAACCAAAATACTGAACGAAGAAAAAGCTAATTAAAGTTGCCTTTGCCTTATTCTGAATTATTTAAATAATACATATTTCCAGTGGTATTAAGGTTGCCATTTGTTTTTTTTAAACATCAGACACAGACTGGCTTCTGAGCTCGCCTGTCTGGGACAGCAAGTCTCAAAAGTGATGCGAGGGAACCAAGTGGCCGTCGGCCAGAAGGTGGGCAACAGAACTGGAGCCCTGCCCCCTGAACAGCCACAAGTTCTGGGGAAGCTGGAAAGGCAAATGGTGCCAACAGCAGCCAAGGCCGAGCAAGTTCCTCGACCCTCCTAAGTTATTAGCTATAAGGCAGGGCTCCAATTAGACTTTTATGTATGTTTATTCCAAGCTTTAAAGTCTCAGGACCCCTGGGCAGTCTGGTAGCATGCTGACCGCAGGTCCCCGGGGAGTAAAATCCCAGGCTGGCGGCCAGGACGAGACGTTTAGACGGCCCTACGCGCCCCAAGCACTGAGCACAGGTGGGGCAGAGCTGCTCCCACCCACGTGCCGGAGGCTGTGCTGAGGCTCTTCCTGGATGTCCCCACGGGCCTCCCCTGGCTCCACACCAGCACCTGACCGCAGAGCACCTTGGCATCTTCCAAGCTACGAGAAGGACCCTGGGGCTGACACAGCATCTGCTGGCTGACTGTCAGCCCAGGGGGATTAAGAACCCAGTCCTCCTCGTGATCTCAGCACCTTGGGCCCAGACTATAGATGTTTGGGCTCGTGGGTCCCACGATGGGCCCTGGTACCCAGCAAACACAAATCAGACTGTTGATGTGACGTCCTCCCAAGGTACTGCGCCCATCACCTCCCTCAACTTCTTAAGAAAAGTAACCTATGTATCCCCATGCTCTGCACCTCCTAGCAGCCGGGAATAACACACTTTACCAGCATGATCGCCTTCGGTCATAATAACTTCACGTAGCACACATCGACATCTCTGCGCTCCAACTAAGGAAGGGAAGCCAGGGGTTAAGTGACTCATCCAGTCCCCAAGCTCCCAAGGGACAGGGCTGGGAGGCTGACCCAGTATCACCCAACTCCATGGCCTCTGCCACCCCCTGTGGGCAATTTCATCTGCACGGTTTCCACATGAAATAAGGAAAGAACTGAGTCTCAGAAAGTCATCTAACCATGAACAAGCCACTTTTCTCGCCAATGAGAGAAGGAAGAGTGCCTTAGTTTCTAGGACCCGGCAGAGGTATAGCCACAAAAACGCTAATTTTGGGGGATTAATTATATTACTTTCAATTACTCAAAAAAACCTACATATTTAGGGTCCCAGAGCAATAATATCACCAACCTCATTTTATCACGTACAGAGAATTGCCCACTTTAGTTGGCAGATGTGCCCTGCAGGTGAAGGGGCCTCTACCCTCTGCCAGGAGCTCACTTCTTTGCACACAGTAGAGAAGACAGGAGCGGGTATCCCAATAAGCACAGGCTTACCTCGGCGAGACACGGAGTTCGCTTCCAGGCACCCAGAATAAAGCCAGTATCACACTAAGGTGAGTCACATGCATTTTTTAGTTTCTTGGTGCATCTAAAAAGTGTGCAATTGCATTATGTCTAAAAGAACGATGTACGTACCTTGATTAAAAAATACTTTATTACTAAAAACTGCTAACCATCATCTGAGCTTTTAGCAAGTCGTAATCTTTTTGCCGGTGAATGGTCTTGCCTCAGTGTTAATGGCTGCTCACTGATCCGGATGGTGGTTGCTGAAGGGTGGGGTGGCCGTGACAATGTCTTAAAATAAGACAACAACGAAGTCTGTCGCATTCATTGGCTCCTACTTTCATAAATGATTTCTCTGCAGCAGGCAATGCTGTTTGACAGCATTTTACCCACAGACCTTCTTTCAAAATTGGAGTCAATCCTCTCAAACCCTGCTACTGCTTTATCGACTAAGTTTATGGAATACCCTAAATCTTTGTTGTCATGTCAACAATCTTCATAGCATCTTCACCAGGAGTAGATTCCATCTCAAGAAACCTCTTTTTTTGCTCAACCGTAAGAAGCAACTCCTCATACGTTAAAGTTTTCACCTGAGATGGCAGCAATTCAGTCCCATCTTCAGGCTCCACTTCTAATTCTCTTGCTGTTTCCACCACATCTGTGGTTACTTCCTCCACTGAGGTCTTTTTTTTTTTCAATATTATGGCTTTTACTAAAACGCTGCACAGAATATCCTCATACACACATATGACTCTCTCATTAGGATAAACCTCCAAAAGTGGAATCACTGGATCATCCACTGAAGTCTTGAACCCCTCAAAGTCATCCATGAAGATTGGAAGCAACTTCTTTCAAGTTCCTGTTAATGTTGATATTTTGACCTCTTCCCATGAATCATGAACATTCTTAATGGCATCTAGAATGGTAAATCCTTTCCAGAATGTTTTCAGTTGACTTTGCCCAGATCCATCAGAAGAATCACTATCTCTGGCAGCTATAGCCTTACAAAATATATTCCTTAAATAATAAGACCTAAAAGTTGAAGTTACTCTTTGATCTATGGCCTGTAGAATGGATGTTTTCTGAGCAGGCATGAAAAAAACATGAATCTATGGCTTCTCCATCAGAGCTCTTGGGTGACCAGGTGCATTGTCAATTTTGAAAGAAATCTCGTTTTCTGAGCAGTAGGTCTCAGCAGTGGGCTTCATATATTCAGTAAACTATGCTGTCAACAGATGTGCTGTCACCCAGGCTTTGTTATTCCATGTACAGCGCACAGGAAGAGTAGATTTAACATAATTCTTAAAGGCTCTAGGATTTTCAGAATGGTAAATAAACAATGGCTTCAACTTCAAGTCACCAGCTGCACTAGCCCCTACCGAGAGTCAGCCTGTCCTTTGAAGCTTTGAAGCCAGGCACTGACTTCTCCTCTCCAGCTATGAAAGTCCTAGATGGCATCTTCTTCCAATAGAACACTGTTTCTTCTACATTGAAAATCTGTTGTTTGGTGTAGCTATCTTCATGAATATCTTAGCTAGACCTTCTGGAGAACTTGCTGTAGCTTGTGCATCAGCACCTGGGGCTTTACCCTGTACTTTCATGTTATGGAGACGGCTTCTTTCTTCAAACCTCACGAACCAACCTCTGCTGGCTTCAAGCTCTTCTTCTGCGGTTTCCTCACCTCTCTCAACCTTCACAGAACTGAAGAGAGTTAGGGCTTTGCTCTGGATTACGCTCTGGCTTAAGGGAATGTTGTTGCTGTTTTGATCCTCTCTCCAAACACTAAAACTTTCTTCCGATCAGCAGTAAGGTTGCTTTGCTTTCTTATCATTTGTGTGTTCACTTTTAATTTCCTTCAAGAACTTTTCCTTTGCATTCACAGCTTGGCTAACTGGCACAGGAGGCCTAGCTTTCTGCCTGTCTCGGCTTTCAACGTGCCTTCCTCGCTGAGCTTAATCATTTCTAGCTTTTGAAAAGTGAAAAGACATGCAACTCTTCCTTTCACTTGAATGCTTAGAGGCCGCAAACCTTCAATTTGTAAAAAAAAAAAAAAACACACAGTATCTGCAAAGCACAAGATGAGGTATGCCTGTACTACCTTCTAAGTCTTCCTTATCAGCTGATGGTGTTTACAATGACTGTTTTTTTAAAATTTTAATTGCTTAGTAAAAATTTTAATCACTACTTAAGCTTTTGATAAAAGTTAGGAATTTTTTTTTTTTTTTGAGGTATGCGGGCCTCTCACTGTTGTGGCCTCTCCCGTTGCAGAGCACAGGCTCCGGACGCGCAGGCTCAGCGGCCATGGCTCATGGGCGCAGCCGCTCCGCGGCATGTGGGATCCTCCCGGACCGGGGCACGAACCCATGTCCCCTGCATCGGCAGACGGACTCTAAACCACTGCACCACCAGGGAAGCCCAAAAGTTTGGAATTTTTGACGCCTGATAACCTTCTATTAGAAATTGTCTGAAGGAGATAAAGTTGATAATTTTTGCTACAGTGAAATGGTGATGACTTTTTTCCTAACGAATGAGGTAAATGGATACAAAGAGAGGAGTACAGCTTAGATCAGGGAAAAATCAATCTTTATGGGTTTGTTTAGTTCAGTTTTTGAATGTACAGTGATTTTATGTTTGTTTCACCTTGCTATAGAAAGTATTTCAAAAGGGGGTAGCTGAATTTGCTTTCCAGTTGAAGTCTCAAGAGAAAGTTATTATCTTAAGATAACCTAATAAAGTTTATTAAAAAATCAGAAAAATTAACTGGGAGAAATTTTGATGAGGAGGACATGAATGGTCATAAAACAGCTCCCTACTCACAGCTATTAATTCAAAGGAAAAAAAGAACAAACTTACAGGGGAGAAATTGGTCAATTCCTTGATCGGGTAATCAAATTAACAACACCAACCATCACATGCCTCCAGATGAGAGGCCAAGAAGGAGGCATCACCACACACTATAGAATTCCAGCTGACCCTAATCACAAGGAACCATCAGAAAACTCCAGAAGAGGAACATCCTATTAAAATAGAACTGTGGGGCTTCCCTGGTGGCGCAGTGGTTGGGAGTCCGCCTGCTGATGCAGGGGACACGGGTTCGTGCCCCGGTCTGGGAAGATCCCACATGCCGCGGAGCGGCTGGGCCCGTGAGCCATGGCTGCTGAGCCTGCGCGTCCGGAGCCTGTGCTCCGCAACGGGAGAGGCCACAACAGTGAGAGGCCCGCGTACAGAAAAAAATAAATAAATAAAATAGAACTGTGCTCTTCAAAAATGTCAGTGTCACAAAGGACAAAAAAAAAGACTGTAGAAATGTTCCACATTAAAGGAGGCTATCAAGATACGACAATTAAAGGTAATACCTGGCTCTAGATTGAAGGAAAAGAAATGTCACGAACAACACTGTTAAGTCAATTTATAAAACCAGCATATGAAAGGTAGGTTAGATCAAAGGATTTTCTCAGTAAACTGACCGAGGTTGACAACTGTGCCAATTATGTTAACAGCATATCCTTATGCTTCGGAAAAAATACTGCACATTTAGGACTTAAGTACTGTGATGATTACAACATACTCTCAAATGGTCCTCCCCCAATTTATATGTTTATACAGACACACACACACACAAGAAGAGAGAGGGAATAAATAGGGCAAATGTTAAAAATAGGTGACTCTGGACACCAAGTCCACAGGGGGTCTTGCACTATCCTTATCTTTACAAGGTTCTCTACAAGGTTCTCTAAGAGTAAAATTATATCCAAATAAAGTTTTTAAAAGTTAAGACTCAATACAAAAAAAGAAAACACTCACATGCATACTTTCTCAGTATCATATTCAAGAAAAGCACCAACTCCTGGCAGGAGAGCTTCCTTCTGACAGTGCACAGGGTTTCAGACCAATGTGCACAGGACGAGGGCCAGGAGGAAGTACAGAGCAGGCGGTCAGAGCGAGAAAGAAAGGCCAGGCACACTGCTGGAGCACGGGACTTCCCCATGCTTCTCGGGAGGGGCTGCAGGAAGAGTCACAGGAAGGAGAGGAAACCCAGGGCAGCAGCTGGCTTGGCATCTAACTGCACAGAACTGCACCACAGCTGGCAGTAGGAAGTGATGAGCAGCCCACGTGCCCGGTGGAACCCAGGAGGTCACCGGAAGGGCAGCCACAACAAAGCCTGCGTGGTGAACTAAGGAGCCAACCTTATACGATGCTTGCAGTTCTTCTTCCTATTTTGATTCACTGCAGGAATGCTTTTACTGAAAAAATTTAACTTTTCATGTCTGTACCAGATAGCTACTAATTCCCCTTGCTGATCTTGTAATACATATGTGTGATCGTGAGGTACAGAAACAGAATGTGGGGCGGAACCAAGAAACAAATGCCAGCCTTGCTAACAGTGAAGGAAATTCTAAAGCAGTGCTTGGGCTCTTGTCAGCCTTTCAAGAATGGCTCCTGAGTCAATTTTTCTAAATTCTTTCTAAAGCTCAGTGGCCTGAAATACTAAGTGGCCTTTCCAGGTGAAGGGATTAAAAAACAGAACCTTTCCCTGGACAGTTGATCTCGCACCTTCAAATGAAGTTTCAAAGATTTGAAGCAGATTCTTCTTTCAGAATCAAAAGCAGATCCTGCTCTCAAAAAGAATATGCACTGAAGGCCATATTTTGAACAAAATAGAAAAACGCAACAAAGCGTGTGGATTTTCACTGGGTATTCTGGTTCTAGCTCATTACCCCTTCCATGGATCTTTATAAAAAATGACACTGTTCAGCCTAAAAAATAAGGCTTTGGTGGATGTCTCTTGTTCTTCACAACCTTATAATCTGCTGTTATCGTTTTGCGTGAGTAGGAAATACACCGGGAACCAACAAAATGTTAAATCCTACATTGCATCTAATAAAGCATTCAAGGTGGCTGTCAAAAAGACCATTATGCAAAAGGCCAGCGTTATCCTAACAGCCTTGATCATTAGAAAACTGAACAATCTTAATTACAGCAGCATCAGAAAATACAAAAGATCTACGAATAACCTTACAAAAAAATTTTTAAGAAGAAATGGAGAGAGAGACTCTGTTTTTGGCTGTAGAGAATGAAGATTGTCTAGAAGATTAGGATGTTCTTTATATCATAATAACTACATTTTTGTATAATTCCAGTCACTTCATACAAGACGTTTTGTAACACATTACAGTTCATACCAGTACTGCTGCTTATAAGCTGTTTGTTGTTGGGCAAATTACTTTCTATTCTATGCCTCAGTTTCCTCATCTGTAAAACAGGAAAACAGTGACAGTGTTGTCCTGAGGATTAAATGAGGTAGTGTCTGGTACATAATTTGAACTCAGTAACTGTTTACCACCACCATTACTATTACCACCAACATTGCCACGATTTGGAAGAATAAACGAACAAGAACGGATAAGACATTGTTTTGAAGAAGAATAATACAAGTAATTACCAGAGTACTGATGCAAGCATCAAACAGATCAATGAAAGAGAACAGACAACCCTAAAACATTATACACACACATGTATTTTTTTAATATAATAAATGCAGCATGATAAATAATGAGAAATGAGTTATTAACAGACCGTTTTGGAAAATCTGCTAAGTATTTGGAAGAAAATCAATTGAGAGTCTCATTGAATATTACATTCCAGATAAATCCAGATGGATTTTTTAAATGTCAAAAAAAAAGCACAAAGAAGAAACATGTAGGTAAAAAATTTTATATTAACTGGGAGTAGGAACAAACTTTCTCAATATTAAAAAAGGGACAGCTTAAAGATGGCGGAAGAGTAAGACGCGGAGATCTCCTTCCTCCTCACAGAGACATGAGAAATACATCTACACGTGGAACTTATCCTATACAACACCCACCGAACGCTGGCAGAAAACCTCAGACCTCCCAAAAGGCAAGAAACTCCCCACATACCTGGGTAGGGCAAAAGAGAAAAGAATAAACAGAGACAAAGAATAGGGACGGGACCTGCAGCAGTGGGAGGGAACTGTGAAGGAGGAAAGACTCCCACACACTAGAAGCCCCTTCGCGGGCGGAGACTGCGGGTGGCAGAGCGGGAAGCTCCGGAGCCGCGGAGGAGAGCACAGCAACAGGGTGCGGAGGGCAAAGCGGAGAGATTCCCGCACAGAGGATTGGTGCTGACCGGCACTCACCAGCCTGAGAGGCTTGTCTGCTCAACCACCGGGGAGGGCGGGGGCTGGGAGCTGAGACCTGGGCTACGGTCGGATCCCAGGGAGAGGCCTGGGGTTGGCGGCGTGAACACAGCCTGAAGGGGCTAGTGCACCACGGCTGGCCAGGAGGGAGTCCGGTTGAAGTCTGGAGCTGCCGAAGAGGCAAGAGACCTTTTCTTCCCTCTTTGCTTCCTGGGCGCGAGGAGAGGGGATTAAGTGCGCCGTTTAAAGGAGCCCCAGAAACGGGCGCGGAGCTGCCGAAGAGACAAGAGACTTTTTCTTGCCTCTTTGCTTCCTCGGGCGGGCGTGAGGTGAGGGGATTAAGAGCACCACGTAGAGGAGCTCCAGAAACGGGCTGTCGGCACAGACAGTAGAGACGGGTGTGGGACGCTAAGGTTGCTGCTGCCGCCACCAAGAGGCCTGTGTGTGAGCACAGGTCACTCTTCACACCGGCCCTCCCGGGAGCCCGTGCAGCCCGCCACTGCTGGGGCCCCGGGATCCAGGGACAGCTTCCCCGGGAGAACGCACGGCGCGCCTTGGGCCTGTGCAGCGTCACGTCGCCCTCTGCCGCCGCGGACTCGCCCCGCACCCGTGCCACTCCCTCCCCCTAGCCTGAGTGAGCCGGAGCCCCCGAATCAACTGCTCCTTTAACCCCGTCCTGTCTGAGCGATGGGCAGATGCCCTCGGATGACCTACATGCAAAGGCGGGACCAAGTCCAAAGCTGAACCCCGGGAGCTGTGCGAACAGAGAGGAGAGGGGGAGAGGTCTCTCCCAGCAGCCTCAGAAGCAGCGGATTAAATCTCCACAATCAACTTGAAGTGCCCTGCATCTGTGGAAAACCTGAATAGACAACGAATCATCCCAAGTTGAGGAGGTGGACTTTGGGAGCAAGATATACTATTATTTTCCCCTTTTTTTCTTTTTGTGAGTGTGTATGTGTGTGCTGCTGTGTGAGATTTTGTCTGTATAGCTTTGCTTTCACCTTTTGTCCTAGGGTTAGACCGACCCGTTTTTCTGTTTTTTTTTTTAATAGAGATTTTTCTTAATAATTATTTTTTATTTTAATAACTATACTTTATCCTACTTTGTCTTCTCCCTTTCTTACTTCCTTTCTTCCCTCCTTCCCTCCCTTCTTCCTTCCTTCCCCCCTTTCCTCCCTTCCTTCCTCCTTTTCTTCCTCTCCACCTTCCTTCCTTCCTTGCTTTCTTCCTTTCTTCCTTCCTTCCTTCCTTCCTTTTCTTTCCTTTCTAATTTTTCTCCCTTTTATTTTGAGCTGTGTGGATTAAAGGCTCTTGGCACCCCAGCCAGGCACCAGGGCTGTGTCTCTGAGGTGGGAGAACCAACCTCAAGACACTAGTCCACAAGAGACCTCCCAGCTCCACGTAATATCAGACGGCAAAAATCTCCCAGAGATCTCCATCTCAACACCAAGACCCAGCTTCACTCAAGGACCAGCAACGAACAGTGCTGGACACCCTATGCCCAACAAAGAGCAAGACAGGTCTACAGCCCCATCCATTAGCAGAGAGGCTGCCTAAAATCATAATAAGGCTACCAACATCCCCAAACACACCACCAGACGTGGACCTGCCCACCAGAAAGACAAGATCCAGCCTCATCCACCAGAACAGAGGCACTAGTCCCCCCAACCAGGGAACCTACTCAACCCACTGAACCAACCTTAGCCACTGGGGACAGCCACCAAAAACAACGGGAACTACGAACCTGCAGCATGCAAAAAGGAGACCCCAAACACAGTAAGATAAGCGAAATGAGAAGACAGAAAAACACACAACAGATGAAGGAGCAAGATAAAAACACACCAGACCTAACAAATGAAGAGGAAATAGGCAGTCTACCTGAAAAAGAATTCAGAATAATGATAGTAAAGATGATCCAACATCTTGGAAATGGAATAGACAGATTGCAAGAAATGGTTAACAAGGACCTAGAAGAAATAAAGAGGAAGCAAGCAATGATGAGCAACACAATAAATGAAATGAAAAATACTCTAGATGGGATCAATAGCAGAATAACTGAGGCAGAAGGACGGATAAGTGACCTGGAAGATAAAATAGTGGAAATAACTACTGCAGAGCAGAAGAAAGAAAAAAGAATGAAAAGAACTGAGGACAGTCTCAGAGACCTCTGGGACAACATTAAATGCACCAGCATTCGACTTATAGGGGTCCCAGAAGAAGAAGAGAAAACGAAAGGGACCGAGAAAATATTTGAAGAGATTATAGTTCAAAACTTCCCTAATATAGGAAAGGAAATAGTCAATAAAGTCCAGGAAGCACAGAGAGTCCCATATAGGATAAACCCAGAGAGAAACACGCCAAGAAACATAATAATCAAACTGTCAAAAATTAAATACAAAGAAAACATATTAAAAGCAGCAAGGGAAAGACAACAAATAACACACAAGGGAATCCCCATAAGGTTAACATCTGATCTTTCAGCAGAAACTCTACAAGCCAGAAAGGAGTGGCAGGACATATTTAAAGTGATGAAGGAAGAAAACCTACAACCAAGATTACTCTACCCAGCAAGGATCTCATTCAGATTTGATGGAGAAATTAAAACCTTTACAGACAAGCAAAAGCTGAGAGAGTTCAGCACCACCAAACCAGCTCTACAACAAATGCTAAAGGAACTTCTCTAGGCAAGAAACACAAGAGAAGGAAAAGACCTACAATAACAAATTTGAAACAATTAAGTAAATGGTAATAGGAACATACATATCGATAATTACCTTAAATGTAAATGGATTAAATGCTCCCACCAAAAGACACAGACTGGCTGAATGGATACAAAAACAAGACCCATATATATGCTGTCTACAAGAGACCCACTTCAAACCTAGGGACACATACAGACTGAAAGTAAGGGGATGGAAAAAGATATTCCATGCAAATGGAAATCAGAAGAAAGCTGGAGTAGCAATTCTCATATCAGACAAAACAGACTTTAAAATAAAGACTATTACAAGAGACAAAGAAGGACACTACATAATGATCAAGGGATCGATCCATGAAGAAAATATAACAATTGTAAATATTTATGCACCCAACATAGGAGCACCTCAATACATAAGGCAAATACTAACAGCCTTAAAAGGGGAAATCGACAGTAACACAATTATAGTAGGGGACTTTAACACCCCACTTTCACCAATGGACAGATCATCCAAAATGAAAATAAATAAGGATACACAAGCTTTAAATGATACGTTACACAAGATGGACTTACTTGATATTTATAGGACATTCCATCCAAAAACAACAGAATACACATTTTTCTCAAGTGCCCATGGAACATTCTCCAGGATAGATCATATCTTGGGTCACAAAGCTAGCCTTGGAAAATTTAAGAAAATTGAAATCGTATCAAGTATCTTTTCTGACCACAACGCTATGAGACTAGATATCAATTACAGGAAAAGATCTGTAAAAAATACAAACACATGGAGGCTAAACAATACACTACTTAATAACGAAGTGATCACTGAAGAAATCAAAGAGGAAATCAAAAAGTACTTAGAAACAAATGACAATGGAGACACGACGACCCAAAACCTATGGGATACAGCAAAAGCAGTTCTAAGAGGGAAGTTTATAGCAATACAATCATACCTTAAAAAACAGGAAGCATCTCGAATAAACAACTTAACTTTGCACCTAAAGCAATTAGAGAAGGAAGAACAAAAAAACCCCAAATTTAGCAGAAGGAAAGAAATCATAAAGATCAGATCAGAAATTAATGAAAAAGAAATGAAGGAAACAATAGCAAAGATCAATAAAAGTAAAAGCTGGTTCTTTGAGAAGATAAATAAAATTGTTAAACCATTAGCCAGACTCATCAAGAAAAAAAGGGAGAAGACTCAAATCAATAGAATTAGAAATGAAAAAGGAGATGTAACAACTGACTCTGCAGAAATACAAAAGATTATTAGAGATTACTACAAGCAACTCTATGCCAATAAAATGGACAACCTGGAAGAAATGGACAAATTCTTAGAAATGCACAACCTGCCAAGACTGAACCAGGAAGAAATAGAAAATATGAACAGACCAATCACAAGCACTGAAATTGAAACTGTGATTCAAAATCTTCCAACAAACAAAAGCCCAGGACCAGATGGCTTCACAGGCAAATTCTACCAAACATTTAGAGAAGAGCTAACACCTATCCTTCTCAAACTCTTCCAAAAGATAGCAGAGGTAGGAACACTCCCAAACTCATTCTACGAGGCCACCATCACCCTGATACCAAAACCAGACAAAGACATCACAAAGAAAGAAAACTATAGACCAATATCACTGATGAACATAGATGCAAAAATCCTCAACAAAATACTAGCAAACAGAATCCAACAGCACATTACAAGGATCATACACCATGATCAAGTGGGGTTTATTCCAGGAATGCAGGGATTCTTCAATATATGCAAATCAATCAACGTGATACACCATATCAACAAACTGAAGGAGAAAAACCATATGATCATCTCAATAGATGCAGAGAAAGCTTTTGACAAAATTCAACACTCATTTATGATAAAAACCCTGCAGAAAGTAGGCATAGAGGGAACTTTCCTCAATATAATAACGGCAATATATGACAAACCCACAGCCAGCATTGTTCTCAATGGTGAAAAACTGAAACCATTTCCACTAAGATCAGGAACAAGACAAGGTTGCCCACTCTCACCACTCTTATTCAACCTAGTTTTGGAAGTTCTAGCCACAGCAATTAGAGAAAATAAAGAAATAAAAGGAATCCAAATAGGAAAAGAAGAAGTAAAGCTGTCACTGTTTGCAGATGACATGATACTATACATAGAGAATCCTAAGGATGTTACCAGAAAACTACTAGAACTAATCAATGAATTTGGTAAAGTAGCAGGATACAAAGTTAATGCACAGAAATCTCTGGGATTCTTATACACTAATGATGAAAAATCTGAGAATGAAATTAAGAAAACACTCCCATTTACCATTGCAACAAAAAGAATAAAATATCTAGGAATAAACCTACCTAAGGAGACAAAAGACTTGTATGCAGAAAACTATAAGAGACTGATGAAAGAAATTAAAGATGATACAAATAGGTGGAGAAATATACCATGTTCTTGGATTGGAAGAATCAACATAGTGAAAATGACTGTATTACCCAAAGTAATCTACAGATTCAATGCAATCCCTATCAAATTACCACTGGCATTTTTTACAGAACTAGAAAAAAGAATTTCACAATTTGTATGGAAACACAAAAGACCCCGAATAGCCAAAGCAATCTTGAGAACGAAAAATGGAGATGGAGGAATCAGGCTCCCTGACTTCAGACTATACTACAAGGCCACAGTAATCAAGACAGTATGGTACTGGCACAAAAACAGAAATATAGATCAATGGAACAGGACAGAAAGCCCAAAGATAAACCCACACACATATGGTCACCTTATCTTTGATAAAGGAGGGAAGGAAATACAGTGGAGAAAAGACAGCCTCTTCAATAAGTGGTGCTGGGAAAACTGGACAGCTACCTGTAGAAGTATGAAATTAGAACACTCCCTAACACCATACACAAAAATAAACTCAAAATGGGTTAAAGACCTAAATGTAAGGCCAGACACTATCAAACTCTTAGAGGAAAACATAGGCAGAACACTCTATGACATCAATCACAGCAAGATCCTTTTTGACCCATCTCCTAGAGAAATGGAAATAAAAACAAAAATAAACAAATGGGATCTAATGAAACTTAAAAGCTTTTGCACAGCAAAGGATACCATAAACAAGACCAAAAGACAACCCTCAGAATGGGAGAAAATATTTGCAAATGAAGCAACTGACAAAGGATTAATATCCAAAATTTATAAGCAACTCATGCAGCTCAATAACAAAAAAACAAACAACCCAATCCAAAAATGGGCAGAAGAACTAAACAGACATTTCTCCAAAGAAGATATACAGATAGCCAACAAACACATGAAAGAATGCTCAACATCATTAATCATTAGAGAAATGAAAATCAAAACTACAATGAGATATCACCTCACACCGGTCAGATTGGCCATCATCAAAAACTCCAGAAACAATAAATGCTGGAGAGGGTGTGGAGAAAAGGGAACACTCTTGCACTGTTGGTGGGAATGTAAATTGATACAGCCACTATGGAGAACAGTATGGAGGTTCCTTAAAAAACTACAAATAGAACTACCATATGACCCAGCAATCCCACTACTGGGCATATACCCTGAGAAAACCATAATTCAAAAAGAGTCATGTACCAAAATGTTTATTGCAGCTCTATTTACGATAGCCAGGACATGGAAGCAACCTAAGTGTCCATCAACAGATGAATGGATAAGGAAGATGTGGCACATATATACAATGGAATATTACTCAGCCATAAAAAGAAATGAAACTGAGTTATTTGTAATGAGGTGGATAGACTTGGAATCTGTCATACAGAGTGAAGTAAGTCAGAAGGATAAAAACAAATACCGTATGCTAACACATATATATGGAATCTAAAAAAAAATGTCATGAAGAGATTAGTGGTAGGATGGGAATAAAACACAGACCTACTAGAGCATGGACTTGAGGATATGGGGAGGGGGAAGGGTAAGATGTGACGATGTGAGAGAGTGGCAGGGACATATACACACTACCAAATGTAAATTAGATAGCTAGTGGGAAGCTACAGCATAGCACAGGGAGTTCACCTCTGTGCTTTGTGACCACCTAGAGGGGTGGGATAGGGAGGGGGGGAGGGAGGGTGACAAAAGAGGGAAGAGTTATGGGAACATATGTATATGTATAACCGATTCACTTTGTTGTAAAGGAGAAACTAACACACTATTGTAAAACAGTTATAGTCAAATAAAGATGTTAAAAAAAAAAAAAAAGAATTAAACATAAAAAAAAAAAAGACACGACGACCCAAAACCTATGGGATACAGCAAAAACAGGTCTAAGAGGGAAGTTTATAGCAATACAATCATACCTTAAGAAACAGGAAACATCTCGAATAAACAACCTAACTTTGCACTTAAAGCAATTAGAGAAAGAAGAACAAAAAATCCCCAAATTTAGCAGAAGGAAAGAAATCCTAAAGATCAGATCAGAAATAAATGAAAAAGAAGTGAAGGAAACAATAGCAAAGATCAATAAAACTAAAAGCTGGTTCTTTGAGAAGATAAATAAAATTGATAAACCATTAGCCAGACTCATCAAGAATAAAAGGGAGAAGACTCAAACCAATAGAATTAGAAATGAAAAAGGAGATGTAACAACTGACACTGCAGAAATACAAAAGATTATTAGAGATTACTACAAGCAACTCTATGCCAATAAAATGGACAACCTGGAATAAATGGACAAATTCTTAGAAATGCACAACCTGCCGAGACTGAACCAGGAACAAGTAGAAAATATGAACAGACCAATCACAAGCACTGAAATTGAAACTGTGATTCAAAATCTTCCAACAAACAAAAGCCCAGGACCAGATGGCTTCACAGGCAAATTCTATCAAACATTTATAGAAGAGCTAACACCTATCCTTCTCAAATTCTTCCAAAACATAGCAGAGGGAGGAACACTTCCAAACTCATTCTATGAGGCCAACATCACCCTGATACCAAAACCAGACAAAGACATCACAAAGAAAGAAAACTACAGGCCAATATCACTGATGAACATAGATGCAAAAATCCTCAACAAAATACTAGCAAACAGAATCCAACAGCACATTAAAAGGATCATACACCATGATCAAGTGGGGTTTATTCCAGGAATGCAGGGATTCTTCAATATATGCAAATCAATCAACGTGATACACCATATCAACAAACTGAAGGAGAAAAACCATATGATCATCTCAATAGATGCAGAGAAAGCTTTTGACAAAATTCAACACTCATTTATGATAAAAACCCTACAGAGAGTAGACATACAGGGAACTTTCCTCAACATAATAAAGGCCATATATGACAAACCCACAGCTAGCATCGTTCTCAATGGTGAAAAACTGAAACCATTTCCACTAAGATCAGGAACAAGACAAGGTTGCCCACTCTCACCACTCTTATTCAACATAGTTTTGGAAGTTCTAGCCACAGCAATCAGAGAAAATAAAGAAATAAAAGGAATCCAAATAGGAAAAGAAGAAGTAAAGCTGTCACTGTTTGCAGATGACATAATACTATACATAGAGAATCCTAAGGATGCTACCAGAAAACTACTAGAGCTAATCAATGAATTTGGTAAAGTAGCAGGATACAAAATTAATGCACAGAAATCTCTGGCATTCTTATACACTAATGATGAAAAATCTGAGAGTGAAATTAGGAAAACACTCCCATTTACCATTGCAACAAAAGCAATAAAATATCTAGGAATAAACCTACCTAAGGAGACAAAAGACTTGTATGCAGAAAACTATAAGACACTGATGAAAGAAATTAAAGATGATACAAAGAGGTGGAGAAATATACCATGTTCTTGGATTCGAAGAATCAACATTGTGCAAATGAATCTACTACCCAAAGCAATCTACAGATTCAATGCAATCCCTATCAAATTACCACTGGCATTTTTTACAGAACTAAACAAAAAATTTCACAATTTGTATGGAAACACAAAAGACCCCGAACAGCCAAAGCAATCTTGAGAACGAAAAATGGAGATGGAGGAATCAGGCTCCCTGACTTCAGACTCTACTACAAGGCTACAGTAATCAAGACAGTATGGTACTGGCACAAAACCAGAAATATAGATCAGTGGAACAGGATAGCAAGCCCAGAGATAAACACGCACACATATGGTCACCTTATCTTTGATAAAGGAGGGAAGGAAATACAGTGGAGAAAAGACAGCCTCTTCAATAAGTGGTGCTGGGAAAGCTGGACAGCTACATGTAAAAGTATGAAATTAGAACACTCCCTAACACCACACACAAAAATAAACTCAAAATGGGTTAAAGACCTAAATGTAAGGCCAGACACTATCAAACTCTTAGAGGAAAACATAGGCAGAACACTCTATGACATCAATCACAGCAAGATCCTTTTTGACCCATCTCCTAGAGAAATGGAAATAAAAACAAAAATAAACAAATGGGACCTAATGAAACTTAAAAGCTTTTGCACAACAAAGGATACCATAAACAAGACCAAAAGACAACCCTCAGAATGGGAGAAAATATTTGCAAATGAAGCAACTGACAAAGGATTAATCTCCAAAATTTATAAGCAACTCATGCAGCTCAATAACAAAAAAACAAACAACCCAATCCAAAAATGGGCAGAAGAACTATATAGACATTTCTCCAAAGAAGATATACAGATTGCTAACAAACACATGAAAGAATGCTCAACATCATTAATCATTAGAGAAATGCAAATCAAAACTACAATGAGATATCATCTCACACCGGTCAGACTGGCCATCATCAAAAACTCTAGAAACAATAAATGCTGGAGAGGGTGTGGAGAAAAGGGAACTCTCTTGCACTGCTGGTGGGAATGTAAATTGAAACAGCCACTATGGAGAACAGTATGGAGGTTCCTTAGAAAACTAAAAATAGAACTACCATACGACCCAGCAATCCCACTACTGGGCATATACCCTGAGAAAACCATAATTCAAAAAGACTCATGTACCAAAATGTTCATTGCAGCTGTACTTACAATAGCCAGGACATGGAAGCAACCTAAGTGTCCATCAACAGATGAATGGATAAAGAAGATGTGGCACATATATACAATGGAATATTACTCAGCCATAAAAAGAAATGAAACTGACTTATTTATAATGAGGTGGATGGACGTAGAGTCTGTCCTACAGAGTGAAGTAAGTCAGAAGGAGAAAAACAAATACTGTATGCTAACACATATATATGGACTCTAAGGGAAAAAAAATGTCATGAAGAGATTAGTGGTAGGATGGGAATAAAACACAGACTTACTAGAGCATGGACTTGAGGATATGGGGAGGGGGAAGGGTAAGCTCTGATGAAGTGAGAGAGTGGCAGGGACATATATATACTATCAAATGTAAATTAGATAGCTAGTGGGAAGCTGCCACATAGCACAGGGAGATCACCTCTGTGCTTTGTGACCACCTAGAGGGGTGGGATAGGGAGGGTGGGAGAGAGGGTGATGCAAGAGGGAAGAGATATGGGAACATATGTATATGTATAACTGATTCACTTTGTTGTAAAGGAAAAACTAACACACTATTGTAAAACAGTTATACTCCAATAAAGATGTTCAAAAATTTTTTTTTTTTTTTTTTTTTTTTTTTTTTTTTTTGCGGTATGCGGGCCTCTCACTGTTGTGGCCTCTCCCGTTGCGGAGCACAGGCTCCGGACGCACAGGCTCAGCGGCCATGGCTCACGGGCTCAGTTGCTCCGCAGCATGTGGGATCTTCCCGGACCAGGGCACGAACCCGTGTCTCCTGCATCGGCAGGCGGATTCTCAACCACTGCGCCACCAGGGAAGCCCCAAAAAATTTTTTAAAAAAAAGAAAAAAAAGAGAAATCACTGAAGTGACAAACTGAGAAAAAGAGAATCAAAAATAAAAAAAGTTATTTACCTTATAAAAGATCTCTAAGGTAAAAGAAAAAAATGTGGAAATGAACAAACAACTTAGATTCTTAAAAATACCCAATAAAACAACTGAAAAACTTTTAACCTCATTAGTACTTTAAAAAGGTAAAGCAAAGCAAAGCAACGTGTTTTAGTATCAAAAGTCAGTATAGTGCTCAGTGCTGGCAGAAGTGCAGCAAGAGAAACACACCTGCACGTGGCAGGGGGTGCAAAGTGACACAACTGTCACACACACAGCAACACCCTGGAAATTCACACCCCTCCACCCAGTATTCCACCTGTAGGTCCCCCACAGGGAGACAATCACAGCTGGATAAAGGATAATCCACAAAGAGGGCTTCCTGCAAAGTTACCTGCAAGTGATAAATAAACTCAATGTCCGACACTGAGGGAGTAACAGTTAAATCAGAGATGGAAATCCATACCACCATATATTATGCAATCATTAAAGTATCACAGTTGTTTTTTTTTGCCACACCGCGCCGCTTGTGCGATCTTAGTTCCCTGACCAGGGATTGAACCCATGCCCCCTGCAGTGGAATCACAGAGTCCTAACCACTGGACCGCCAGGGAACTTCCAAAGTACCACAGTTTTGAAGATTATGTTGTGAGACCATTCCCATGTCACTCGATTGTATTAAATGAAAAAGCCCAAACCTATAAAACTATGTTTGGCATTTTCCCCAATTTTGGATGACTATAATAAAGAAAACGAGTTATAGAAAAAGGGCAGAAACAAAATATGCTAAAAGTGGTTAACTCAGTGATAAGACTGAGTTATCCATATTTTCTTTTCTTATTTTATACTTTTTACACATTTTCTACCTTAAGTATGTAGAACTTTAATACTCAAGAAATCAGTAAATGTTGTCAAATGAGGGAAGATGTAGCCATGGAATGAAAAGAAAAATCAACAATAGTAAAGTCTACAAGGGCTTTCTAAAAGCCTCACTGAGTCTAGAATGTTTACCATCTACTCTGTGTCAATTTCCCATTTGTCCACGGTGGTGGGTTAGCCTCCACTTCTGCCTGTGGGAAAAGCAGCAAGAGTCCCACAGCAGGCTGGCCTCTGCCTGGCCTCAGGCTGCTGCTTTTCGGCTTCCAGACACATTCTTACTCCCCAACCCACAGGCATGGCCCTGCTGGCCCAATCAAAGAATAATTTTTCTTATGTTTTTCACAGTATTTTAATAAAGCAACTCAAAATATTTTTCAACTATAGTGAAATTTCTCACACATAGGAAGCATTTAATAGATATTCCTTAACTTATTGTCAGAGTTTGTGTTTTCATATACCCTGGGCACTAGACACTAACCCACTGTCTGTTTAAAGGCTCTCACCTGCCTGGAGGCATAACCCTCCCAAACCTCAGACTATACTACAAAGCTACAGTCATCAAAACAGCGTAGTGTTGGCACAAAAACAGAATACGGATCAATGGAATAGAATAGAGCTCAGAAATAAACCTACACACTTAACCAATTCCCTGGCAGTCGAGCAGTTAGGACTCCTCGTTTTCCCTGACAGGGGCCGGAGTTCAATCCATGATCTGGGAACTAAGATCCCATAAGTCACCACCAAAACAAAACAAAACAAAACCCTACACACTTATGGTCAATTAATCTTCAACAAAAGAGGCAAGAAAATTTCAATAAAATGGGAAAAAGTCTCTTCAGCAAGTGGTGCTGGGAAAGCTGGACAGCTGCATGTAAATCAATGAAGCTAGAATGCACCGTCACACCATGCACAAAAATAAACTCAAAAATGGCTTAAAGACTTAAATATAAAACAAGACACCATAAAACTCCTAGAGGAGAACACAGGCAAAACATCCTATGACATAAATCGTACCAATGTTTTCTTAGGTCAGTCTCTCAAGGCAATAGAAATAAACACAAAAATAAACAAATGGGACCTAATCAAACTTATAAGCTTTTGCACAGCAAAAGAAACCATAAACAAAACAAAAAAACAACCTACAGAATGGGAGAAAATATTTGCAAACATTGTGACTGACAAGGGCTTAATTTCCAAAATATACAAACAGCTCATACAACTCAACAACAAAAAAACAAACAACCCAATCGAAAAATGGGCAGAAGACCTAAATAGACATTTCTCCAAAGACATACAGATGGCCAACAGGCACAGGAAAAGATGCTCAACATCACTATCTATTAGAGAAATACAAATCAAAACTACAGTGAGGTACTACCTCATACTGGTGAGAATGGCCATCATTAAAATATCTGCAAATAATAAATGCCGAAGAGGGTGTGGAGAAAAGAGAATGCTGAAACATTGTTGGTGGGAATGTAAGCTGGTGTAGCCACTATGGAAAACAGTATGGAGGTTCCTCAAAAAGCTAAAAATAGAGTTACTGTATGATCCAGCTATCCCACTCCTGGGCATATATCTGGACAAAACTATAATTCAAAAAGATACATGCACCCCTATGTTCATAGCAGCACTATTTACAATAGCCAAGACACGGAAACAACCTAAATGTCCACTGACAGATGAATGGATAAAGAAGATGTGGTACATATATACAATGGAATATTACTCAGCCATAAAAAAGAACAAAATAATGCCACTTGCAGCAACATGGATGGACCTAGCGATTATCACACTAAGTGAAGTGAGTCAGAAAGACAGATACCATATGATATCACTTATATGTGGAATCTAAAATATTGCACAAATGAACTTAGCAACACAACAGAAACAGACTCACAGACATAGAGAACAGACTTGTGGTTGCCAAGGGCGAGGGGGGAGTGGGGGAGGGAAGGATTGGGAGTTTGGGGTTAACAGGTGTAAACTATTACATAAAGGATGGATAAACAACAAGGTCCTACTATACAAAACAGGGAACTATATTCAATAACCTGGGATAAAACATAATGGAAAAGAATGTAAAAAAGAATGTATATATGTGTATAATGGTGTCATTTTGCTGTATAGCAGAAATTAATGCAACATTGTAACTCAACTATATTTCAGTAAAAAATTTAAAAAACAAAAGAAATAAAGGCTGTCACCGGCCTAAATGTGGTTTCTAAAACTTTCAGCTTACTTTAGTTGGTCATTCCAATTGCCAATAATAAAACCTCTCTCTATAATATCCTATTTTTTTTTTTTTTTTTTGTGATATGCGGGCCTCTCACTGTTGTGGCCTCTCCCGTTGCAGAGCACAGGCTCCGGACGCACAGGCTCAGCGGCCATGGCTCACGGGCCCAGCTGCTCCGCGGCATGTGGGATCTTCCCAGACCGGGGCACGAACCCGTGTCCCCTGCATCCGCAGGCGGATTCTCAACCACTGCGCCACCAGGGAAGCCCTATAATATCCTATTTTTGTTGCCTAGTTACTTAAACTTTGTTTCTTTTCTTTCTTTCTTTCTTTTTTAAGTATAAAGGTAAAACACTAATTCCTTTTCCTTTCTTCGTCCCCAGTAAAATACATGAGATGAGAGAAAAAATTCTGCTTCAGAAAAGAAATCCATGACCTTGACTGGATAGGAACCTGCAGACTGGGAAATTTTCCTACCTAGAATGTTGAAAGTCTGGGTTTGGTAATCAAAATATAAAATATTGGAAGAGTCTGCTTTTCTTTCTTTTTTAACTAAAGAAAAAAAGAGATTCAAGTTCTTATTCCGGTCAGTACACGATTTCTTATATAATCCTGCAGATAGACGTCAAGGCCGTATGTGCACGCTGCTCTTCTAGGGTGTGCTCTAAGCAAGGTAAGTAAAAATCAATTCTTTATATGGATCCAGTACCCAAAGCCAGAGTTATCATCTGGAATTTCATTTGAAGTATTTCACTTGCTTCTTGAACATTAAAGTAGAGAGGTAGGTATTTGATGGGAAAAGAACTAGAGAGAAAAATATCATGTTTCCTTACTGTTTCCGCGCAATACAACAGGCACAAGAGTCCTCAGTGCAGGGAACGAGAGAAAGTTCCAAGAGGAAGAAATCAGGAAGAAAGGTGAGGGGAGCAGGCGGGGGGCGCTCGGGGGAGCAGCAGCCGCTACCAACACAGTGCAACATCCCGCTGGCCCCGGGAGTCACAAGCTGCCCTCAGCAGGCACACCTGACCTTTCCAGCAGCCCTGGGCACCTGCCAAAGCCCTCACCGCCCCTTTCAGCTGAGCCCTGAATGAGCAGAGATGCCAAGATATGAGGAGCCGGCCAACCACAGAAACAGCAGTGCCAAGGGCGGAAGGCTGGTGGGCCGGGCGCGAGGGGAACAGGCTGAGCCGGCAGGCGGGAGGATGGGGAGGAGGACGGAGGGCAGGAGGCCCGGACAGCGCCGGCCTTCCAGGCCCCGGGGAGGACCTTGGACTCGACTGCTGGTACGACGGAGACCACCACAAAGTTGATAAAGAATTGCCTCTTGAGACAGGTCCATACTCTTCAATTTTCATGACAGTATTATAAATCAATGGTGTAAGTCTATAATAGATGATATAAAACACATATTCCTTAATATGCTCCACAAAAACCCTGCATCATGTGACTCTAGCCAGCTCACTCACCGTACCTCCTCCTTCACCTGCTGCTGCCCAGGGCCCTTGGCCTTGGTGTCTCTGCTTCTCTCATCCGTGATGTTCTCTGCAGACCCCCCATACAACACCCCAATATTCCCTCCCGGAAGTGATGGTGTCCTCTCATCTTTTCATTTCATACAAATGTCACCTCCTCAGAGCTCTTTCCTGGCCACCAGATCTAAAGTCAGTTCCTCTTTCTTCTCTCACAGCACGCTGCTTTTCTTCTTGGCAGCATTTATGACAAGTATACGTTTATTAGTTTAATGTCTACATTTCCCACTAGAATGAGAGTTTTGAGACAGTAGAAAACATGTTTTGTTCCTGACTGTATATCTGGGATTTGATAAATATTTGATGAATGAATGCAAAAAACAAGTAATATATAATCAACAAAACCGAAAGTTGGTTCTTTGAAAAGAGCAACTAAATTGACAAACCTTTAACTATTACTGAAGTCCATAAAGAGAGGACTTAAATAATTAAAATGCATGAAAGAAGGTAAAATACCACAGACCTTACAAAATAAAAAGGATTACAAGGGAATGTATGAACAACCGTATGCCAACGAATTAGATAACTTACTATTAATGACATGGACCAATAAATTACTAAAAGACACAAATTACCACAACTGATTCAACATGAAATAAAAAATCAGCAGACCTATAACAAGTAAAGAAATTGAATTCATAATTTAAAAGCTTCCCATGAAGAAAAACACAGGCCCACATGGTTTCACTGGTGAATTCTATCAAACATTCCAAGAAAAATTAATACCAATCTTTTACAAACTCTTCCAAAAATTAGAAGAGGAAGGACTACTGCCTAACTCATTCTACAAGACCACAATTACCCTGATATCAAAATTAGACAAAGATACTACAAGAAAAGAGAGCTACGGTCCACATCCCTTATGAATGTAGATGCAGAAATCCTCAACAAAATACTAGCAAATAGAATCTGGCAACATATAAAAGAAATATACATATGTCATGACCAAGAGGGATTTATTTCAAGAAAACAAAGTAGGTTTAACATCCAAATATGAATGTAATATACTATATTAATATAATATAGGATAAAAATCACACAATCACCACTATAAATGCAGAAAAAGGATCTGACAAAACCCAACACTTCTTCACTTTAAAAAACAAATGTTAAACCACAAACTAGAAACAGAAAGGAACCTCCTCAACCTGGTGTTAGCCGTCCACAAACAACCTACACCTAACATCATACTCGATGGTGGGGGACTGAATGCTTTCTTCCTGAGATCAGGAACAAGACCAGGAGGTCCACTTTCGATGCTTCTATTCATCACTGAACCAACTTCTGGCTGAGGCAATTAGGAAAGAAAACAAAATAAAAGGCATCCAAAGTGGACAGGAAAAAGTAAAATTATCCCCATTTGCAGATGATATCATTTTGTAAATAGAAAATTTTAAGGAATTCATTAAAGAACTATTAGTTTGACAAGGCTGCAGGATACAAGATCTATACACAAAAATCAATAGTATTTCTAAACATTAGTAATGAACATTCCAAAAATAAAATTAGGAAAATAATTCCATTTACAATAGCATAAAAAAGTATAAAATAGTAAGGTATAAATTTTTTTAAAAGAAACATAAGACTTATATGCTGGAAACTACAAAACCACATGACTGAACAAAATTAAAGACACTCTAAGTAAATAAAAAGACATGTCATGTTCATGGATCTAAAGATTTAATATTGTTAAGACAGCAATACTCCCCAAATTGATTTATAGATTCAATACAATCTCTATCAAAATTCTGGCTTCAGTAATCAAATGGTGTGCTTCTGGTATAAGAATAGGTAGAACTGACATGAGGATAAACAGAATAGAATTGAAACTGTAAAATCAATCCTTATACTCATGGTCAATTGATTTCTAAAAGAGTGCCAAGACAATTAAATGGAAAAAGAATAGTCTTGTCAACAAATGGTTCTAAAACAACTGGATATTTATATGCAAAAGAATGACTTTCGATCCACACCTTACAACATATACAAAAATCAATTCAAAACAGACCACAGGCCTAAATGCATTAGTAAAACTATAAAACTCTTGGAAGAACACATGGGAGTTAATCTTCCTGAAACTGTGTTAGTAAAGCCTTCTTTGGTAAAGCACCAAAAGCACAAACAACATAAGAAAAATAGATAAACTGGACTTTTCAAAAATAAGAACATTTGTGGCCTTTCCTGGTGGGCCAGTGGTTAAGACTCTGTGCTTCTTCTGCAGGGGGCACAGGTTCAATCCCTGGCTGGGGAAGTTTTGCATGCCGTGCCATGCAGCCAAAAAAATAAAAAATAAATAAAAACATTTGTGTCATCACATCAAGAAAGTACAGACAATTACAGAGTTGATGAATGAAGTCGTCCCTGGGTATCCGCAGGGCACTGCTTCCAGGGTCCTCCCACACACACCATAATCCGTGGATGCTCAAGTCCCTCAGATAAAATGGCACAATGGTTCTCCATATCCATGGGTTCCATGGATATGGAGAGCCAACTGTATACCTGCATATCATATACAAATGGCCAATAAGTACATGAAAAGATGCTCAACATCAATAGGTCAATAGGGAAATACACAATGTGATACTGCTTCACACCTACTAGAAAGGATACAGAAGGATACAGTTACAAAGACAGACAGTAACAATTAGCAAGGATGTGGAGAAATTGAAACCATCATCCATTGCTGGTGGGAATGTAAAACAGCACAGCTAGTTTGGAAAACACTCTAGTAGTTTCTCAAAAAGTTATATATAGAACTACCTCATGACCCAGCATTTCCACTCATAGGTATATACTCAAGAGACCTAAAAACAGATGTCTACCCAAAAACTTGTACACAATTGTTCAGGGCAGCATTATTCATAATAGCCAAAAATTAGAAACTTATCCAAATGTTCATCAGCTGAAGAACAGATAAATAAAATATGGTATATCCATATAATGGAATATTACACAGCCATACAAAGGAACAAAGTACTGATACGCACTGTGATGTGGATAAACCTTGTAAATATTATGCCAAGTGAAATAAGCTAGTCACAAAAAGACCACATATTGTATCATTCCCTTTCTAGGAAATATCCAGAATACTCAAACCTACAGACAAAAAAGCAGGGTAGTGCTTGCCAGGGGCTGGGGATACACAGGAATGGAGACTGCTTAATGGGTATGGGGTTTCTTCTCGGGATGAGGCTGTGTTAATTGGTTGTACAATCCTATGAATACATGAGAAAAAAATGAACCGTATATTTTAAATGGGTGAATTGTATGATATGTGAACTATATCTCAATAAAGCTGTTTACAAAAATACAGGTAATACAGTGATATAGTGTGTTAGGTGCTTACCATTATGTTCATGTGACATTTTACCATCCTAAATGTTTATCTGCTGTGCTGTGAAAACAGGGTTAAGATATAAACAAGGGGAAAGCAGAGGAAAGACTTATCTTTGGGGACCATGGTAGCTAGGCATCAGAGCCCTCCCAATGTAAAATACTTAATATATGCTGAATTTCTGTAACAAGGAGTTTACTTGTAGTTCAGAATGACAGTAAAACTGGCCTCTCTATAAGAGCGAAAGCCACTCTGTTCCCAGGCCAGCAATTCCCACAAGGCACGGAGACAGACAGGCTCAAAAACCAGAAACACACACTCACATTCCTCAAGACAGGAAGCACCAGCTGCTCAAAGGAAGTCAGATCTACCACATACTGCCCAACGCAGCACTCACGCTTTCCAGGCGGAAGCTCTGACCTGAAAGAAAAGATAGTACATCCTTTGTCGAAAGACCCCTCTTACTGATCTCTGGTTTTCAGCTGCTCCACTGAGCCTCTGGCCTTCTGCGTGTGCTAAACCATCCTTAAAAATCCCCCACACAGAACGTGGCAGTGAGCAAAGCTGATCTGATTCCACATCCTCTCCTGAGAGTAGGGCTAACACTGGTGGGCACACCACCACCCACGGCCCCGCAGCTGCCTTCAGGGAGCTGGTGCTTCACCTATCTTAGAAGAGCGACATGAGAAACGGGGCTACAAAGTACCAAGTGAGAAGAGCTTACTACTCAGTGGAGTACGTTCTAAGTGGAATACAATATTTTCAACTTTGTTTTTCATGTGAAAATTTAAACCTCTGTTTTCTTTTTCCAAGAAATCCGTAAAGGCTCAGGATTCTTCAAGATAGAAGAGATCACCTGGCTCAGCCCTGGGCCCAGGGAGAATAAAACACCGTGGAAATGAAGCTGCAGTACCCAATCCTGGATAAAGGTCCACGGGCGCCGGACAACGTGACAACATCGAAACCTATTCTTCTTCCTCCCTGTCTGACTTCTTCTGTATAAAACCCATCGACTGTCACGCCAGAGGACTTTAAAACTTCACTGGCTTTCTGGATCAGTGTTGTTTTTCCAACCCCTAAAAAAAAAAAAAAAAAAAAAAAAAAAGCCGATTAGGAACCACAGCTTTGTTGGAACACACGAGTCACCAGGAGGAGAGAAATAAGCTGCAAATGGGTTTGTTTTTTTTTTTTTTTGAGGTACGCGGGCCTCTCACCGTTGTGGCCTCTCCTGCCGTGGAGCACAGGCTCCGGACGTGCAGGGTCAGAGGCCACGGCTCACGGGCCCAGCCGCTCCGTGGCATGTGGGATCCTCCCAGACCGGGGCACGAACCCGCATCCCCTGCATCGGCAGGCGGACTCTCAACCACTGCGCCACCAGGGAAACCTCTCCAAGTGGATTTTATGAATGTTAACTTCACTTAATTTTGACTGCTCCAGATGTTAAAACTCTTTAATTTCAAGTAGAAACAAGCATAATAAAAATATGAATGGTATCTTGAAGTTTATTTTTAAATTCTGAAACAGTATTGATTTTGTCACATACACGATCCGATCCGAGAACCAGTTGAGTGGTT
The DNA here is from genome assembly GCF_026419965.1 of Kogia breviceps. Taxonomy (NCBI): domain Eukaryota; kingdom Metazoa; phylum Chordata; class Mammalia; order Artiodactyla; family Physeteridae; genus Kogia; species Kogia breviceps. The sequence goes on from NC_081311.1 coordinate 81,878,866, forward strand.
TTCTGATAACAATCTCAAGTGCAATTTACATCCTAGGAGACAAGCTTCTACTTTCTCCTAGGTTTACTCTCCTTGGGGGAGCAAACTTTTTCCCCTAGAAAGTAAAACTGGTCAAGCTTCGGTCAAAGGCTGCACGCTTTAAGTTAGGATTTTAAGACACTCTGGACCAACGTTTAACAGTGGGAACATCACTTCAGTCCTCCAGAAACTTACACTGTATGTGTCCTGAAAACGGGACTCTTCAATACCACGAACACCACTAGAAATGGCAGTTTTTCAACTTTTTCCACACGAGCAATCCCATCAGGTTGGCCACCCCTTCCATCACCCCTTGGAGTGTTTCTAAGTATTCCTTCTGCTTGCCCACAGCCCCTTCCCAGATTATAGCCTGTGCACTTCCACCTGCCTGTCCTCCCCACCCAGGACCCCTTCCTTTCCTTCCGGCCTGGCCCCTGGACTACTCTGATTAACTCTTGGGTGTTGACAAGTAACACAACGATACTAATCACTGACACTGTGGAGCCAGGCCCTGGTCTCGCATGCCTCGCAAGCATTCCATTGGTTAAATTCTCACAACCACCCTATGAAGCAGTTACCATCCTTGTCCTTATTTTACAGATGAAGAAACTGAGGCACAGAGAGGTTAGGTAAACTTGTCCACGGTTACACACCTAGGAAGGACCATACATTTTAACAGGGGCCTTCATCTGCCACCATGACTTTGTTTATATGAGACTTGCTCCCATACAGATTAAAGTCAATGGCATCATGATTACCAAAAAAGGGGACAAAAAGGTCTGTAACAGAGCTACTCTGAAACACAACAGGGTTGCAAATCATATTATTTCTATGGCTGCCCAGAGTCATCAGGGATCCCCAAGGAGCCTTTTAACCTTCCTTGAAATAAAATACGATCTGTCATTTAAAGCATCTCTCCTCCAAACTTCACACTAGCAAACAATGGCATCTGGCCTTCTGGAACATGAGCAGCAGCCCACGCTCATGTGACTAGGAAAGAACTACGTAGGGTCGTGACCCCAGCTCTGTCCTTCAGTAACTGCCGCTTTAGGAGTCGCTGAAGCATCTGCTTAACGCAGGCAAGTGGCCCTCGTGGATGTGTAAGCTGGGACTTTCCTGAAGGGCCATTTCTACCACAGTACACAGCAATGACACAGCTAGGAATTCATCCTCAGCAATGAATCTGACAACAGTACAGAGATACAAGAAACTGGATGTTCACTTTAGCATTCTTCATAATTGTGCAAAACACAGAAACAATTTAATGTTGATCTGTAATGTTGACTGTTAAATAATGGTATCATGTGTGTAATGACACAAACACACAGGAATCTCATGCAGCCATTATTAAAGAGAATACTCTTTACCTATGGAAACAGTTTACTGGTTAGCATGGAAAACAGACCACAGTGTATGAAAATAATATATGGAGAAGAAGCAGGTTAAGAAACAGCAGACATACATAATAGTATTCTGTTATATTTTTTAAAGACCACAAATAACAAATGTTGGCGAGGATGTAGAGAAAAGGGAACCCTTGTACACTATTGATGTGAATGTAAATTGGTGTAGCCACTGTGGAAAACAGAATGGAGGTTCCTCAAAAAACTAAAAACAGAACTACCATATGATCCAGCAATTCCACTCCTGGGTATATACCCAAAGAACACAAAAACACTAATTTGAAAAGATAAAATGTACCCCAATGTTCATAGCAGAATTATTTACAATAGGCAAGATATGGAAATTTCCATCAAAAGATGAATGGATAAGGAAGATGTGGTACATATATACAATGGAATATTACTCAGTCGTAAAAAAGAATGAAATTTTGCCATTTGCAGCAACATGGATGGACCCGGAGGGTATTACACTTACTGAAATAAGCCAGACAGAGAAAGACAAATACTGTAAGTTATCACTTACATATGGAATCTAAAAAATAAAACAAACTAGTGAATATAACAAAAAAGAAAGATATAAAGAACAAACTAGTGGTTACCAGTGGGGAGAGGGAAGGTAGGAGGGGCAAGACAGGGAATTAACAGGTAAAAACTACTATGTATAAAATAAATAGCCTGCAAGGATAAATTGTACAGCACAGAAAATATAGCCAATATTTTATAATAACTATAAATGGAGTATAATCTTTAAAAACTGTGAATAACTGTTATACACGTGAAACTTACATAATATTGTAAACCAACTATACCTCAATTTTTTTAAAAAGTGAAGTATGCATATGTTTATAGAAGAAAATGTCGAGAAGAACACAGAAAGGTTTACAGCATTTATTTCTGTATGTTGGAAACCCATGTGATTTTCACTTCTTTAAAATTTTTCTTGATTTCATTTTTTTTTGGTCTTATAGGAGTGGTTATTACTCTTAATTTAAGAAAAGACAAGGCTGTTTACATTATGCAAAAGACAAAATGGAACAGCTGTAACCAAAGGGGACATTGTGGGTCCAATCTGTTAGGGAGAACATTATAAAGCAAGAGGAGGCATTGGGCTCAAGTCCCTTTCTTCCTCTTCGGCTCTAGAAATCTTCCAGTGAATTTTTCACCTCCGTTAATTAAGTTACTACCCTAGTGTTGTCTACACTGGCTAAGAAGTGACCTGTGTGAGAAGGAGACCCCAAACTGAAAGGCCCACACCATGCACAGACAGGAACAGGTCAGAAAGCTCCAGAATTATTTTGGTTCTGGTTCTCCTATAAAGCTGACCCTGAAATAAAGACTCAAGTGCAGGCAGTTTAATTTTGGAAGCAACACCCCAAGACAACATGCTGGTAGGAGGATAATTGCATTATCAAGTAAGTTACCACTATCGGTAGCTTAATCCCACTGGGAAATCCTAGGAGACAGTTTCGGACCCAAGGCTCAGAGTTCTCCTGTCTGAGGGGTGAGGAAGTAAGGAGTTTACCCGCTCACTTCCATCTATCATGGGTCAAGGCTGCTCCTGGGGGAAGGAATTCCCTGGCCCTTCAGGCCTGCCCTGTGCAGGAAGAGTGGGCTCCAGGGACCAGAGAAAGCCCTCCAGGATGGGTCACAGGCTCTATAGTTGGAAGCTGGAAAACATGCTAAGTGCCAAAGACACATGGATGAGGCCCTGACAGTGCAGACAACGAAAAGTGACCTCTTTGAGAAGATACCTTACCCAATGGGCTGAACGTGTAGAGATTTATTTATTTATATTTATTTTTTTATACAACTTTATTGTAGTATAATTGCTTCACAATGCTGTGTTAGTTTCTGTTGTATAACAAAGTGAACGAGCCTTATGCATACATATATCCCCATATCCTCTCCCTCTTGCGTCTCCCTCCCACCCTCCCTATCCCACCCCTCTAGGTAGTCACAAAGCAACGAGATGATCTCCCTGTGCTATGCGGCTGCTTCCCACTAGCTATCTATTTTACATTTGTGAACATGTAAAGATTTAGACAGCCAGCAGAGTTTGGGATTGGGTTGGTGAGAGAAAGAAACTAAGTCAATGAGAAAACATTAGACAACAACTCCAGAGAGAGAAAAAAATTGTTCATAAAGGGAAAAGAAATGATAGATTACTCCGAGTCTCTTCTGTGATTAGCTTTTGCTAATAATACTGTAAATACTGAGCACTGAGCTAATTAAAATTATAGGATAACTGCGTTAGAAAGATTAGGAGGAAGAGAAGGTGAGTGGGTTTGAGGACAGGCTTAAGAGAGCTATACTGTAGGAATGAGTCTTCCAATTATGTGTATGTACATAAAACTTTTATAAAGAAGGAAACAGAAAGAAGAACTAGTATTGGCCAGGCGAGCCTCTGTCTCCACCCACCTCCGGGACGCAGCCAGGTACAATCACAATAACAAGCCACCTCTGTTATGAAACACATAGATGTCTTGGGGCCCGCCTGCTGAGAAAATTGCATTCCAAGTTTCAAATAAAGGACTGACAAATCAACTTTCAGAAGATGGTCCTTTAGCTCTGGGTATCAGAAACTTCTCACAACACCTCCCTCCTCAGAACTCCCCCACTGCCTGGTAAAAATAAAATTCCAGAATCTGCAATATTAAGTTAGCCTTTGCTCCTTAAGGCTAAAAAAAGATAATCATTAAAATAAAGTGAAAGAGAATTTCAGGCCCAGGGTAACAATGGTTGATATGTGAACCCACAGCTAACTTGAAAACTGCAAAGAAGCTGAAGAAATCACTTTCTGCTTAGGCCCATCTTTCCCACCCCCCGCCCCCTTAATGTATCTGATGCTGCTACTACCTTCCCTCCTCTTCTTTCAATAATGAGTTATCCACGTGCGGCATATTGGCTTAATTAAAAGGCTATGTCCTCCCCCAGACTCTCATTTGAACGCACACTACCTCCTTTCAAAGGTGAGACCTTCAGAGCCCGAGGGTTGAGGGATCTGCCTCAGAAGAGACAGACGCAGGCTCTGGGTAGGCGGTGTCCTGTAGGTACCAAGGCTCTTAACCTGAGGCCCCACTCATGGTTGCATGTTTAGTTTCACTACCCTGCAACTGAAATCCCGCTCTTCCTTTCATGAGTGCAGGGCAGGAACACGTTTAACTATCGACAGAAACCAGACACCTTCGATTCCACCGCGGTGGTGGCAAAGATCCTGAAATATCTTTCGTGTCCATCACAACTTCACAACTGCGGGAGTTATTACTGCCGCCCCTGCTATTTAAGACCGAAGCCCGGGGGAGACCCCATCACAAGCTGGTTCCTGTTTTCCTGTAATTGGCCTCATTTCACTTATCTGACGGACTCACAGTCAGTTTCCCCGGAAAGGACACGCAGGTTTCAGACCACCAAGCCTGTAACTTACATGGGGAATTTTAGAGGCCACCGGCCGGAGCCCCTTGCCCAAAGCACCGGACCGCCCCCAGCCCGGGCACCCCTCACGAGCACCCCTCACGTCCACCCCTCGGCCTCCCGGAGGCGCAGACCCGGGCGGGGTTACCTGGGGGTCCTGTCAGGAACACGTGCCGGGCCATACGGGTATGACCGGGTGGGAGTCACGGCCCAGGTGGGGGTCGGGGTCGAAGTCGCCGAACGGGGCAGGGGCACGGGTCGGCGTCGCGACCCAGAGTCCGCCCCACAGCGCCGCCGTCCCAACCTCCGCCAGCCGGAAGCTCCGCCCTCTCGGCCGCGCATGCGCCCTCCCCATTCAGCCTCGGCCCGCGCATGCGCCCTCCCCATTCAGCCTCGGCCCGCGCATGCGCCCTCCGCTCTCAGCCCCGGTCCGGCGTCCGCCTCTCTAGGGTGGGAGGATAGTGGTCCGGTCTTCTGCGGGTTCCTGTATTCCAGCCTCGGTGTTGGACTTACGTGGGGTGTTTGCGAGGAGATGTGCGTGAGAGCGTGTTACTAAACCAATCCTGCTCCAGGTGGGCGGCCGTTGCTCGAGCTCTGCCCCTGGGATGGGACCTGCGAGCTGAAATTCCCTCGGGCTGCAGGGATCATCCCTCCTGAAGGAGCCTTGGTCCCTGGAAGCCTTCCCCAAAGGAGGAGGCTTTGCTACCGATTGGAACTATTTACCCCGTGTTGTCAGCCGTGACTGCAGAGTAGTATCAACTGGTTAAAAGTGCTGATGCCTGGGCTCCAACCTCCAGACATTCGGAGTGATTGATCTTGGGCGAGCCCTGGGCATCTCGATCTTTTTTGCTGTTTTTATTGTTGAAACTCCTCGGCAGTTTCTAAAGGCCCATCTTCAGCCGTGCACATGAAGACCAATTTTCCCCTCCTGTCACCATCCCATAAATGTAAACCAACACAAGACCCAGCTGTTGGATCTCCCTGTGCAAAGCATTCAGTGGCTTTCCCCCCCTCACTTCACCACTTGAGGTGTTTCAGCCCATGAAATGAAGTGGCAATGGCTTTGGGGCAGAGTTACCTGTAAACTCTTTCAGTCTAATATGTGTACAGTTTGTCTCCTGATCGATCATTCTCCATTCTGAGAAAGCAATTTCAGTGAGTGCTCAACTTAATTGGTGTGTGTCCATCCAGGACCTCCACAGCTCCCTTTAGCCTGGATATACACCAGTCAGATGGCCTCCGTTTCTTGCTGCTTGAAAAGGAATCATCTAAAAGGCAGATTTGTACAGTCGAGCTGTCACCATCATTTCTGCAACAGTTATAAGGCTGCATCACTGGTAAGGTAGGGCCTTCCACCCAGGTTTCTTTCACCTCCATGCAAACTGGAATGAAGAACAGCTGATGTAGCCAAGTAAACCCATAGAAGTAGTTTCCAAAAGAAACATGTACACAGTCATATGTACACTCTTCTTTTTATTAAAAAAAATTATTTTTAAATGCTAACTATGTAACATTTCCATCACTGAAGCAGTTTGTTTTGTAAGGCTCACCAGAGGATGGATTATTTTGTTTTGATGTTATGCCTGGAATTCTGGTAGCTACCAGCAGACATCAGTTGAGGTAACTCAAGGAACATCTAGACTCCAGATGTAGAGAACTGATGTTTCAGAACAAAAAGAAAAGTCTTTCAAAGTTAGATATTCTTTCTCCATTGGGGTATCCGCCCCTTTCAATCTCAGGATCGGGACCTGAGGGAGGGATGTTCCCCAAAGAGGAACTGAGGCGCTATTTCCACAGGGGCAACTGGGCAACTGAATGCCAGGCTGGCAAAACACGTTCACATTTGTCTTTTCCCCCTCTTAACATATTATCACACCCCCAGTAACCATATTCTTGGTTCTGTTTTCTGGTACTCAGGACCTAACCCAAGTTTAAATTACTGTACAAATACACTTAGGAGTAACAATAGTGTGTGTGTGCGTGCTCACTTGCACGTGTATAGGTTTATGGGTTTGGGGAATATTTGTATATAGCCCATCTCATTTGACCAGATGCTGTACATTTATGGGCACCATGTCCTGGTGTAGGGATGGGGAAAACGGAGCTTTGCAGAAGCTCTGGCTCATAGTAAGATGCAGTGGGAGAACTGGGTATAGGGGACAGCTTTCTGACTCTCTGACTGTGGTTCGCGTCCCTGGCCCTGGGCTGCAGTCCTGGCACACCCATTGGCTGTGCTGTGTGCTCTTGAAAAGTGTGGCTATGATCACTGTAAATGCGGAAAACCAAGCAGGTGAGAGTTGGGTCACCACAAGATTCCAGGTAGAATGGTGAACCAGTAGAAACAGGGCGATTAGCCTCCTAACAAATGATGGGAGTAAATGAGGAAGGTTGTGAGAGTGAAGCGCCAAGGACAAGCTGAGAGGCCCGGGGGAAAGGGGACCGAGCTTCTGTTTGGCTTTGCCGTTTCCTCAGGAACACTAACACTGCACAGCTTTGTTTTGTGCAGGTTCACTTTCATTCGTTTTGCTCGGATCCCATCAGTGGAGAATCTATTGTTTGCAGAATAATGTGACAATTGTTCTGGTTTGAATCAGCCTCTGATGTGTAGGAACCAAAAAAAAAAATTGCTGTATCTAATGAATATTCAACACCTGATGTTAATAGAGCTGGTTATTTAATATATTCACCCCCCTTCCCTCCCTCCCTCCTTCCCTTCTTTCCTTCCTCTGTTTTATTGCAGAGACTATGCACTGTGATACATAGTAGGGATCAAAGGTGCATTTGAATAGCTTCTGTCCTGAAAAGACTAAGACAATCAAAAACACTGGTGAACAGGGCTTCCCTGGTGGCGCAGTGGTTAAGAATCCACCTGCCAATGCAGGGGACACGGGTTTGAGCCCTGGTCCGGGAAGATCCCACATGCTGTGGAGCAGCTAAGCCTGTGTGTCACAACTACTGAGCCTGTGCTCTAGAGCCCGTGAGCCACAACTACTGAAGCCCGAGTGCCTGGAGCCCATGCTCCACAACAAGAGAAGCCAACGCAATGGGAAGCCTGCGCACCGCAACAAAGAGTAGCCTCCGCTCGCCACAACTAGAGAAAGCCCGCGTGCAGCTATGAAGACCCAATGCAGCCAAAAATAAAATTAATTAATTAATTAATTTTAAAGAAACAAACAAAAAAACCCCACTGGTGAACAGGCTCTTATACCTAAGGTCCAAATTTTTAAAACTATTAAATATCCATGAGCTACTACTTTTTTTTTCACTCAAAATGGAAATACCTTTATCTGAGCTCCTGGGGGGAAGAATTCCTTTCCCACCCCTTTAGATTACCTACCTTACTGAATAACAATTACCATTGAGAGAGCTGGCATTGCATTTTGGCCACCAACCTTGTAATACTTGGACCTACTTAACAAAAGATTATAGCTAACATTTACCTAGTGTCCCATGTACCGAGTTCTCTCACAGCACAAGAAGACAAATACTGATTCCACTTATACGAGGTACCTAGAATAGTCACATTCGTAGAGATAGAATGTAGAATGTGGTTGACAAGGCCTGGAGAGAGGGGAAATGGGCATTATTTTGTTTAATGGGGACAGAGTTTCAGTTTTGCAAGATGGAAAGAGCTCAGGAGACAGATGGTGGTGATGGTTGCACAGCCCTGTGAAGGTACGTAACGCCACTGAACCATACGCTTAAAAATGGTTAAGATGGTACATTTTATGTTATGTGTATTTTACCACAATTAAAAACTTAAAAAAATATATCAACATATGGAAAGTGAGGAAGAAGAAAAGAAATCAGTAAAGGCTGGAGCGGTCAGAGTAGGGGTTTTGGAGAAGGTGCGTTTTGAGCTGGGCCGTGGAGGATGCATTGCCTGACTGGGTGAGGATGAGGGGACCTTCGCTGTTGCAGAATGACTGATGTCCCAGGGTGGATCTCATCCAGCAAGGGCTTTCATTGGAGCTGGAAACCTCGCAAACCAACGTTTGCAATTAAGGGCTGGTGAAGCTTCTTGGGAGGGTGCTCCCGGGGCTCCTAATATGGTCCCACAGGCCTGGTTAAGATAAAGAGATGCCTGTCCCCTCTCTGTCCCTAGGAAACAGCCCCAACTAGAGCCTTCAACACTGATAGCTGGAAGACCCAGGACTGTCCTGAGCCCTGTTCTGCGCCTTTCTTGCAGCTGCCTCAAGTCTGATTCTGTCTACATGGCTGACAGATGGCCTTGGAGGACCACTCTCCCAATTATGCAGACTGGGGAGTCAAGGGAGCAAAGCTGGAAAGGAAAGCAGGGAAGAATAGGACCAAATGGTGGGGCGGTGCTTGAGCTTGTTGGTGGAAGGAAAATTGGGCTGTGCGAGCGTCAGGTCTGTTTCACATAATTGCACCCAACCCTGGGTAAACACACAGCCCACCACCCCATCCCAGATAAGCAGCCCCCCTGCCATCCCACAGACCTGAGGCTTAGTAGGAGGGACACTGCCCATCTTTACCCAAGAGGGTATGACACTCCACACCTCCATGAGCAAAACCAGGGCCTTTTGGCCTGGCTTCCTGCCACAGGAGCACAAGTGACAGTTGAGTGTGGTCGCTTTGGGTAGAAATAAATACGTGGAACCATGAAAGGAGCATTAAAGTGCAAATTCAAGTCGCTGAACTGAGACCAGCTTGTTATGTCACCCTAGACAAGTCGTGCAACTGCTTTAGGCCCAAGTGTTCACAACTGAAAAATAAAAATGAAATTCCTGCCCTGCAGGACCCTCAGGTGTGCTGCAAGTATGAAATGGGATTATTTATGGAGAAGCTCTTAAACAGTATAAAGTCCATCAGGCAGTATTACCATCTCCCAGAGCTCCTGTGAGCCTGGAAAGTGAACCTGCCAGATGTGTAATTGCACCTTCTCTGAGCGCTTGCGTTCCTCTTAGAAGCATTTCTTAAGCTTGTTTTCTACTTCAGGGGTTTTGCTTTTTCTTTTTTTTTCTTTTTCTAAATTTTTATTATGTAAAATTTCAAACATGTACAAATGTGGAGAGAATACGGTAGGAGAATAAGCCCCTTGGACACAGAGCCAGCTTCAGCAGTTACCAAGTCACGGCTGATCTTGTTTCATCTACACCTCCCCATCCTAAACCCACATTGGTTTTTTTCCAAGCAAAATATCAGACATCATATCATTTCATTGATAACTATTTTATATGACTTTCTGAAATATTAGGGTACTTTAAAAAATGTGGCCACAATACCATTGCCACACCTCAAATATTATTTCTTGATATCATAAAATACCAGCTCAGTATTCAAACTTCCCTAATTAATTCACTGATATTTTTTATTTCGACTAGGATTTACATAAGGTTTATACATTGTAATTAGTTGAAATATCTTGCATCCCTTTAATTTAAAGGACCCCTTCCATCTCTCTCTCCCCCCCCCCCCCCGGTAATTTCTTTGGTAAAGAAACTGCTGGTTTATCTTAGCCAGTTGTTCACGGTCTGGGATTTGCTGAGGTGTCCCCTCCCCATGGTATGGTTGAACCTGCCCTTCTGTGGCCCGTGTGTGTTTCTCCTATTCTGCTATTCCATCAGGAGACCTGATTTGACGACCTGCTCCTTGGATGCCTCTGGATGTGTCCAGACATAAGTCAGATTTGAAGAGTTCAGTCTTCCTCAAGTAGAAACTTTTCCTTCTCCTCTTCCTCCTCATGAAACATAAGCTTTATTCAGCTCACTCTTCCTATGTGCCAGGCACTTCCTAAGCTCTTACACACTTTATCTCACTGTTTTTCACAGCAATGTTATGAAACGGCATAGTTCAACTTGACATTCATTCTAGCTGCCCAGCATCTAAATCTTCTTCTGTGTTTGGGGAATGGGTCACCTCTTTGCACCCCAGAGGTCTCGTTTCCAGCCTCCTTTGAAGCTAAGGAAAGGAAAAGGCAAGGGCCCAAAGCTACACCTACCAGATACTCCCATCCTTGGCCTGAGTTAGGTGCTACTGATGCAAAGACACATGGAGCTGGAGGCCATGGTGATTGCAGCCTTGGTCCTGGCAGGGCACTCTGTGCAGCCTGGGGGCGGGGGCGGGGCCGGGCCTGGGCTCCTGCAAGATTCCTCTGGGTCGTTCCTGGACCTGCTGCGTCCACCCTGCCATGAGATCCCCCGTAAACACGTGGAGCCCAGAAAGAAGCTGCTGTGCAGAAGCTGCACTGCAGGTGCCGTAGCGGAGAAACAAGCAACCCATTCCCTGTAAGGAAGCTGTGAATCACCCTCACCCAGAGCCCACCCTGCCTCAGGGCATGTTTCCAGTGTGCCTTCCAAACTGGGGAAATCACCAAAGGGTGGGTTCAGGACCCACTGAGTCCACTATGAAATGGATTTCTATCAAAACTTACTCACCTGGGGCTTCCCGGGTGGCGCAGTGGTTAAGAATCTGCCTGCCAATGCAGGGGACACAGGTTCGAGCTCTGGTCTGGGAGGATCCCACATGCTGCAGAGCAACTAAGCCCGTGCACCACAACTACTGAAGCCCGCGTTCCTAGAGCCCGTGCTCCGCAACAAGAGAAGCCACTGCAATGAGAAGCCCACGCACCACCACGAAGAGTAGCCCGCTGCAACTAGAGAAAGCCCGTGTGTAGCAACAATGACCCAACGCAGCCAATAAATAAATAAATAAATAAATAAATAAATAAATAAATAAAAATTTAAAAAGAAAAAAAAACGTACTCACCTGCCCTTCATAAGCTCCCATTCCGCCTAGCAAGTGGAGCACAGTGGTGTTTTGGCTCCAGAAGTTCGTTTCAGTTTAGAGCCGGTGTCCTGTAATCCTGGAAAAGTCTGATTATTCACCTTTCGTCAATACACAGTCACTCTGGTAAATGGCCACAGGGCCTTTTGGAGGAAGATTCACAGCCTAAACATTTGCTGTGTAGCATGATCCTTCTTCTGGAAGGGTTGCCCTCCCTTTCAGGCAAGGGCCTCTGTTGGCTGGGGCCAGGGTGAGGAAAGAAAGGGGCTCCTGCACAGAATTAAAGGAGGGGATGGCTCTCGGGTCCTGGGGGGCCGATCCTGCATTTTCATAATCGAGGAGGTAGTGCCTTCTCCGATATTGCATTCTAGGGATCTTTCTTGCCTCCATCAAGGCCCAGCCCTGGGCTGAACTTGAATGATTCAAGTCTGGGAACTGGCTGAGAGGCTGTAACAGTCTATCACGGTGACTCAGCTCACACTTCTGTTCAACAGATGTAGAGCTTTGCCATGTATACAAAATAAGACTTTAGGTACTTCCCAACTCTCACCTCTAGGCGCACCGTGACCGACACCAAAGACACTGCAGGTCAGACTATTCTAATTACTGCATGGTCTGTGTTAAAACGAAAACTACAGGCCCAAAATAGAGCCATTTATGCCAGGCCACACCTCCAAACCAGGGCTTAATACTGAACCTAATTGAAGCTTCAACATCCTCTAGAAATGTGGTCTTAACCAGTCAGGAATTTTCTGGTCAGTACCAATGAGGTACTCTGTCACATGGGCCCTTTCTATCCCCCAGAGGAAGATGAGGTAAGCCGCCTAATAAGATTCTTTTGTCCCCAAAGGGAAATGACTTAATCTGAAATAATCCTTTTTTTCTGGTTTTGACTTCCTTGCCCTGCATTTAAAAACTTTTCCCTTTCTGTGGCCCCTGGAACTCCCCTCTGCTTCCTAGATGGAATTATGCCTGGTTCATGAATCGTTCAATAAAGTCAATTAGATCTTCAAAATTTACTTGGTTGAGTTATGTTTTTTCACATTTGATGACTGAATAGCTTTGGCTCTGCTGTCCATTACCACATGTCCTGATTCTGTGACTCGAAGTTTCTCCTTAACACCAACACCCCAGGATCCTGAAATCCCCAGTGAATGGAGGGAGTCTAGTTCAATGACAACTGTTCCCACTGTCGTTTCTGGCCTAAAGATAATTTCGCCACTATATTTCTCTGTTTAAAAACCAGGCATCAAGAAACAGTGATTTGGGCTTCCCTGGTGGTGCAGTGGTTTCGAGTCCGCCTGCCGATGCAGGGGACGCGGGTTCGTGCCCCAGTCTGGGAGGATCCCACATGCCGCAGAGCGGCTGGGCCCGTGAGCCATGGCCGCTGAGCCTGTGCGTCCGGAGCCTGTGCTCCGCAGCGGGAGGGGCCGCAGCAGTGAGAGTCCCGCGTACCACAAAAAAAAAAAAAAAAAGAAATAGTGACTTAATAAGCTTACTCTGAGAGAAGTCTAAAATGGTACAGATGCACCACAAAAAAAAAAAAAAAGAAAAAAAGAAATAGTGATTTAATAAGCTTACTCTGGGAGAAGTCTAAAATGGTACAGATGCATGGTCTACAAAGCATTGCATTTTGTGTAAGTGGAAAGATGAGTCTTTGCTTTGCTGCACACACAACATATTAAATTTGCAGCTCAGCAGTATTGCCATATTGACCCTTGACACGTATAGCGCCGTCTCATTGCCTACAGTATTGCCCTGCTTTGCAAGAGCTCAGCCTTTCCGAGTAGCCCAGGCCTCTGTAAACGTTAATGCACAGAAACCGCAATTAAATAGAGTTGGGAGACCAGAAGGGGGCGCTCTCATGCCCTATGCTGATAGCAGAGCCCAACAGTCCTTTCATGGCAAGGACTCAGCCAATGAGGGACTATTAACGCTCAACCAGTGATAAAACATGGACTCTTTGTTTACTCCACTTTCATCCCAACTTTCTTTTCCCCTCTATAAGAGAGTTCTCCCATGCATTTTAGTGGGGAGATTTGCAAATGGCTCACCATGATTGCAGACTCCCAATTGTAAGTCTTTGCAAAACTCCAAATAAACCCAATTGTGCTAGAGAAATAACTGGCAGTCTATTTGTTTTAGGTCAACACCTGGCTGGATTAGGCGACACCAACTGCCTATGATGGCACCCGGGGCTCATCCCCAGCATGCTTTGTCCCAGAACTAGTTGACAAGACAACAAAATACAAAGGCCTGGTTGGCTCAGACCCTGGGGTGGTCTTGGATGCATCCTGGGGGGCCCATTTGTATAAACCCAACTACAAAAGCTAGAGAAAAGAAAAAAGGGTGGAAGGAACACATGATGACCTTGCACAGGGTTCAGAAATTAATAACTCTATGAATTTATTTCAAAGAACTTTTCAGAGCCATTTTTATACCAAGGAATATGGCAAAAATCTGCACTTTTGCTCTAAACCTCTGAGTCCTTTTTGGATGAGATAACCACTCTCAGATTCACCTTTCCACATTATAAAGGCTCAGTTAGTTCTCCTCTGGGCCAGGTTTGATTTGTTCCAATGGTCTCTGGATTTCAGAGTATCGAAGCATCTATGCAGGTTGATATGGATATAAATTACTTTTAAGCTACTCATGAACTTTAAGCCTGGAGTTCGTTTTTGAAAACTGAAGGGCTTTACTAAGCTACTTCATGGTCTCCTACTGTAATTTAAACAAACAAACAAACAAGCTTTTAATTAATGCTTCTCTTGCTTTATTTAAAGCATGTTTTGTTAAATTGCAAACTTGGAATGTGCACATTTTGCCTGTCTACTAGGTCTCACAAATAATTGGTAGTTTAATTCTACAAACAAAGACACTATTTTAAGTTGGAAAGAAAATTAATCTTTCTTTTCTTCTTATCTCTTTAAGAGAAGCTATTTTCCTTCTTCCCCTTAATTCATTTCTCTTGAAGCTCTTAGACTTGCTTTGATAATACACCAAGTCTTTGGGATTTGGGGAGAAGTTTTAAATGGACAGATAACTTTTACAATACATGTTTTTCTCTAGCTCATAGTTTCCACTTTGAAACCAGAAGTTTCTAATACTACTTCAGAAATAAGACCAATTATGCATGGGCTCTATGCTTAATGTTCTATAGGCATCATCTCATTTAATCCACATAACCACACTACTGAGATGGACACTTTAAAAAAATTAAGGGGGCTTCCCTGGTGGCGCAGTGGTTGGGAGTCCTCCTGCCGATGCAGGGGACACGGGTTCGTGCCCCGGTCTGGGAGGATCCCACATGCTACGGAGCGGCTGGGCCCGTGAGCCATGGCCGCTGGGCCTGCGCATCCGGAGCCTGTGCTCTGCAACGGAAGAGGCCACAACGGTGATAGGCCCGCGTACTGTGAGAAAAAATAAAATAAAATATAAATAAATAAAGAAAGAATACACACATTTCGATCAGTTTTGACAAATGCATGAGAGAACATTTTCATCACCTGAGATAGTTCTCTTTTGCCCCATACCAGAGAATTCCACTGCCATACATACACATACTGATCTACTTAAAGCTGTTCTGCTCATTGAAAATTGGATCAGTTCTTCTTTGAAATCAGCTTGAATGTTACCATTATCAACAATTTTATACGTCTTTTCTTCCTGTATTTTTTTTCCCATTTAATTTTTTTCCCCATTTTTTTCTATTTGACTGTCTTCTTGTAACTGAGTTTTAGTACTTCTTTATATATTCTTGATATAAATCGTTTGTCAGATAAATAGTCCATGTTGGCACTGGCATTTAGCTGTGCTAGAATTTAAACAAAGCATTAAATAGACATATTGGAAATGTTGAGATCATTATCAATTAAACATTTACAGACCAAAGATTATACATCACAGGTGGGAGGAGTATTAGACAGCAGTCAGATTTACCATGGCAGACTGCTACGGGCTTTCGGCAGACAGGAGGTCACAGGCAGGGCCCACTGCTGCTAAAGTGAAAGGTACTGACTCACACCATGGCCATATGTAAGTTAGATGAGCAAGATCATTATGAAAATACACTCTGGTTAAATCTAAAGCAAGGGGGCGGGGGGCTTCCCTGGTGGTGCAGTGGTTAAGAATCCGCCTGCCAATGCAGGGGACATGGGTTCGAGCCCTGGTCCAGGAAGGTCCCACATGCCTCAGAGCAACTAAGCCCGCAAGCCACAACTACTGAGCCCATGAGCCACAACTACTAAAGCCCATGCAACTAGAGCCCGTGCTCTGCAACAAGAGAAGCCACCGCAATGAGAAGCCCACGCACCGCAACGAAGAGTAGCCCCCACTCGCCGCAATTAGAGAAAGCCCACGCGCAGCAACAAAGACCCAACACAGCCAAAAATAAATAAAATAAATTAATTTTAAAAAAAATCTAGAGCAAGGGGAAAAGCTGCCTCCAGGAGGTCAAAGCATGTAGCTGTGTGGGAAAGCACACAAAGAGAGTAGGTAGTTTCTATCTGTATCCTTCAGAGACTAAGCTGAGAGAGATCATCAAATGAAACAAAGGTGCAGTGGGGTAACCCTGTGTGCGCACGTAACAACACACATGACAACCCTTGTATACACACCTAACATCCCTGTGCGTGCACACAGCAACCCCGTGCGTGCGTGTAACAGCCCTGTACGCACACACACAGCAACCCCGTGTGTTCATATAACCAATGGGGGACCAACAAGGGAGTCATTCAGTAAAAAATTATAAAATAATAATAAAATGACTTAATCTTAAATGTGGTGGAGACAAAATTTAAAGGTGCAGGCACTACCCATTCTTCTACTCTAGAAGCCATTTAACAATGATTAGATCCCTTTTAAAGAAAAGAATTGCCTTTAAATATTGTTGAACCTAGACTTCCCGGGCCGCCTGTAGCTCTCCTGTTTGAGCAAAAGACTAAATAGAATTTTAAGGATGATTTTTGACTATGCGGATTTATCTTCTCGCACTGTGACTTTAAGGGTTACGGGCTTTTACAAAAGGTGAAGTTTCTTCATTCCTCGCTGAATCTCTGGTCAGTAGACTGGGTTGAAGGATCAGCCAGAAAATGGAGGACAGAGAGCATGGGTTTGTTAAACTGATGGAAGGCATTGAAAAGGATGGCCTTTCACGTGGAAAACAGTATATCTTCTTCTCCTTGTTATGTATCACTCAGATCTGGCCTCCCAGTGATTTTTATAAATTATACATTTAATTAAATGTAACATTGTTACAAATAAAATTAAAAACCTGTGATCGTTTTGCAACATCCCACTTTTAGCTACATCACTCTTCCCCTGGAATGTATTCTGTCTATTTATATTGGTCTCTCCTCTTCTTGACTATCCACACTGGGATCCAGCACTGTGCCATTTTACATGAACACCTGCAAATCACTTAACCTCCTCTGCTGTATCGTGAACGCTGTTTACGCGATCACGTGCTGGGTGTTATAGGAAGACATGTCCCGTGTCTAGCTTGATCTCATTCTCCTACAGGTACAATAATGGTGCTGCTGGATCCTGGGGAAGATTTGTGCTTTTAGAAGACATTTCTACCACCATGCTTCTCAAGCTGGGTGCCCATATCTTTAAGAGAACCTAAGGACAAGGACAGCTATAACAAATTGAGCGTTTACCATATGCCCAGCACTGCCCTAAGCACTTTGATGTATATCAAGTCATGCTGCCCTCATCCCAAAGGCTTAGGGGGTGGGTGCCATCCTCAGCTCCCCTTAGAACAGAGAAGATAGGTCACTATCTACCTGTGGTTTTGAATGACTGATCCTGGGCTCTTCCTTCGGCATTTCCATATATCAAAGGTCACGTGTTTTATATTTCTCCCCTTGAACTAAAACCATTGAGTCTGCTGTTGGCCCACACTGATTATAGAGAAAGGTAGTGAAGCCCATCCCTTCCCCGTGGTGACACCGTCCTCGGTCTGGCTGTACTTTAGGAGGCAGGATCAGAGATGTGTGGGGTGCAGTTCCACAGCCTTGACCTTCAGTGTCCCAGCTTGCACAATACAATTCCTGATTAAGCTTCAACCAGGGAGTTTGGGTTTTAAAAAAATCATGTAAAGGATTTATACCAGGTATTAACTGGGTTCTCCTTGGGCAGTAGATTCACATTTCCCTCTCTTGTCACGGACCTCGCTGACGGTTCAACTTCTACTTTGGGCTCCCGTGTCACCTTGGCCGGCCCTGTCACCTCCACGGATCTCGAGTTTCTTCACCTGTAAAATGAGAAAACCCTGTGCTCCTCTGCTAACACATCACCGGGAGGCAGGCATTTCTTTAAAACGCTGAGAGAGAGGAACGTGCCTCAGGAGTGTCAACGGGTAAGTCGACCTGATGAGGAGGTGGGACTCTTGGCATTGTCACAAGCCTTCAGACACCGACCCCTGCCCACCCCGGGGGCCCCATCCTTCCCTCTCCAGGGAAACAGCATTGGAGCTCCCACCACGCGTCCACCCGCCCGGCCTCCACGGGCATCCCCTGACCCGTCCACCCAACTATAGATTCCAGTGTTTTTTATTGAATCCCCTGCACCTAGCCCAGTGCTTGACACGTGGCCAGTGCTCACTCAGTAGCATTGAAGGAAAGAAAGAATAAATGGATGAACGTAAGTTTGGAAAAATGTGGGTTATTGACACTTCTCCCGAGAGAGAGACAGACCAGAGCTCCATAAGTGTCTATTTAGGAAAAGAGATAGACAAGAGCTCTGTATATGTCCATTTTTGTGAACCTGGAGAATTATCTGGGAGGCAAGGAGGAGGGTCAGGGCAGGAGTTGCGGGGGGGGGGGGGGCGCCTGAATCACAGCGTGCAGGGGAGTCAGACCAAGTGAAAGGCTGTTGGCCTTGCTGCCACCCAAGAGAAGACCAGTCCGTTGTTCAGCCTGTGTTTTCTTGTGTTTGTACTGGATCCTGTCACAAAGGGATTACTGTCTGCGACAGTCAGGTGGCTCTTCACTCCGTAATAAGACTAATACAGCCTTACTTGTTCACGAGAGAGGATGCTACATAGAAACTAATACCACCCAGTAAAGTCCAAGCCAACCTCTACTGGGAAAGCTGTTCCCAGTCTGACAAGTCTGTGCCTCTCTGGGCCCACAGCAAATGCACCGTGTCGCTCAGTGAATTCCTGTACTGGATGGATCTCTTCCTGAAAAAACACTGCAGCCTTCATTCTTTCATTGCTGACACTTTCATGTTTGAGCGAGCCACCCAGGTGCTAAGGGAGTGGGCGGAAAGTGGCAGTCACCCCTGAGAGCAGACCTTGCCCAGCCCTTGGCTTCCTGCAGGAGGGAGGCGCTCAGTAAAGCCAGCTGATCTCGTTCCCTCCGTTCCTCTCTGTCTCGCCCTGCATGGCTCCCTTTTCATCTCCTGTTTGGCTTAACAACGTTTTCTTAAAATGAGCCCGTTTGCCTGTGTGAAGTGCAGAAACCCAACAGGCCGGAAGGATTCAGCTTTTTTTACCCCTCCCCAGGCTCCGGTCGCGGGGCCCGCCCTGGTGGCCCTCTGTCCTTGGGTTTTGCCAGCTCACGTCAAAGCGAGGTCCAGCCTTTTGAACAAAAGGCACCACACGCCAGGCAGGAGGACCCTGCAGCATCACCCGGACATGACAGCGCCTGACAACGAGACACCGACTCCCCCGCTTGCCACGGGACAGCGCTTCCAGGGCCTGGGGTGGGGGGGGAAGGCGAGGAAATCCCCGCTCCTTTTCTCAGAGCTTTGATGCGCCACTGTAACCAATGCACAGCGGGCGCTGCACCCTGGTTCGAATTTAAGCCGTCCCCTTGAATTCACGCTAACCTCCCTTTACAGGAGAATCACACAATAACCGCATCACAGGGCAGTCTTTACTGCCGGCACAGTGACATGGCCCTAGGGGTCCACAGCCTCCACTGAGGAAGCACAGATGTCTGGGCGAAGGAAGAATTTTGTTTGTAAGCTGCTCGGGGTCTGGACTTGTTCGTTGGCTCCCTAGCAATCTACTGAAAGCAGCCATTTCGTCTCCACCCCGTAAGACCAAATCTTTCCTTGCCCTTCTGACTTCTTGACTGGTGAAGGAAGCCTTGGTCTATTTCAGCTGGTTAGCAGAACATCGTCAGTTTGGCTACCTGTGCTTACGCAGACCTACTGTTCCTAGAGGGCCAGTGCAGTCTTTAAATAAAGTACAGAGCGGGGTGTTCAGACCTGGGCTCCAACGCCTGCGTTACCACATTTAGCTGTGCACTCCTGGGTAGGTCATTACCCGGACTGCATGTGATTTTGCCTCTGGAAAAATCCACGGTGGGACCCAGCAGTCTCTGTGGCCCGTTCCAACTCTAACATCTGGTGTTTCTCTCTTGAGCATGTCTCTGGGCTAGAGAATTGTTGGCAAATTTCAGCCTAACTCATAGCATCCTGACATGGCATCTGCCCCTCGAGAGGTAACACAGGCATGTAACAATTAGCTGCAAGATTTCCTCAGTTCATTATAAATCGCCAAAGAGGGTTCATCAGGCTCCAGACTGGACCTTGGCTAGCTCTGAGTAGTCCGTTTTTATTGTGTGTCTTAGAGACATTCATGAGATATTTTCCATGTGCATTTCCCTTGTGTGGTATGTTCCCTGGGAGAATTCAGGTGCAACAAGAGCAGATGTCACAGAAATGTCAGGTCATTCCGACTCACTGCAGTTTGCCTTTGCAATCGTGCACGAGGCACAACCCAGAAATACAGAAATGAGGAAGCAGGAGAAATTCAGACCCACCACCTTATGCCTTACTCATGCAGACCAGCCAGTGAGATGACTCTGTGACCTCCCACCCTGGATACTTTTGGTAGCCATGTCACTGGGATAAAGGCATGTCCACGTTGTCTTGTCCTGAACCAAGGGGGAAAATGCTTGAAATCTCAACCTCTTCCTAATCCCATAGGAGTCCTTTAATG
The DNA here is from genome assembly GCF_026419965.1 of Kogia breviceps. Classification (NCBI taxonomy): domain Eukaryota; kingdom Metazoa; phylum Chordata; class Mammalia; order Artiodactyla; family Physeteridae; genus Kogia; species Kogia breviceps. Next base: position 81,899,404 of record NC_081311.1, read on the forward strand.
GCTCAAGCAATGCCGTCCCCGATTGAAATGGAAGATGGTGGCTGGTGGTCATTTTTCACTCTGTGACAACAAAATCCAAGGCCCAGCCCAATGCTGTTGCTTTGGGAGACCCTAACTACAGTGTCTGAATTTATAGACACCTGTGAAAAGTCTCTGGGGCCTCAAGGTCACATCAAGTCAAAGTCTTCTTTGCAGCTGTGAGCACAGTCAGGCAGCCAAGGAGGAACTGCCCACACAGCTCCTGGTTCTTCCCTCCTTTCTGAACTGTGTTTTGTTGTAGCAAATGGCTTAGGAATAAAGGACGGTTTTGTTTACCACCACCAGCTTCCAGAGGCTGAGATGGTGGCTGGAACCCAGTCCACAAGAGAGAAGAAAAGAGGGCAAGATGGCGGACCTTTGGGTCAGTCTCTGGTGAACTCTCACCTCATTGGTCCCTAGCACCATGTCCGTGCCTGATTTGAGTGACACTGATCAGTGTCATGGAATCTGATCCTGTCATCAGGAGCCACACCTCTTTTGGAAGAGCATAACCTCACCATAGATGCCATCCTTCCTGTCTTCACAGCCACAACAGAGAAAGAGGTACCAGCTTAGTGCTGCCTAGGAACCCTTGGGTGGGGGGATAGGGCTGGAACTTTCCCTTTGCCACTGCAGGGGTGGCATGCCTGCTCACTCTCAGCAGGCAGATGATCAAAGCTGAGTGAGTCAGGGTCTCCCCGGGACCCAAGGGACCTATATAGCAATTTACCAGATGGGGCCAGAGACCCAATGGAAGAATCAATGGGCGTCTACCATTGCTTGACTCTGCTTCCCGATTCAGCCTTCCATACCATGGGAGTCTGACTCAAGATTTGTCAAGTGCTTTCATATAATATATTTAAAAAATAAGTTCCCCCAGAAACCACTTACTACTGAGGAAGATACCAATTTTTCAAGAAAGCAAAGCCAGTACTCTTGGTGCGCTATCCACCTTGCTTAAGATACAAAAGGAATACGTGCTCTATCATTGGGTTGGCAGAACTTGCCATCTTTGGGCCCAAATACGAATTCCCTTGGGCTAGTAAGTCTACAACCAATCAAGTCAGGAAATTAAAAAATCAGTTAAACTTTTTACCTGACTGAGTCGTTGGGCACATTCACTCAAAACAGTCAAACTACTACCCCTGAGAAGATACATACACGATTCCTCTGAGAATGTGATCCCTCATACCTCCATATCTCTAGTAAACTTAGAAATTCTTGGACTCAGAGGCCATCTATGTTGCCTAGTTTTTAATCTCTCCATCTTCTGGCAGAGTGTGAGGTGCGCAGTAAATTGTCTTAAAATGCTTTTTGCTTCCTGAAGAGTTAAATGCTTGGTCCCAAGATTTTACTGCAATATTCTATACCCAGGAAGGGACTCTAAAACTGAGTCTGGATTTTACTGTAAGAAAAGTGACATTGGTAAGCAGGTTATTAAGTGGCAAAGGAGGTCACATTTTTATAACACAACTCTTTTCCTTCAACGTTGTGGGTATGTAACAGTTCTCCTCTTTGCTAGTTACTTAATGCCTTTAATTTGCAGAACTTTTTCATGGTCTAATTGGCACCTTCATTGGAAACATTATAAATCTTTTTTTCTCAAAGGAGCAATAGCTTTTTTTTTTTTTTTTTTTTTTTTTGCCGTACGCAGGCCTCTCACTGCTGTGGCCTCTCCCATTGCGGAGCACAGGCTCCGGACGCGCAGGCTCAGCGGCCATGGCTCACGGGCCCAGCCGCTCCGCGGCACGTGGGATCTTCCCGGACCGGGGCACGAACCCGCGTCCCCTGCATAGGCAGGTGGACTCTCAACCACCGCGCCACCAGGGAAGCCCTCAAGAATTTTTTACCTGAGAAACTTGAAGAATGAATTTGCCATTTCATTTACTGTGGTGGGAAAGGACCATGGGGGGAATGTTTCTGGATAAAAATAGTTTGGCTTTGAACATGTCAAATTTGAGAAGCTTATAGAAACTCAGGGGAGATATCAAGTATGTGAGTGTGAAATTCAGAAGACAGGTCCAAGATGGAGAAATAAATATGCAAATCTTCCTCCTACATATGTCTTTAAAGCTGTGGGGCAGCAGGGAGTGAGCAGAGAAAGAAGAAAAGACATATTTTAAAGGACTCTTTAACAAAGGACAAAGAACTGTGGATTCCTGGGAAGCCAGTTCTTGGAAGCAGAGAAGAGGAGGAGAAACTTTGCTGGTGAGACTGGGGCTGAGAAGGAATAGGGGGCCACAAAGGAGGTGTCCTAGAGCCCCAGGGAAGAAGTCGGTGGAGAAGGCAGGAGTCATCAAAGACAGAGACACTGACCGCTGGATTCAGCAACACACAGGTCGCCTGGACGAGCGCAGAGCTCGAGGAACACAAGGGATGAAGGCCTGGCCAGGGTAGGTGCATGAGGCAATGAGAGAAGGGGACGAGGAAGAGGCAGGTGTTGGAACCAGCTCTTAGGAACGTCGCTGGAAAGGGAAGCAAAGAAAAGACGCAGCCTGGGAGAAGGACGTCGGATCAAGGGGATTTCCTGGGAACCGCAGTGCCGTGGTTACCATTATTGAGATGGGAGCTGGCACGGCATGTTTTTACGATAGAGGGAGAAACGAACAACAGGAGAGGGGCCTGATGGAAACGGAGGGCTTGGGTATCACATCCAGGATGTACAGGATAGGGACAAATACAGGCAAAGCGGAGGACTGCATGGCGAGCTGTGTGGAAGTGCTCTTCTGATACTTCCATTTTCTCAGGGAAATAAGCAAGGTCAAGAGCAGAGCATGAAGGAGGGAAGGATGTCGGCCCTGGGAGGTCTGATGACTGCGTTTAGATCTCTCCAGGATTCTCTCTTTGCTTCTTTATTGAAAATAAAGTCCTTATAAGCTGAGTCTTTACCAGTTGATGACTTCCAGAACATTCCCTTCTCACTAATATACTCTTGAAAATGTTGCTATTTAATGAGTTAATGGGATTTTTCGTGGGCAGATCTCCATTTCTTTCTGTGCCATTGTGATGGGAATGATATTTTAAATCCTATTTAGAGGGAAAAAATCAACTCAATACAACAACTCAATTCGGCATCTCTCGACAGAGTGCCATGTGTCACGTACTTGCAGCCAGGTGTCCGAGCTACGGGCTGGTCCCATGGACAGTGCCGTCACTGGCTTTTTATGTAACACAATTAAATGCCTCCTGATGGCAGTAGCTGTCACTGCTGCTCTTTATTGCACTTTACTGCTCAACCAACCCCAGCCCAGATCACCCGGGCTATAGGAACAGGCATGGTAGTTCCCCTTTGTATTTGGAGGGCCATTTGCCTCCGAGGGAAAAAGAGAAAGAAAGAAAGAAAATAAGCTTAGGTGACTTCTCCTCATTTTGTTCCTGGCTGGTTATTTTGGAGGGTATGGGACTTCACTTTGTCTTTCTTTTTTTTTTGAATTTTATTTAATTTATTTTTTTATACAGCAGGTTGTTCACCGTGTCTTAAAGAGACATAAAGATTCAACTTGCTCTCTGTATTAAAGCCCCAATGACAAATTTTGTCAGAGACTTAAAAAGCACCCTTTAAAAAAGTAGACAATGGGGACTTCCCTGGTGGCGCAGTGGTTAATGCTCCGTGCTCCCAATACAGGGGGCCCTGGTTCGATCCCTGGTCAGGGAAATAGATCCCACATGCATGCCGCAACTAAGAGTTGGCATGACACAACTAAGAAGCCAGCGAACTGCAACTAAGGAGCTCCTGAGCTGCAACTAAGGAGCCCATGTGCCACAACTAAGGAGCCGGCAAGCCACAACTAAGACCCAATGCAACCAAAAAAACAAAAAAAAAAGTAGACAGTGGGGACTGGATTTATGTCACTCTGTACCTACTTACAACTGCCGGCTGCCATCCAAAAACATGAAACAGTTTTAAAATTACAGTTTTGGAAAAGGCTATCCTTGATAATGTATCCTTTTGTTCATTACTGAGACCTGAAGTTAAAGGCATTTGAGAATGTTTCTTTTGAGTAATGAAGAGAGAGAGAGAGAAAGGAAAAAATACAAGTTGATCTGTTTGATTAGGGGCAAAAACTGTTCCGAAGAGCTGCAGAGAAAAAATATGGAGATAGTAAAATAGCTGTTGGAAAGTGGACTCATCATGAATAATGAGAAATCATTTAATTTACTAATGAAATAGCTACACTGCGGATGCCATCATGTATGCAGAAAGGAAATGTTTAACTCGTAGGCACTATTAGCACTATGTAACGTTGCTTTTTTAAGTCAAGTAACAAAAGCAGGGAAGGAGCAAATTAAAGCACTCGAAAAAAAGAAAATTCAATTTGCGATGAAAATTTTCCACGGGATGATTCTTCTTCCCTATCCTAAACCTGCTGATTTTTTTCAGAGCGTGGTGCTCCCATCAGGTTTATTCCAAATTAAGTGGTGGTTTTCATCGTTGTACATGCGGATTCCTGTAATGCAAATAACTCAACATTAAGGAAGAAGGAGTAATCCTGGTCCCCAAATTATCTAGTGAAATTGCCTTCCCCTAAGAGCGTACGGCATTTGAGGAATAGACACAGGAAGGAGAGTAACTCAGCTCGCCTCCCCATCACTGCCTTAGTAAGAACTGACTGGGGAATTTACCCCCTCGGGGAAACCATCACACACACGGTCAGTGTACAATCCACAGACCTCCTGCACTCGGCACTGGGTTTTCATCAGTTTCACACGCATCTGCGGGGCCAGCTTTGTGCCAGGCCTGGGGAGGACGTTGGGAGGCGATATGGAGCTGACTGACACCTCCCTGTTTCTCAGGGGCTCCCGGAGTAGATGGCAAGATCACCACGTGTATGCTTGACCACAAACCAAGGGTGATACGGACTTCCTGCGAGACACGGGTGCAGTAGAGGAGCGATTCTGACAGGGCCAGCGGATGAGGCGAGATCTGAGGAAGGGCTGGAGCTGTCGGAGGCTCCTCGACAAGCACAGGTGCTCGAGAATGACATTGTACCCTTCTGCGATACCCACATCTCCTAGTTTCTAGATGTGATGCTTTGGCCTCTGGGGCCTGAGGGGGGACTGCCCCGCCCAGAGCCAGCCAGTTTCTACAGGCAGTAAACAATGCAACCAGAAGCTCACCTTTCACCTGCCAACCAACCCTTCTAGAGCCGGCACCCCATCACCTCCTCTATGGGGTGCTCACTCTCCCCCCGCCCTCGTCACCCAGGGCCAGGTGCCAGACACCTAAGGAAGTCCCTACGCCGAGAGCCCTGAAGTGATCCAAACCAGCCAGTCCAATGCAGTTTTCTGTAGTCTTAACGCCAAATTGCATACGTGAGGGTGTAACACTGTCTGCGGTGGGTTCAGTCACTCGTATTGTGTTTATCGAAGTTTAAGTTAAAGAAGCTTCTCAAGCATTCTTAGTTAAATATCTATATGTAGATATAAGTATCCATACTGCAAATAAGATACAATGAGATTTTGGTATAAAGCTTATTCCTTTCTATGCTAGTTAAGAATAGATTCAACAGCAAGCATGGCAAAGTCCCCAGTAAGAATAACTTAGATAAGATAGAAGCTTATTTCTCTCCTACATTCAGTCTGAAAGTAGGTGGTCCAAATCTGGTAAGTTTCCTCTACTTAATAAAATACCCAAGTGACTGAGATGCCTTCTATTTTGCCATTTTATCAAATGTGGTCCTCAATCCCAGAGTGGTTTCATGGTCCAATGTGGCTGCTTGAGGTCCAGTCATCACATCACAAACTCATTCCAGACAGCAGGAGCATGGAAGGGAACAATAAGGGCATGTCTTGGCATTTTAAGGACACTTTCCAGAAGTTTCCATCAGCCAGAATTTAGTCATATAGCCACACTGAGCAGCAAAGGACGCGGGAGGTTGTGATCTTTCACTCTGGGTAGCCATATGGGCTAGCATAAAGTCCAGGGCTCTATTAGTAAAGGAAGAGGGGACAGCTCGCAGGCTCTGCCTGCGCTTCTCACAAGGAATCACTGGGGCCTCTAGGAAGATATGACAAAGTGCAGTCCAGCCCTTCCACATTCCTATTTCTCCTCATCCTGGTTCTGTATCTCGGCTGTTCTCCTCTGCATCCTCTGGGGAACGGTGTCCATGGCCATGGGCCCTGGAATGACATTTCCCAGTATTTTCAAGAGAGAGAGGAGTGTGGCATTTTTAAATCGACACTTTCCAGTCCTCGCCTCACTGTCAGAGGCACGCAGGTTGTAATGCCTGGAAGGGTTTTAAGCTGGCTTGGAGGTCCCAGAAAGGGCAGAGTCTGGTGACTTCTATTCCTAAATTAGCAGCGTCAAGTATTATAGATGCAAGCTTGGCATTTAAGATTTGCTTTTCTCCCAAGGATTTGCTCTAAAGTGAAAGCTTGAGCTGCTTATGACCAGGAACTGGTCTCCCGCCTTCCCTCTCCGTTCTGTCCCATCTCCTCCCCATAGTGTTAACAGCTGGGATGGTGACAGGGGCTGCTCTGCCTTTTGACAGAAAAGGAAGGCTTCTGGGTCATGGAGCCCCTGAAAAGGGCTCGGTCACTTTGTGGAAGCTTTGACCTCTGTGATGCCTGGCTGGTTCAAACAAACAACCAAACATCCCTCAATTTCTTGTGACTTTGTTCTCTGATTAGCATGGGCACATTATACATACACTATAGAGATGCCCTTGCCTTGGAGAGTTAGCAGGGCAAACCTGGAATTCCATATAGAGCTGGAAAGAACACTTATGCACCAACAAGGAAATAGATCATGTTTCCAGGTTCAACAGCGACCCGGCCTTCTTAGAGATGCCCAGAGCACCGCACCTCGGTGCGGTGCCACACTCAGCTGCCTGTCATTTCTCATTAGAGGCTCACGCACCGCAGAGAGCAGAGCTGGTAACTCGCACAGGCTCCGGACGCGCAGGCTCAGCGGCCATGGCTCTCGGGCCCAGCCGCTCCGCGGCAGGTGGGATCCTCCCAGACCGGGGCACGAACCCGCGTCCCCTGCATCGGCAGGCGGACTCTCAACCACTGCGCCACCAGGGGGGAAGGGGGGAAGCCTCCTGTATTCCTTCTTGCTTCCCAACCACAGAGGGGTGGAGTGGGGAGGGTCGAGCTCCCTCAAGGGAGCTCCGGGGCTCCCACTAGACCCTGGGAAGGGAACTGCAGAAAGATCAGGGCCCCAGGGCTAATCGTGGTCACCACCCTGTCCCCTCCGGGCCTGTGTTGTAAGCGACTCCTCAGTATGTAGAGCCCGAGGGCTTATATCCAGTCTCCTTGGGAAGCAGGCTGAAGGTCAGAGCTCTGACTGCTCGCTCTGGTAAATTGGCATTAAGTTCCATAAGAAAATCCTTTTCCTCTCCGTAATTTTCACTGGGTGAAGAAAATCACCCTACTCTTTCCTTACAGCCTAGATTTTCCTAAGAGATTTAAAGTCTCTGATTTTTTCAGAGCACAGTGATTGTGTTGCTATATTTCTATATAGAAATACCTCATGGATATATTTCTACCATTCCCTGGACTTATCTGTTGATTCTCTGAAAACCATATCAATTAATTTTTACTTCAACCCCTGTCACCAGAACTTCTTCATGGTATGGGGATCATATTTTCTGCATCCCAAATGGTTATCTAATGCATGTTTAGACCACAAACAATTTAAACTGTGACAATCTGGAAAACCTGGGACACTTGGTTGACAACCCCTTGGGTCCAGCCAGACAAAGCAGAGTTTTTGGGGGGCTCTGCTCTGTGGCATGTGAGTAACAGTAACATTTACTGTGTGCTTTCCATGTTCCAGGCAGTGGGTGAAATGCTTTCAAGACAGAAACACATTACTGGCTTGGGACAAGTGATGTGAAATGGCACCAGCATGCCAGGTAGGACCCTTCCCTTGTGTTTCTGTCATTTAAAGGAGGGCAGACAACAGCAATCTTCCCAGACTTCCTTGCAGCTAGGGATGACCGCATGACATACTTCTGACTAATGGGAGATAAGCTGAAATTTCTTCTCTGGAGAAAATAACAAAGCTTCACAGCAGCAGGCTTTGTTTTGTCTGCCTTCCTCCCAGTTGGAGGACAGGACAGACACAAAGCCTAGAGGGGCCTCATGAGGATGAAAGTTACAAATCAAAGATGGTGGAAAAGAAAGTTAGAAAGAGCCTAAAATAGATAACAAACAAGGACCTACTGTAGAGCACAGGGAACTCTACTCAATACTCTAATGGCCTATATGGGAAAAGAATCTAAAAAAGAGTGAATACATGTATATGTATAACTGATTCACTTTGCTGTACACCTGAAACTAACACACCATTGTAAATCAACTGTACTCCTATATAAAATAAAAAAATTTTTTAAAGGGAGAAAATAAAAAAAAACCTTTTTTATTGGACACTGGGCAAACATGAATATGATTTTCCATGTTATATCATAATCATTTACTCAATTAACAAGTAGTATTTAAACAAAAGAAAGAGCCTGAGTCCTTGGTGACACTGCTGAGCCATCCTACCAGCCCTGGACTGCACACCTGGCCCTTCTAGCTGTGTGAGATGAACAATACCCTTCCTGTTTAAGTTGGATTAATTGAGTTTTCTTGTTTGCTGCGGCTAAGTAGTAGCAAATACGTTAAGTCATTTTCACCGAAGGAGTCTGGGGTCCGAGAGATTGTCCCCTGCCCAGTGCCACCAGGGATGATGCAGGTCCAGGTGTGCCCCAACTCCAGCGCTTGTGCTGGACCAGCGTACTCTTTCCTCCTTACGAGCTAGGGATCTGGAGTCACGCAGGGCTTGGGACCTTTCTGCGACAGCCTCACCGTTTCCCTCCCTGTTCCTACGTGGTCCTGTGGCTTTAGCTTCCCTGCTCTCCCTGCCACTCCCTCACCGAGATTGGTCCAGAACCTTCCCAGAACTGGTGGGACAAATCTCTCCTGTCAGTTAATTAAGTGTCTCTTTTCTAAGGAGAGGAACCCAGTTTTGGGGAACCTCTGAAGAACTGTTGTACTTTGTCAAAAATCCCACAGGGGTCCACAGGTTAGAACCCTCCCTGATGGATTTTCTATGCCCCTTGAAATAGACTGGCGTAGTCAAACCCACAGAGCCTGGTCTGTCTGTTTGGCCGTCTCAGGCATTTGGGCTGAGGATGCCCATCTGTGTCACACCAGACCTCAGGGGTTCCTGACTTGCAGCCCAAGGACACAGGTCATCACAGTATTTTTATCAGGAAGTCGGTGAGGACCCCGTTCACAGCATTGCAGGCCATCCTCGCTGTAAGGACCCTTGGGGGAAATGGGTTTCAAAGCCTAAGAGTAGAAAGAAATGCTCTTCTCCTGAGGAACTAACTGAATTCTATTTCGTGAACACTGCGACTCATGTAATTGGTTATATTTTTCTGAGCAACTTGCCTAAAAGTGTGTCCAATTAGTGTTTCACTAATTCTTTTTGCCCTTATTTTTCCCTTCATTCTGATTTATTCTTCACATTCTGATATACCTATATTTTTGGAGGCCACCCTTTTGTGAGCATGGTGTGTACAAAAGTAAAATGCCATTCACCCCAGGACCTCACTGGATGCTACTATAGCTCAGATGCTCCTTTTTCATCGCCAGCTTTCCTCAAAACTACGAGAGTCCCTAGGCACCATCCCAAATCTAACGGACAGTGACAGCTTTTCCCTCGCTCACTCAGACTGAAGCCAGCCAGCATCAGCTGAGAGTCCTGGATCTCGGAAAAGAAATCTGAGGGCACCTGTCAAAAAGAAAGATGGACACAAGGTTTCTCAAAGGCAATTAAGTGTTCTGACAGGCAATTGTTTTTTCTCATTCAGCCTCACCTAAACATTCAGAGCTTGGCAGTCGGTGTGTGGGTAAGTACTCTTGCTCTTATCAGCGGAGTGCCTCTCTGACACCTGGCAACTCCAGCCACTAGGGCTCGGGGATTAGAAATGGAGTCAGGGGTCTTGCCAAGTAGGATGGTGGCAGCTTGAGCCCAGGAGAGGCCCGTGGAATCATGCCCTTCCCTAACCAGCCCTGCAATTGAAGTGGGTTTCAAAATGTATGGTTGAGACTCTAGGCTTTTAAGATGTGGATCTAGAAAGAGGGAAGAAATAAGAACAGAGGTCTTGATCCAGTCACCAACAGCCATTGTTCTATTTCAAGAGCATCACAGCTTTCCATTGTAAAAGGGACCACGTTCCTTTCAGTGAAACGATATTGTAGGAATTCTGTGTCTCTTTTTCATGTGGTGGGTTATTTAAGCATGAATGCTTTGGATAGTATTTTAAGAGGCTCTTTGCATTTTAGACTGATCAAACTCACCTTCAATGTCAAATATTGCCAAGGAACACGTCCTTGTCTTTGGGCCATGGCTGTTTCACTTTTAAAATTGGGCTAGATTGCACAAATGGTCATGAGGTCTCCTCGCCCCCAACCCCCATAATTCACACTCTGGCATGTGGTTTCATAACTCCTTCCATCGAGAGCTGGGGTCTTCCTTTCCCCCATGGTTGGGTTGACCACGTAGCCTTCTTTGGACAGTAGCAAGTGTGAGGCAACCGGAGACTTGAAAAGCACTTGCCCTGCTGCTGTACTTGGAACCCTTCTGCCCCAAGTGAGTAAGCCCAAGCAGGCCTGCTGGATGATGAGGGATGTCACAGACATGTGACATATGACCTTTCATTCCTACTGCCCAGCTTAAACAGCCCCCGCCTCCCGCCCCAGCACAGAGCCTACAAGCTGAATGGCAGTGGACGGACCACAGACACGTGAGCGAGCCCAGCCAAGTCCAGCAGAGAAGAACCAGCCGGCTGAACCCAGCCCAAACTGGCAGCCCTCTCACCTGGAAAAGAAAATCGCAGCAGGAATTCTTGAACCCCATGCTAAAGGATGCCCTGGCTCTCTTCACTGAAGCATATAAAGTGTCTAGTCTGGAGTCTGGCACAAAGGAGTAATTTAAAAACATTATTGAAATCATTGCATCTCTTCTCTTTGTCAACAGAAGCTCATCTGATAGCACGATTGTTCAGAAGAGTTTTTTCTTACATTTTTATATTGTGATAAAATACACATAACATAAAATTTACCATCTTAACCATTTTTAAGTGTGCAGTTCAATAGTATTAAATACATTCATAATGTTGTGCAGCCATCACCACCATCTATCTCTAGAATTCTTTTCATCCTATAAAACTGAAATTCTATACCTATTAAAAACTCTCCAACCCCTCCTCCCCTCAGCCCCTGGCAACTACCATTATACCATTAGTCTCCCTGATTTTGAATACACTTAAGTACAGCCATCCCTCAGTATCCATGGGGAATGGGTTCCAGGATCCCCTGTGGATACCAAAATCCAAGGATGTTCAAGTCCCTTACGTAAAATGGTGTAGTATTTTATACACATCCTCCCATATACTTTAAATCACCTCTAGATTACTTATAGTACCTAATTCAATGTAAATGTGATGTAAATAGTTGTAAATACAATTCAAATACTATATAATTAGCTGCCAGTGTGCAGCAAATTTAAGTTTTGCTTTTTCGAGCTTTCTGAAATTTTTTAAAAAATATTTTTGGGGCTTCCCTGGTGGCGCAGTGGTTGAGAGTCCGCCTGCCGATGCAGGAGACACGGGTTCGTGCCCCGGTCCGGGAAGATCCCACATGCCGCGGAGCGGCTGGGCCCGCGAGCCATGGCCACTGAGCCTGCGTGTCCGGAGCCTGTGCTCCGCAACGGGAGAGGCCACAACAGTGAAAGGCCCGCGTACCATTTAAAAAATATATATATATATTTTTGATCTGCAGTTGGTTGAATCCGTGGGTGTGGAACCCACAGATAGGAGGGCACACTGTACCTCCTATAAGTGGAATTATACAGTATCAATCTTTTTGTGACTGGCTTATTTCTTTTAGCATAATATGGGTTCATCCATGTTGTAGCATATGTCAGAATTTCCCAACCTTTTTAAGGTTTCATTGTGTGTATATACTACATTTTGCTTATCTATTCATTGTAAATGGACCCTTGGGTTGCTTCTACGTTTTAGCTATTGTGAATAATGCTGCTATTAACATGAGTGTACAAATATCTCTTTGAGACCTGCTTTCACTTCTTTGGGTATATACCCAGAAATGGAACTGCTAGATCATATGGTAATTCTGTTTTTAATTTTTTGAGGAAATGCCATACTATTTTCCACATCAGATGTACCATTTTACATTCCCACCAACAGTGTACAAGAATTCTAATTTTTCCACATCCTCACTAACACTTGTTATTTCTTGTGTGTGTGTGTGTGTCTGCGTGTGTTTTGATAGTAGTCATCCTAATGGGTGTAAGGTGGTATCTCATTGTAGTTTTGATTTGCATTTCCCTAACGATGTTGAGCAGCTTTTTATGTGCTTGTTGGCCACTTGCATGTATTCTTTTGAGAAATTGTTATTCAAGTTCTTTTTCCATTTTGAATTGGGTTGTTTCTTTTTCTGTTGTTGAGTTTTAGGAGTTCCCTATATATTCTGGATAGTAATCCTTATCAGATATGTGATTTATAAATATTTCTTTCCATTCTGTGGGTTGCCTTTTTACTTCCTTGATGGTGTCTTTTGATTACATTTTAGTGAAATTCAGTTTGTGTCTTATTTCTTTTGTTCCCTGTCCTTTGGTATCCTATCCAAGAAAACATTGCCAAATACAATGTCATGAAATTTTGTTCTATGTTTTCTTTTAAGAGTTTTATTGTTTTAGGTCTTATATTTAGGTTTTTAACCCATTTTGAGTTAATGTTTGTATATGGTATTAGATAAGGGCCCAATTTACTCTTTTTCATGTGGATGTCTGGTTTTCCCAGCACCGTTTGTTGAAAAGACTGTTTTTTCTCCCAATGAATGGTCTTGTCACACTTGTCAAAAATCAAGGGTTCATTTCTGGGTTTTCAATCATAATCCATTGGTCTATTTTGATACTGTCTTGATTACTATAGCTTTGTAATGAGTTTTACAATCAAGAAGTGTGAGTCCTCCAGCTTTGATCTTCCTTTTAAAGATTGTTTTCACTATTTGGAGTCTCTTGACATGTCATATGGATTTTAGGATGGGTTTTCTATTTCTGAAAAAAAACATATTTGGGGTTTCGATACAGACTGCTTCGAATCTGTAGAACACTTTGGGTAAATTCGATATCCTAACAATATTAATTCTTCTGGTCCATGAACATGGATATTTTCTATCTATTTATGTCTTCTTAAACTTCTTTCAGCAATGTTTTGTAGACTTTACTGTACAAGTTTTCACCTTCTTAGTTAATTCCTAAATATTTTATTCTTTATGATGGTATTGTAAATGGAATTGTTTTTGTGATTTCCTTTTCAGATTGTTTATGGTTAGTCTATTGAAATGCAACTGATTTCATACATTGACTTTGCATCCTGATACCTTGATGAATTCATTTATTAGTTCTGTTTGTGTGTGTGTAATCTTTAGGGCTTTCTACATATAAGATAATAACATCTGTGAACTTAAATAATTTTATTTCTTCCTTTCCAATTTGGATGCCTTTTATTTCTTTTTCTTGCCTAATTGCTCTGGCTAGGACTTTCAGGACTATGTTGAATGGAAGTGGCAAAAACAGGCATCCTTACCTTTTTCCTGATCTTGGAGGAAAAGTGTCAGTCTTTCTCTATTAGTATGATGTTCACTGTGAGTTTTCCATATATGGCCTTGATTATTTTGAGGTAGTCTCCTTCTATTCCTGGTTTGTTGATTGGTTTTATAATGAATGGGTGTAGGATTTTGTCAGACACTTTCTCTGGCATCGAGATTATCATATATTTATTCCCCTTTCATTCTATTAATGTGTTGTATTATATTGAGTGATATTTGTAGGCTGAACCATCTTTGCATTCCAGGAATAAAACTCACTTGGTCATGGTGTATAATCCTTTTAATATGCCGCTGAATTTAGTTGCTCATATTTTATTGAGGATTTTTTTTCATCAGTGTCCACATTGGATATGGATATTGGTCTGTAGTTTTCTTTTCTTGTAGTGTCTTTGCCTTTTGTATCAGAGTAATGCTGGCCTATGGAATGAATTAGGAAGTGTTCTCTCCTCTTCAATTTTTGGGAAAAATCTGAGAAAAATTGGTGCCATTTTTTTAAGTGTTTGGTAGAATTCACCAGTGAAGCTCAGTTTCATGGCTTTTCTTTGTCGGGAGATTTTTGATTACTAATACAATCTCCTAAAGCTTACTTAGATTTTATATTTCTTCATAATTTAGTCTAGATAGATTTTATGTTTCTAAAAATTTGTCATTTCATCCAGGTTTTCCAATTTGATAGTGTATAGTTTTTCATAGTACTCTCTTATAATTCTTTTTATTTGTGTAGAATTGGTAGTAATGTCCCCACTTTTATTCTGATTTTAGTAATTTGAGTCTTCTCTTTTTATCTTATTCCTTCTACATAACAGTTTGTCAATTTGTTCATCTTTTCTAAGATGCAGTTTTTGGTTTTGTTGATCATCTCTATTCTTTTTCTCTTCTCTATTTTGTTTATCTCTGATTGAATTTTTATTATTTCTTTCCTTCTTCTAGCTTTGGGTTTACTTGGTTCTTCTTTTTCAGTTCCTTAAGTTGTAAAGTTAGATTATTGATTTGAGATCTTTCTTCTTTTTTAATGTAAGCATTTATAGCTATTAATAAAAGTTGTGTCCCACAAGTTCTGGTATAATGTATTTTTGTTTTTATTGTCTCCAAGTATTTTCTAATTTCCCTTGTGATTTCTTTTTCTATCTATTGGCTGCTTAACAATGTGTTGTTTAATTTTTACAGACTTGTGAATTTCCCAGTTTTCTTTTTGTTATGGATTTCTAACTTTATCCCATTGTGGTTGGAGGAGACACTTTGTAGAATATCTATCTTTTTTAGTCTGTTGAGACTCAATTTGTGGACTAACATATGGTCTATCCTGGAACCTGTCCCATATGCACTTGAGATGAATGTGTATGCTTTTGTTGTTGGGTAGGGGGTTTGGTATATGTCTGTGAAATCTAGCTGGTTTATTGTTGTTTAACTCCTCTACTTCCTTGCTTTTCTCTGTCTGCTTGTTCTATCCATTATTGAGAGTGGGGTGGAGTATTGAAGCCAACAACTAGTGCTGTAGAACTGTCTATTTCTCCC
This sequence comes from Kogia breviceps, assembly GCF_026419965.1. Lineage (NCBI taxonomy): Eukaryota > Metazoa > Chordata > Mammalia > Artiodactyla > Physeteridae > Kogia > Kogia breviceps. The sequence goes on from NC_081311.1 coordinate 81,914,569, forward strand.
TTCAATTCTGTCATCTTCTGCTTCAATTATTTTGATGGTCTACTAGGTGCATAAATGTTTATAATTGTTATATCTTCTTACTGTATTGAACCTTTTGTTACTATATAATGTTCTTGGTCTCTTGTAAATTTTTTTTTTACTTAAAGTCGATTTTGTGTGATATTAGTGTAACCACTCCTGCTCTCCTTTGGTTACTATTTGCATGAAATATCTTTTTTCCATCCTTTCCCTTTCAAACTATTTGTGTCTTGGATCTTAAGTGAGTCTCTTTTAGATAGCATATAGTTGAAACATGTGTTTTTTTATCCATTCTGCCAATCTTTGTCTTTTGATTGCAGCAGTCAATCTATTTACACGTAAAGTAATTACTGAGGAGGGACTTAATTCTGTATTGTGCTGTTTGTTTTTTATATGTATTGCAGCATTTTTGTCCTTCATGTCCTGTGTTACTGTCTTCTTTTTGTGTTTTAGTTGATTTTTTTGTAGTGAACATTTAAACTCCTCTCTCACTTCCTTCTGTGTATATTCTATAGCTATTTTCTTTGTGGTTACCATGGAGATTATACATTTAACATCCTAAGGTTATAACACTCTAATTTGAATTAATATCAGGTTAACTTTAACGACACACACAAACTCTGCTCCTTTACAGCTCTGTCCCACTCCCTTTGGTTGTTGATGTAACAAAATTACATCATTATACACTGTGTGCCACAAAACATAAAAATTCTTCTAAATTTATTCGTTTCTTAAATTCTGTAGAAAACAAGATTTGGAGTTATAAACCAAAGTTATAATAATCCTAGCTTTTAGATTAATAATTATTTTTCTTTAACCATATTAACCTTTTAAATCATGTAGAAAACCAAATGTGCCTTTACAAACCAATGTTACAATAATACTAGCATTTTAAAATTACCCATGAATTTGCCTTGACTGAGTTCTTTATTTCTTTATATGGCTTTGAGTTGCTCTCTCACGTCCGTTATTTCACCGTTTAGAACCTCCTCAGACGTTTCCTACAAGTCAGGTAAAGTGATAATGAACTCCTTCAGCTTTTGTTTATCTGGAGACATTCTCACTCACTCTTGAGGAATAATTTCACCAGATGTAGGATTCTTGGTTGACAGTTTTGTTTTGTTTATAGCACTTTGAATACATCATCCGATTGCCTTCTGGTCTTCAGAGTTTATGGATGTATTAGTTTCCTATTACTGCTGTAACAAATTATTGATACCACAGCTTAGAGCTTCAAAAAGCACAAATTTATTATCTTACAGTCTAGAGGTCCTAAGTCCTAAAAAATCAGGGTTTCAGTAGGGCTGTGTTCCTTCTAAGGGAGGAATGCATTTCCTTGCCTTTTCTTGCTACTTGCATTCCTTAGATCACAGCGTCTTCCTCCATCTTTAAAGCCAGCAGTGGCAAACTGAGTCCCTACATAACCTCACTCCAACCTTGCTTCCAGCATCACATCTGACTCTCGTCTTCTACTTATAAGGACCCTTGTGACTTCATGGGGCTCACCCCAATAATCCAGAATAATCTCTCCATTGCAAGGTCATCTGATTCATAAATTTATCTCCGTCTGCAACCTTAATTCTCCTTTGCCATGTAACCTAATGTATTCACAGATTCTAAGACATGGACAGCTTTGGAGGTCATTATTCAGCCTACCACACTGGACAAACCATGCCCTTGTTTTAAGAATCCCTTCTTCCTCTCAGGCATTGAGGCCTGGAATTTTATGTCAGAGAGCCATTCCTTTCTGGCAAGGTGTCCCCATAGGAGATACCAGTGAGCCTTCAAGAACCTTGAATTCTTTAGCTTCTATAATTCTGATTTCCATATTCTAAGTCACTCTTGTGATAGAAAATTTCACCTCACACTAGCGAGTATAGATGAAATCCTGTTTTTGTCCAAGATTCATAATCCTCCAGCCCCCAGGCTTGTAAAGCTTATTTTTTTGTTTTGTTGATACTCTTTGTTGCAAACTGTTTACAACCTCTGAGTCTTCAGCTCTTTCAAGCTTGTATTCGAGTCTGGATCACATAACTGTCAGGAGAGACACAAATTGAACCAGATTGCTCCTACTGAAATCCTAAGAATTCTAACTGCACCTTTAAAAACTATATTGCTTGCAAGTCAGAATGATATTGTGGAAGAAGCATTCATGTTTGAGGCTGAAAGAACTGAATGGAAACCCATCTCTATAACTGATTACTTGTGTGACCTTTGGCCAGTTACTTCAAGTTCTCTCAACTACAGTTTCTTCATTCGTAACATTATTTTTTTACAGACATTGTAAACGTGTTAGGAGGAGAATAGATAGTATAATAAACCACTTTGCATAGCCCATGTTGAACAAATAGTAGCCATTATTACTATTTAATCTCCAAGTATGCACCCGGTAGACTATAGCCAACATCCATGCTAGTCTCTGCGAGAGGAGTTCAAAGCAGGAGGCAGGTGGTGCCAAATGATAAGAGTTCTCAGTGAAAACAAAGAAGGGAGGAATATGATCTTGACCAGTTTCTTTTTTTGTGTGTGCTTTCGTTTCCTAATCTAAAAAATAATCAACTTAGATTAGATGATCTTTAAACATTGTTCCCGTGCTGACATTCTGTGGTTTTCAGAAGCATCCTGACTATTGGTAAGTATGACTAATCCATGAAATAAATAGGATTTTCACCAAAGGTATGTGTAAAAGAATGCAAAGTTATCATGTCCTGTACTGACCTCAGGACCTTGAAAACAACATACCTGTCATTCAACCACATCATTTTTTTTCTCTCCCGTTGCGGAGCACAGGCTCCAGACGCGCAGGCTCAGCGGCCATGGCTCACGGGCCCAGCTGCTCCGCGGCACGTGGGATCCTCCCGGACCAGGGCATGAACCCATGTCCCCTGCATCGGCAGGCGGACTCCCAGCCACTGCGCCACCAGGGAAGCCCAACCACATCATTTTGAATGTCTCCTTTGGATACACAATGTATCTTCAAGCCAAAAGGCACCATGAACTAGAACAAAATGGCAGACATCTGGTTTGAAGAGAAGTTTCACACAAAACACAGAGGTGGCAGTCACTCTGGCCATGAAAATGGACCAAAAGGAAAGCATTTAATACAACTGGCTGAATTATAGCCCTTGGAATTCCAGCAGTGTGGAGGTGGACATCCAACACTAATGAAAATCTTCCATTTGTCTCCAGTATTTTCTGCTACATTTTGCTTTTTGTCCTTCTCTTTGGGAAATAACAGGAAGATTTCCACTTGGGTGCTGTTGGCTTCAAGGCTTTCTTTTAATGTACACTTGTCAACCAGATCACAGCAAGAACAAATTATATGTCAGCCAATGATTGCATAACAGAACTCATTTCCATTTGAAGAAAGGGATGAAGGTGACAATGTACCCTCTCTCAGGAACATCCTCTCATGCAGAGTGATGGGCTCAAGTACAAAGCTTAGGCAGATCAAGCTCAGAAACAGCCGAAAAGAGACAGGCTGTGAATTAGAGGCTGCCCACGCTGACAGCTCTCTGACAGAATAAGAAGGGCAGGAAGGATGGGCCTGGGGAGGGTGGCTGACATTCATTTGTGTAAGTACTAACGGGAGAGCCAGCAAACTCAAACTTCATGGAAAGAAGAATCTGTGTCTGATACCCACAATTACAGAGGAGGTTGTCCATAAATGTGGGACTTAAATAGTTTGGGAATTCAGAGCTCTTTATTGATAGAGATGCCAATTAAATGCTAGCTGAGAAATATTTGCAGACTATGTATTGAATCAGCCCTTTTGGGTTGGCACTGGGTGTCCCATGAGAAGGTCCTGGTATCAGAAGTGACCTGCCCGATATTCGGAGCGAGATTTTTGAAATATGGAGAAACAAAGCAGATTTTATGGTCTTCCTTCTACACATTACCTTCTAATTCTTTTATGGTTAACAATGATAGGGAGTTGACTGGAAACTCTTTCTGAAGGTGTATCAGCAGAAGAATTAATTAGAGAGACAACCTATATTTCCCTGTCTTTGGGGTTTTGCCTCTTCCATGACCCAAGTTGTCACTTTTCATTTGTGTTGAGGTGTTTCCAGCTTAGCCCATTTGAGAGTTTTACTTTTAAAACTAATTGCATCTGATCTTTTCTGGGTTGGCAAGGCCAGTGGATTGTTGCATGAGCAGTAGCTTATAGCTTGATCCAGGTTGGCACGAGTCAACAAAACTGGCCTTTGTTTCTAGTCGCTTCTTCCCTTGGTTCCATGGGATGCACAGAAGTTTATTTATCCTCTTTTTTCAAGGATTCAGAGAAAGATGCAATTGGATAAGAGTGAAAATATGAACATTTGGAGGGCTTGCTTTGCACAGAGCTGGTCACGAATACATATTTATTCAATGAAAGAAAGTGAGAAAAGGAAAGAAAGAGAGAACACAGAAAACAAAGAGGAGGGAAGGAAGAAGGAGAGAGGCAGGGCGGGAAGAAGGGAGGACTTAGGGAACTGGGGAACATTGCACCTAAATGTAATGGCTTCTGATCACCATTTAATGGCATTCTGGTACCAACTTAAGGACGCAGCCTTCGATTTAATCAGAACCACATTTTATGCTGGAAAGTCCACTGGACTCAGCTTGACTCCGTTCCGAGTCTTATTTTTATCTAAGGGAGCTTTAAACATCAAACCCTCTTTAACTCCTTACCTTCAGCTGTCCAGGAAGCAGACATCAAGTTCTCTGCATTCCTTATTCACCTCTTTCTAATCTTGTATCTCTTAAGCTCTTAATTATAGGCTGGAGGATGGCGGGGGGGTAGGGTGGGGGGGGAGTGAGAGGATGG